>NC_044035.1:158124438-158444350 GCF_901765095.1 Microcaecilia unicolor
CACTGTAGTTTCATCGCATGCCCCCTAGTCCTAGTATTTTTGGAAAGCGTGAACAGACGCTTCACATCCACCTGTTCCACTCCACTCATTATTTTATATACCTCTATCATGTCTCCCCTCAGCTGTCTCTTCTCCAAGCTGAAAAGCCCTAGCCTCCTTAGTCTTTCTTCATAGGGAAGCCGTCCCATCCCCGCTATCATTTTAGTCGCCCTTCGCTGCACCTTTTCCAGTTCTACTATATCTTTCTTGAGATGCGGTGACCAGAATTGAACACAATACTCAAGGTGCAGTCGCACCATGGAGCGATACAACGGCATTATCTCTTCAGCAACCATCTGACAATTAGGCCTCCAACAACTGCATGGAGGTTTTCTCTTTCCATGTCCTTTAAAATAATAAATCCAAAGATAAGAACTGTGTGTGTGTGCAAGCAGCTTATCTAAGAAATAATTGTATTATGTATTTAGTTTATGGTTTTTTTATGTATATATATGTATATATTTTTTAGGAACCCTCGGACAAAACCACTTTAAGGCAACTTCATTGTTTTATGCCTAGTGGCATAGTCTCTCTTCATTGGGTCATCCTTTTATGTGACTATTTATAAATGCTGTTGCAAACACTCACTACAAGGTGCTCAAATATATACGTGCTCTAATGAAAAATAAATGAAATGAAAAACTTATCTTCAATGCCACTTCGTATTTCTTGCTGTTGGAGTCCACTTAGGCTTCCCCTAAATTACGCCCGACGCCGCGGGTTTCACTGCTTTCATCAGGGACTCGGGTTAAAATGGCCCGCTTTGAATTCCCAACAGTCTATGCACATCGCTTCTCGTAGCGCTACGAGAAGCGATGTGCATAGACTGTTGGGAATTCAAAGCGGGCCATTTTAACCCGAGTCCCTGATGAAAGCAGTGAAACCCGCGGCGTCGGGCGTAATTTAGGGGAAGCCTAAAGTGGACTCCAACAGCAAGAAATACGAAGTGGCATTGAAGATAAGTTTTTCATTTCATTTATTTTTCATTAGAGCACGTATATATTTGAGCACCTTGTAGTGAGTGTTTGCAACAGCATTTATAAATAGTCACATAAAAGGATGACCCAATGAAGAGAGACTATGCCACTAGGCATAAAACAATGAAGTTGTCTTAAAGTGGTTTCGTCCGAGGGTTCCTAAAAAATATATACATATATATACATAAAAAAAACATAAACTAAATACATAATACAATTATTTCTTAGATAAGCTGCTTGCACACACACACAGTTCTTATCTTTGGATTTGTGAAGAGCGTGATTATATTTACCAAAGATTTTGCGGTGTGGAGATTTAAGTGGTTTCAGTCTTTAAAATAATAAAACAAAACCCAAACCAACCAAGGCTGGCTCCTTTCTTTCACCGGCTTGAGCTCAGCCTTCAACAGGACAGGAGCACGTAATCTTTAGCATTTAACCACTCTGGTTCCTATCCTCCATCCCCGGCTGTTAATAACAAAAATCAATAACAAAAAATTAGACCTAGCAGGGAACCTCCTCCTGGTTTCCTTTACTTGCTAGTTTAGGTGCAGCCTTCAGCATTTCATTATAATTCATGCCTGCCTGCTTTGGCTGCCTTTCCTCTTCAGTCAATACATTCCAATTATACAAGTCTCGGGTACCTCTTTACAGTTCCAGCTCTTCCCAGATGTCAGCAAACCAGTCCTGATACTTCTCAAGCTTTTTCTCATGGCAGGACCTTTTCCTAAGCACTTCTCAGGTCATCCTTCTTCCTGGTTCTGAATTGGGTTTCCTTACAATCATCTCCCTTACTCTGCTGCATCTGACCTCTCTGATGCAAATTCTTGTGGGCAGGATGCGGCAGAGGTAAGACCCCACTGGTCAGTGCGACAGCCTTCAGACCATCTCTGTCACAATCCACTGCAGCGTGTGGAGGCCTGGTCGGGGGGGGGGGGGGGGCTGAGGGAGGGGTGTTTGGAAGCTAGGCGAGTTGAAGCGATGCTGTACCCACACACACAGAGGGGGTAGGGATCAGAAGCATGCAGCTTCAGGCAACTTCTACTGTTGGCTGGCTTTGGGCAGTTTGCCGGGTTCACTCAGTGGTAGCTACACCCTGATGCCAGGTCTATGATTGGTGTAATTGTGAACATGTAAATGTTAGGTGTGCCAATGCTGGGTTACACTAGTATTCTATAACAGAATCTGGGTGCCAGATGCCATTACACAATAGGCTTTCACCATGCCCAGTTACAGAATTGTCCCCAACGTACTTACATTTTAGCAGAAATATATGTGAGAATTCAGTGCCACTATCTGCAGAAGCAAGAGCACTGAATACATGTATCGAGAGATAACCAGCACTATATCTCTGGATAGCTATGCAGTATAAGTTGAAATAGGGAGGGATTTGGATTAGTTCATGCTTTCTCAGTAGTAGCCTTTTTTGCTATCCGGATAGCGGCTGATTATGGGCAGCTATCTGTACAGTTAGGCAGAATGTCCACAGGCAGAATGTCCACAGTTTGCCCTCACTCCACCTCCCACAGTATCCAAATAGTGCTGGGGTGACCTCGAAGATTTTTCAGTGGTACTATCTTTACAGTGCTGTTGAAAATTCACTTCTTGTAAGACAGTCTGAACACTGGCAAAAGTTTGCAAACTCACACGACGAGGATATTCTCACGTGCATTTGGGCACCTCTGTGACTAGGATCATACCAGTAGGGTTACCATATGTCCGAATTTACCCGGACATGTCCTCTTTTTGAGGACATGTCCGGGCAACCAGGCGAGTTTTGCCAATCTGCCCATTTGTCTGGATTTCTGGACAAACGGGCGGTGGGCGGGCCGTCCTTATAGGACGGCACGCCCACCAGCCTGCCCATTTGTCCAGAAGTCCGGACAAATGGGCAGATTGCTAGCCTCCCCTCCCTTTACTTACTACTGCCCTGGTGGTCTATTGACCTCTTCCGCCTTCGGGGCAGGAAAGAGCCCCCTCTTTCCTGCCCGGAGCACTGCCCTGCATGCATCCTTCCCGTTCCTGATCTTGGCGCCGATTCAAAATGGCCGCCGAGAGTTGACGTGACCTCGTGAGACTTCAACTCTCGGCGGCCATTTTGAATCAGCGCAGAGATCAGGAACAGGAAGGATGCATGCAGGGCAGCACTCCGGGCAGGAAAGAGGGGGCTCTTTTCTGCCCTGAAGAGGTCACTAGACCACCAGGGCAGTAGTAAGGTAAGGGGAGGGGGTGACAGGGAGGGGGAGTGACAGGGTGTGTGACAGGGGGGAGGGGAAAATGTGACAGGGGGTGGAGCGAGGACAAGAAAGGGGGCGGGATGGGGTGTGAAAGGGGGCATGGTGGTGTGTGGTGGGGAAGGGGCATGTGTCCTACTTTTTGGGGGACATAATATGGTAACCCTAATCTAGAGCAGGGCAGCCAAGGCCTTGCTTCAGGCACTATCCAACTGATATTCAGCCAGTGGCAGTCTGTGTTTTTATGCCCGCTCTGGCTGTATTCCTGGATATTTAATGCTGAGTCATGTCCAGTCACTGGCGTTGAATATGTAGTTGTTTGTTGAACTTAACTGGAAGTTTTTGCACTGTCATCTTCCAGGATGTCTAAAGTAGTAAACTCTTGTTTTATGTCCTTTATAATTTCTGTCACCTTTTCTCCAACCAAAGTGTTCTCTGTACAACATGGGGCATCTGCTACTCTCTCAAAAATATCTTCCTTCAATGCTGAAGCTCTGAGCCATTAGAGTCAGCTGTTAGATATTGCTATCACGGAGCCTCTAACAGCCAAATCATAGCTGTCATTTGTAGCACGAATCATCTGCTTAGAATAATCTTCAAAATGTGCTAAAATCAACTGGAAAGAAGATTTGTTAGCTTCTGATAATCCTTCCACTAACTGATTCAAGTTATCCATAATAGAATGTAAATATTGTACATAATGATAATTATGCACTGCAATGTGAGCAGCGAGCATGGAATTTTGGTACATTCTTTTACCCATTAAGTCTATAGATTTAAGGTCCTTGTTTGGAGAATAAGGCATACAGTCTTGCAGATGTTTTGTTCTTCCTCATTGCAGATTTGACTATCAAAGAAACATGAGACAATTGTTGCCATTTCCTAAAACTTCCTACACTCAATATTTATTATCTAAATTTCGTTTAGTTGGTCTAACTGAATTAGGAGTTGACCAAATGGATATGTACAGGTCTTGAAGTATTTCATCTATAGGGAGCCGCAATACTCTCCTTACGAAGGTCATATAATGGACATATAATAACTCTTCCTCTCTATGATTCCCTAATGTGTCTGTACACACTGTTAATATATGGCCTAGCTTTAAGGCTACCACTGGAATAGTGATGGCCAAAGCTATGCAGCCAAGAACAACTGGGAAAAAAATACTGACTAGGCCAAAGAACAAGCAAGTGAATTAATATTTGAGAATCTGCTAAGAGCAGGTCTGAATAATGACTTCTGACACAAATTGGTACAATTTTTAAATCAAATATAGCATCTGTAATGAAAGATCAGATGAATAAAATGGAGCTTATTAGTTTTGGTATACAATGATACAGAGGTAATACAGAGTTCATGAGAAAGGTATGAAAAGTATTGCAGCCGGAAGATGTGAAACTGTTATCTCAACGCTTCCCAAAACATGTTGATAATTAGCAGTAGCTGAGAACGGAAGGAGGTGGGTACATCAGATAGCAGATCGCATGGGAAAGTATGATCTCAGAAATTGCGAAATATTAGGAGCTAGGTATCTCACCATTCACTTCTATGGAGAAGATAGAGTATAAAAGAGGGGAGATTTTGGCTCAGTTTGAGAGTCCTCTCCAAAGCTTCTGTCAGACGGCGAAGCCCTGTGCGGCTGAAACCAGAATCTGATGTCTGTATTTGTATCAACTTGAAGACTTGTGTTTGGGTAAGAAATAAAGTGTACCTATCTATCTAAACCTATCTCTGTCTCTATTTTTATTGATTCTATCTTCTCTTTACCTAACATTTAGCCTAAGGTAGATCACATACAAGTGACACTCAGTTTTGGACAGAAAGCAGTAGTTATGGGAATTAGTTTTCAATTATGGCTCCTAATGCCACTCCCTTATGATTGGGTGACAATGGAGGTTAGAGAAACTATACAGAACCTAATATATGAAATAAGTACCTTTAGTCCCCCGTGTGACGGAGTCAGAAAGAGGTCTATAAGGGGGGGGATTTAAAACAGTGGTGAGTCCCGAACGCTGACAGTATTCGCTGACCTTCTTTATCTTCTTTTGAACGCAAGAGGGGATACTTCATTTTGTGCGTTCAAATGTTCTCTGTTTCTCTCTGTCACTTTATTTTCCTTCTCTCTTGTTTCTCTCATACTCACCTGCCTCTCCCTACCGCTACTTTCTGTCCTTCTGCCTCACACGGACATTGCCCATTAGAGGGGTATTGGGCACCAATGTTCTGTCCGTTTTCCCCCCTACTTTAAATACTCTTCTATTCTTCTGTCTTTTTACTTTCTTCCCTGACTGTCTTACTGCCCTGCGCTGAACTAAATATTTGCGTTTCTGTCTTTCAATATTCTGTTCTGTTCTTTCTCACCCCCTTTTCTTTCTCCTATCCTGTCCATCTCTTTGATTTGCGTGATGTGCGCAAGAGTGTGCTTGTTGTGTGAGTGAAGCATAACAACGAATCCAGGCGACTGCGATTTGGGTTTTGCTGTAAGTTTATTTCAATGTTCAAAATCTTTGGATTGGTCTTTATGCTAGCATTCTCGCTTAACAATCCTTAGAGATTGCGCATTTTCTGCCTCCCATCCCACCCTGTGTTCTGTATTAATCCCTCCTTTTTCAAATCCCTATCCCATTGGACCGCTGCTCTTCGACTCATGACACCTTATTCGCTGGTTTCTTGAGTCCTTTTGGGAGTGTTTGCAATGTCCCTTTTTGGGGGCTCTGCCACGTATACGGGATAGTTCTTGGTAGGCTGGGAAACCGGGTTTCTTTACGCCTTTAGAAGCACACTCTGGGGAGTAGTTTTTATTAATTTGGAATAAGAGTAGTATAAATATATAATAGCTGACACTAATCGCCTTCTGCTCTATTTTCTTACACTCTCTTTTCACTTTTGTGACTTTCAATTGTCTATTTATTTAACCTGCGGCAAAAGCATAGGGCTTTCTGCCAATTAGTAATTTATATTCTAGGTTCCGCCACTGGGACGCTCTTGAAGACGCGTGAGTATAAAGGTGTTTTCTATACGCATGATGCATGGTTCTTTGTTGTTTATATAATTTTCTCTGGCATGATGTTGTTTAGTTGCCCCAGTTACTGATCTCTAAATTTTGACTTGAATCATCTGACTTAAAGACCTCACACACTTTTCTTTAAGCTTCTATGTGCATTATATTCCCCTTATTCCTAATTCCATTATGCCCACCCAGTCCTCCACTAGCCCCCTGGAAAGAGTTCTCAACTTTTTCCCCGCTGATAAAAAAGAACTTTCCCGTTTATGTCAGACCTGGCATACCGTTTGGTCCGCCAAAGACCCGGGACTGGAATGGCCAACAAAGGGCTCATTTGATCAGGGCAAGCTCCAAGCCTTGGTCTGCTATAATGAATCCAACAAAACAGGAAAATCTAGGGAGAAGCATTTAGCTGCTATTAATAAATTTATACTTATTGCACAACACCAGCATGACAGAGCCCTAACGAAGTCTGATTGCGATCTGGCCCCTTACCAAGAGGCAATAACACCTACTGCCCCACCACCCTATGATACTGCTACCGCTACAGGTACTACCAAGCTCCTACCATGTGCAGTGGGATATACACCAATACCCCCAGGATATTGTGATAAACCTCAGCTACAGATTTCTCAGGGATCTCAGACACAGATCCCCTTACCTCAAGGATCCCAGACAGCGATACCCTCGCTGCCTGCGATATCTCCCGCGCCTATAAAATTTGACCTACCTACTACCGTACACATTGCCGGTGTAGTTGATCTATCTCTTCCCTCATCACAAAAAGACTCAATTTCTATATCTCATGGGTCGGTACAAACTCAGACGCCTTTAACCCCTTCAACAATCCCAGTGGCCCAACCAGTAGCCCTGACTTCGGCCCAATTACCCACTGTTACCTCTGCTCCAACGATGCAAGCAACAACCCAGACGCTAACCCCACCACCGCCTCATGTATATCGTTCTATTGGAGGCTATGAGATTGAGATACCCCCACCCATTATTGAGCAATATCCTTGTGTCCCGAACCCATCGGTTCCGGCCACCATCCAGCACCCTACTAACAGTCAAATTGACGTGGCTGCCCAGACCTCCATTTATCCTGGGCTAGGATCAGGATTGACCTCACACATGACCACCCAAACTTCTACCTACCCATATATGGAGCACACAACTCAGACATCACCTCCACCACTACATTTGGACTCTTCTGTCCAAACTGGTCCCTTGCCCACTGAATCCCTACAGTACCCTATCCTGTCCCAATTACGACAGATGGGTTTCGTTCCATGTAGTCCCGCCACACAGGCACGGGCTATTTGTCAGGAACTCTATGATCGGGGTTTCCTTAAAGCACCCCCCGTTCCAGTGAACTTTTCCATGCCTACTCTAGAACCTGAGTGTTCTACTCCTCCTAGATGGGAGCAATTGGGTGCACGCCCCAAGGGTAAAATTCCCCAATTAGCAGAGGAACTGGCTCTTCTCCGCCGTCCTCTCATACTTCCAGCCAAACCAGGTACTGGGGATCTACCAAAAATAATATCTTCCCCATTAGAAGAAGCATGGGAAATTTTAAAACAACAACTTCCAATTAAAACAGATTTGATGGATATTCGAAACGAACCTCCCCCAGTACTAAGTTTCTCCTCCTCGATGGAAGGAGATTCTTCTCACCTTGACCTACCCAAGCCCCTCCCCCTTGACACGCCAGTCCCTTCAGGTGCAGGCTGTCTACCATCACCCGGCCTCACCTTAGCCACTATAGGAGATGATCTCGTATACGTTTCAGAAGGACTTCGTTCCCTACGTAAGTCCATGTCGGCACCCCCTGACACTATTGCATCCGCTACATCAAAATCCGAAATACCCCAGATACCCCAACAACATGATGTTATTTCTCATCATACTAGACAGCGCGATCCTCACGGTTATCTTACTGATGAAGGATCTAGCCGCTGCCTTGCAGTTATTGACAGTTCCCCACACCCTACAAGTCTGAATATCAGTACAGTACCCATCATATCTGGTCCGCCTAGCACACCTGCCCAATATGTGGCATTACATGAGAATTCATTGCATTATGTTCACCCATGGGTTGATGACCTTGCAGGATGGTCTGAGGCGCTCCAGCCCCAGTCCGCCCTCTTCCCGCGTGAAGGATCCTTACGGTCTGACAAGCTTTCACTTGTAAGAGATCTTATTTATGACCACCCCGACCCCCATTGGGATCAGAAAACAACTCTCTATCTAATCCAAGGTCTTCAGGTTTGGAAAAAGTATGAGAATCAGTTTCCCCCAACCACCTCGATTGATCTCCTTAAATCAGTGAAACTTTTTCCCCTGCTGAATAAAATGTCAGGTGGTGTCCCTCATACGGAGTACACCCCCCTTTCTGCTGTTGAATTGAATAGCCTCATACTACAGCTCCCGGATATTGCACAGGGAGGCAACCGATGGTTAAAGAAATTACAGGACATAACCCTGGGGACTACTCTATCAGTCGGCGATATGAAAGCGCTCCTGGGCAGAACCCCACACGCTAGTATCACTGACATATTCACTCAATCGGGCTATGCAAAATTTGCCACCGATACTCAGTATGATGGCAACCCTTTGACAGAAATTCAGACCAAAGTATTTCAGGAAATTCGGACCATGTATCCGACCCTTAAAGACTTTTCAGTCATCACTTCCCAAAGATGGGAAATGGATTCAGAGCCTATTGAAGCTTATTTACTCAGACTCCAAGACCTATATAAAGAACAGACAGAGGAAAAATTTGACTCTGATAATGCCCTCCCAGTATTCTACCATTTACTGAAGGGAACCTTACCCTCAGAAATTAAATTAAAATTAGAGAATACAGTGGGTCTCCAATTAGAAAAATGGCCTAAAATTCGTGAACACATCCTTCATCATTGCAGACGGCTTATTAAAAGCAAGCAAGATGAAGCCCAACATCGTAAGACAGTACACACCAACTTGGAAATGCTACAAACCGAAGATCTCAAAGAGAAAAGAGCCTCTAAGAGCTCTGACCCTGATACCAATACTCCTGACGCTTCTCCCCCTGTTATAGTTATGTATGCTGACCAACGTTATGACAATAACGGTCAAAACCAGGGCCCACGGCCCTACCGCCCAGACCGTAGACCTGATTACCCACAAGAAAGAGGTCGGCGCGGGCAACCGCAGCGGGGTCCCCTACGGGGCCCTCCTGATAATAACAGACGGTTCCGAAACGATTATTCCCGGCCTAGTCCAGATCGTTATATAGATGTTCTGTGTTATCGTTGTCAGCGATACGGTCATTATGCAAGGGAATGCCCACTACCACCACAAAATACCCTTATGAATCAAATCCGCCGTCAAAACCGTCAAATCCGCCAAAATCCTCCAGAACGCCAATCCTTCCCCTTATGGAACCCAGACCAACGCCGCCCACAGTGACTAGGCGTAGTCCGCACTGCTGCAGGACTGGATGATCCCATGATCACCCTGCGTATCTGTGAAGTTCCTGTCCCCTTCTTAATTGACACAGGCGCCTCCCGCTCTGTGCTAGCCCACGTCCCACACAAACTGCAGAAACTTCTTAAAATTTCCCCAAACAATATTACCACCACAGGATTTGATGGTATTTCTACAGACACACCACTGCTTGAGCCCCTGCCAATTAAATATGCGGATCAACAACTATCTGCTCCCTTTTTATATGCTCCGCTATGCCCTGTCAATTTACTTGGAAGAGATCTATTGACACTGTTCCATTTTGAAATTCATTTTGATCCTTCCCCTAGTGAAACCACTTCACTTTTGATGGCTGTCACCTCTATGGTTGAAAAACAAATAGAGGTAGCATTGAATGACCTACCGGGTTTTCTTTGGGCCACACCTGAGAAACCCTATGGTAAGGTTACCGGTCCTCCCCATCGTATTCAGTTGTTACCTGGTTGTAAAGGTCCTAAAATTGCCCAGTACCCTTTGAAACCTGAAGTCATTGCTGGAGCTCAAGAACAAATTGATTCCCTATTACAGCAAGGTATTATTGAAAAATGTAATTCACCATACAATACTCCATTATTCCCAGTTCCAAAAAAGGAACCTGGCGCCTTCCGTATAGTACAGGACTTACGCGCGCTAAATGACCTCACTTACGCGGTATTCCCGAACGTGGAAAACCCAACCACACTCGTCAATAGTATCTCCTTGCAGACATATCATTCCACCATTGATTTGTCCAATGCCTTCTTTTCCATTACCCTTGACCCCGTAAGCCGCCCGCTAACGGCTTTCCAATTCAATAACACAACATATCAGTGGGCTCGTCTCCCTCAGGGATTTACTGACAGTCCTACAGTCTTTTCCCAGACCTTAGCAGCACATATACAAGAATTCAAACAGTACAGATATAGCCTCCCACCACAAACTTCCATTGTTCAGTATGTAGACGACATGCTCATCACCTGCCCCGATTTTGACACATGTGTTCAGGTCACCTGTGACTTTCTTGGCTTTCTTGCTACAAAAGGTTACAAGGTTAACAGAAAGAAATTAAAAGTTGCTCAGACACATGTTACCTTCCTTGGCCATCACATTGGCCCCCGTCAGAAGGGCCTAGGTCCCGACACTTTGCAACATGTCTCCTCCTTGCGTTTACCCACCACCATTTCTGATCTCAGAGGTGTCCTTGGCATGTTAAATTTTTGTCGCCTGTGGATACCAAATTATTCAGCCCGGACTCAGCCCTTTTATATGAAACTACAAGGCAAACAGAAAGCAAAACATGAACCCGTTCTTTTTACACCTCAAGAAACAGCTGATCTTATGGCCCTTGTAAAGGATGTTATGCTTTCCTCACCATTGGCAACCATTGATGTCTCTCAGGATGTGCACCTTTGGGTTGTGCATACTGAGGATACCTGGTCTTGCCTGATCACTCAAGAACATGATGACCTTGCTTGTGGTTATCTTTCGGGTACTTTTTCACCTGTCGAAAGAGCTTTTGCTACTTGTGAGAAAGGCCTTGTTGCCGCCTGCACAGCTGTTACAAAATTATACAGCTACATTCCTCACCTTCCGGTGATTCTTCACACATCCCATGATGTTAAATATCTGTTGGATAAACAGATCAGTCACATGACTGTCTGCCGGTTACAAAAGTATCAAGTACTTTTGTTCAGTGTAGTGCACTCTATTCACCCATTAACTTTAACTGATCTTCAACGCCTGGATCCATTACTCACTGTAACAGAGACAGCACAGAATGCTATTTTTCCCCATGAGTGCACTACCCGATTATCTGTTCCTGACTCACTCCATCTGTATTCAGAAATCTTGCAAAGTGGCGAGGTTTGGTTTACAGATGGTTCTCAGCAAAACGGAGTTGCCGGTTTTGCCGCCCTCCGTTATACACCAGAAGAAGATATTCTAGATCCTATACAATTCAGGTTACCTGATTCATTCACAGCCCAAACCGCAGAACTTGCAGCAGTTCTGTATGTCTTACTGTTTAAAGCACTACACTCAGATTTGAGCATTGTCACCGACTCAGACTATGTATTCACTTCCTTGCATTCCCATGTTCGCAAATGGAACCAGAGGGGTATGATCTCCTCTACCGGGCAACCCCTAAGTCACTTACCTTTGTGGACTGCACTTTTTGAAGCACTGGAGAAGCGCCATCAAAAAGGCCTTCGCACCAGTATCTCCTGGATTAAAGCACATCAAGAGAGAGTTTTCTCTTTTGCCATTAATGGTAACCACGCTGCAGATGAACTAGCCCGTGAAGTCACTTCCTTTTCCAATCTTCCTACTATATCCACTTGCAATGTTACACTTCCTGTACTCGCGTCCGAAGCGCTTCCCTTTGAGACGCCCCCTTCTACTCCCACGGATTCATCACCCTCTGAATCCTCCTCCCCTGACATCCCACCTATTTTTAAAACCCCTCCTGTCATCACCTCCTTGCTATCTCCTGAATCTGAGCCCCCTGTAACGTCCCCTCCCTCAGACTCCTTAACGTCAGACTTCTCTACTACCCTCACTTCCTCCCTTTCACAAGCAGAACTCACTTTGTGGAAGCAGGCAGGATGTTTCCTAAATCCGAATGGAATTTGGACCCATCCCAATGGGCAATTATGTGTTTCACAGCATGTTTTATCTCTTCTTTTGCATGCCCTCCACTACCCCTTACATTTAAATGCTACTACACTGTATGATCAATTGTCTTCCAGATTATGGGCTCCCCAAATGATGCCCATGTGTCACACCGTAGTTCATAATTGTTACAAATGTTTTCTGTACACACCTAAACGAGGACCTGTTATTCCTTCAGGTCATTTACCTGTTGTCCAGGGACCTGGCCAACATTGGTATATCGATTTCACAGATATGCAGACGCCCGTTCGTGGTAAACGGTATCTGCTTGTCTGCGTGGACGCTTTCTCGAAGTGGGTGGAAGCTTTCCCTTGCTCTAGAGAAACCGCCCAAACTATGGCACAATCACTGTGCACTGAAATTATTCCTCGATTTGGGATTCCTGGCAAAATTACCACAGATAATGGTACACACTTTGTAAATGAACTGTTGCAGAACCTTCTTCCTGCACTCGGCATTACTCACAGAACTGTCTGTGTTTACAAACCCACCAGTAATGGTCTGGTTGAACGATACAATGGATTGCTCAAAACAAAAATGCGTCAGCTTATGGCAAATGGGATAAAGAATTGGCTTGGTGCCCTTCCTTTGGCACTATTATCTCTCCGTGCCACTCCATCCTCTTCCCTTAAACTGACGCCGTTCCAATTATGTACAGGTCGCCAAATGCGACTCATACCTGGCAATCCAGACACTCAAGTACCCGATCAATACTCAGTATATTGGGATATCTTGCAGACTATTGTAAGTTCTCTGTCCTCAATTCCACAGGCCATTTCGGACAGAAGAGGGGATTGTGATGCCGATAGATCCCCCCCTTATAAAGTGGGCGATCTGGTGCACCGGCGTTATTACACGCACAAGACCTGGCGAGATCCGATCTACGTTGGGCCCTTCAAGATAGAAGCCCTGTCAGCCACAGCTGCAAAGCTGGAGGACCACACATCCTGGGTCCATCTGAAAGATATACGAGCTTATCCAAATACCCCATCAGGTCTCCTGGATGTTTCCATTGATGTTCCCACGAACCCAATCTCCACCGCCATTGTTTCCAGCACAGCAGTCACTGGAGAGAGCAGTCCCAGCACGAACTCCATCACCACCGCCATTGAGCCCGAGACCACCGACCCCACATCCAACACTTTTGAATCATCTTGATCAACTTGACCAAAGACTTAACCACCTTACCCCCTCTCCTGAATCACACCTCCTTGATCTGGCTGACATTATTATCCAAGCCTTCGCAGAATCTCCAGAGTCACCATTTGAACAACCACCTGTATCTGAACCAGTATTTGAGTTGCCTTCTTCACCTCCTCCTCCCACAGTTCCTGTTCTTCCACTTCCCTACGTGGATCTTCGCATCCGCCTCATCAGAATCCGCAATCTGGCAGACGATCTCCTCCAAGTCCGCAACCTAGCAGGACAGTTGACCCCGGAAGACCGAGAGTCCATTGTGTTTTCAACAGTAAACATTTTGCACAGCAACACCTGTGAGCTGCTCGACATTCTACATCGGTACTTCCCAAATCAAGCCAGATAAATGCCACAGCAAGTTCCGCCGCTGTGCACTTCAGAAGTATTCATCCCCTTACAGACTGTTTCTCTACATAAGTGTGACTCTGAACAGGTATCTGATACAAATTCCCATTGGTCCAAAGACTTGGATGACAATTATCTGGAAGCCGACACCATTTCTGACGACAAGGCCGGAACCAGCGCTCGTCCAAGTGTTGCCTCTGCTGTAACGGTGTTACATCAGTACACCCTCTTCTTCTGCTTCCCATCTGCCAGACTGTTTGCTGTTGGACTCGTGTGCATGATCATACTGTGTATAGGTTTGATTTTGTTTCTCACTACCTTGTTTCCCTATACTGCTGACAGCAACCTCTTGGATCTTTGGATCACACTTACAGCCTTTCCCACTGGCAACGTTACCTTGCCAGCCGGAAACGCTACGGTACTTGCAACTACTTCAGTACTTGCGACTACCCCAGCAATACTTGCAACTACTTCTGTATTTGCATCCACTCCTGCTCTACCACCTACTACAGCATCTTACACAAAACTCCAACAGTACACCACAATCACACGCCCGTTTGGATATAGCCCCCCCCAGACGATCTCAAAGATCAGCCCCGCTGCCACCAGTCATCCCACCCCCCGGGCAGACACATCTGCCACGACAGACTTTTCAACTGGCAATCCTCCAGATCCTATTGAAACCTCTGCAACTACTCCTTTCCTCACTGATCCTCCTGTTTTGTATTCTACAACTGTTCCCAATCCTATCAGTAGCTCGGTCCATATTGTCCCCAATCGTACAACTACTTTTGAGGATAATATTGCCTTGCTTGAATTACGACCCACCCCTCCTCCTTCTCCTTTGGTTCCTGCTAGTGACGCTCCTCCTCCCACACATACTACTTTAGCCACGTCAAACATCACCGTCCCAGCCACTCGTCCTCCCAGATAGCTCCACACGCCTAAGTGACCATCAATATATGTCCCAGAATTTACCAGACACTCCGCCTTCTCCACCTGATTCTCCCCCACCGTCGCCTTTAAATTTAGGTGCACACTTGATCCCTGAACCCCCAGAATATCTAAGACAATTAATTCATCCTCATTGGGACCCTGCTCCAGAAGACGATACAAATTGGGACCCCTTCACCCGATACCACACACTGTGTGAACCTTTGTTTGACAGTTGGACATTAGGTCCTAGCCGTACGGTTACACACACTCAGTTACTGTTTGGAGGAATCTTAGGCTTACAAATTGAACAAACAGACGACCTCCTAATCAGGCCACAAACTGGTGACATTGTAGATTTTTGGGTAATTACATACGCTGTACTGGGCACTGACTGGATTCCCTTCCTGTTTATCAGAGAGGTTGGATCGAGACCTTTGGAAGTATATGGTATTTTCCAAATCCCAGATCCTACTGAAATAGGGGCTATTAGAATTTACCCCCCATACCCAAATACCTGTTGCTAAAACCCTTGGGATAAATTTGTCGCTCTCCTTAATCAGTAGCCGTTACTTACCCTTCATACAATTACAGTGCCTCATTATGAAAACTACCAACATGAAGTGCTTAGCCCTCCTGTTGTGTGTGCTCACCACACCCACGATACATGGAACACAGTACCTAACAAATTTTCAAGAACAATTTACAACCACTTATGAAATAACATTACCCACTACCAAGGACACAATCACTATCACCCTTGATGTATGTGCTTACACAATGTGTGGGGAACATCCTGTGCAGCAATATTTGTCAGCTTTTGAAGTATACCTGTGTCCCTTCCCCAATTGTGGAAGTTGGGCACAAGTATGGTGGTATACAGGTTCATGGGTTCCCTACTCAGGTACTGAGATTCCAGATCTAAAAAGGAGCATTTCCATCATGAAATTGCGAGTCACTGGCCTCTGCCAAATGACCAAATGTAATCCAGTGGCTATCACTTTTAGAGGAGTAACAGATGTTACATACAGAACTTATTCCATAGGAATTGATGCCACAGGTAGAGACCCCATTGGAAAATTCAAGATTGTTCCACCCCCCGCTGTACCAGAAAAGAATAAAACTAATCCCTTAATGCCAACAACGATCCCAGAAATAAAAATTCCCTACCAGATTGTACCAATTAATAATTCTAAAGATTTAGTGGCACTGGAAACAGGATTTGGAGAGACAAACCTATGGCTCGAATGGGCACATTATACTACAAAGAGTTTGAATGTCTCTAATTGTTATTTTTGTTCCCATGCAAGAGCAGAACCAACAGTTGTTCCTTTCCCCTTAGATCTCCAAAATGATCCAGATGGATTTTGGTGTATGTTGCAGTTATTGCAGGTTAAAGACGACATTAATCAGTCTTGTCAACACCTTGACGAGCACCACCCCTACTTACCCCCTCGGATGAGGATTCCACCTGCATTCAGGATTCCAAATCCTGCTACCAGATATCATACATGTCTGGAACGATATGGGGTGAAACAGACACGGTTTTTAGGAAACTTAACCAAGTGTAACATAACCTTAGGAAATGGGACTCTGAAAAATCTGAACCTAACACGGTTCTCACAAGCTAGAGCAGACATATGGTGGTACTGTGGAACCCGCACTATCCGCCATACACTTCCTAACAATTGGACAGGCAGATGTGCCCTAGTCAAATTGGTCATTCCAATCATTATAGCATCCTTGCCTCCTCCTCATAGCAGCTCTTCCTCACGAGTGAAGAGAAATGCAATGCCTGGATCTTTTGATGATCGGGTCTATATAGATGCTATTGGAGTTCCAAGAGGGGTTCCTGATGAGTTTAAAGCCAGAAACCAGATAGCTGCAGGATTTGAATCAGTTTTCTTTTGGTGGGCGACTATCAATAAGAATCTTGACTGGATCAACTATATATATTACAATCAGCAGAGATTTGTAAATTACACTAGGGATGCAGTTCAAGGAATTGCAACACAATTAGACGCCACTAGCCGGATGACGTTGGAAAATAGATTAGTTCTTGACCAACTTCTAGCAGCGGATGGAGGGGTGTGCCAAAAGATAGGCACCCAGTGTTGCACCTTTATCCCCAACAATACAGCTCCAGATGGATCAATTACCAGAGCTTTAGAAGGCTTAACCTCACTGTCGCAAGAATTGGCAGAGAACTCTGGCGTTGATACATCCTGGACAGGTTGGATGGATAGAGCTTTTGGTAAATGGAAAACATTTATCATTTCAGCAGCCACGACTATAATCATAGTGGTAGCAATTTTTGTTTTAGTAGGATGTTGCATAATCCCTTGTGCTAGAGGCTTAGTAGAATGCTTAATTGAAACCGCAATAATGAAAAGGACCACAGCAGGACAATATGCCCTGTACGAAAATCTCCTTCCCAACACCACAGGAGAAAACACATTGGACTATCTCCCTCCGAGAAGTACCAATCGCTATGCAACTGTTAGAGACACTGGAGAGATGTCTGCAACTGTATAATCAGATAATAGCGCACAGGGATAGAATGTAACCATATAAAGCTGTATAAGATGATGTGATCAATTGTGCAAATCTATGCAAATGTATAATTAAGATATAATCAGTATATAACCAATGAATTTGTGATTTATAACAATATAAATATATTGACATACATAAGAATAAGATAGAACCTGCATATTAAGAGGTTGAAGAAAAATTATATTGTAGTAACCATAAGTTTTAGTAGGATTGACATAATTGAAGTACTGCCAAGATGATACTTTCAAACCGAAAACGAAACAAATTGTACCAGTTGATCTTAAGACTCAGATAATTTGATGGCCTCATAGAATACCTTCTGGAATGGATGGTACCAAGGTACGTTAACCCTGGTGTCACCCTATGGGATAGGGTGAAGAGGGGAATGTTAATATATGGCCTAGCTTTAAGGCTACCACTGGAATAGTGATGGCCAAAGCTATGCAGCCAAGAACAACTGGGAAAAAAATACTGACTAGGCCAAAGAACAAGCAAGTGAATTAATATTTGAGAATCTGCTAAGAGCAGGTCTGAATAATGACTTCTGACACAAATTGGTACAATTTTTAAATCAAATATAGCATCTGTAATGAAAGATCAGATGAATAAAATGGAGCTTATTAGTTTTGGTATACAATGATACAGAGGTAATACAGAGTTCATGAGAAAGGTATGAAAAGTATTGCAGCCGGAAGATGTGAAACTGTTATCTCAACGCTTCCCAAAACATGTTGATAATTAGCAGTAGCTGAGAACGGAAGGAGGTGGGTACATCAGATAGCAGATCGCATGGGAAAGTATGATCTCAGAAATTGCGAAATATTAGGAGCTAGGTATCTCACCATTCACTTCTATGGAGAAGATAGAGTATAAAAGAGGGGAGATTTTGGCTCAGTTTGAGAGTCCTCTCCAAAGCTTCTGTCAGACGGCGAAGCCCTGTGCGGCTGAAACCAGAATCTGATGTCTGTATTTGTATCAACTTGAAGACTTGTGTTTGGGTAAGAAATAAAGTGTACCTATCTATCTAAACCTATCTCTGTCTCTATTTTTATTGATTCTATCTTCTCTTTACCTAACATTTAGCCTAAGGTAGATCACATACAAGTGACACTCAGTTTTGGACAGAAAGCAGTAGTTATGGGAATTAGTTTTCAATTACGGCTCCTAATGCCACTCCCTTATGATTGGGTGACAATGGAGGTTAGAGAAACTATACAGAACCTAATATATGAAATAAGTACCTTTAGTCCCCCGTGTGACGGAGTCAGAAAGAGGTCTATAAGGGGGGGGGATTTAAAACAACACGAACCTTATTCTACCACAACATTACTGTATTTGTTCATACCAGAACTGGCGAATGCCTTTACGGTACTATGTAAGCCACATTGAGCCTGCAAATAGGTGGGAAAATGTGGGATACAAATGTAACAAATAATTTTTTTTTGTTACATTTGTACCCCGCGCTTTCCCACTCATGGCAGGCTCAATGCGGCGAGCAATGGAGGGTTAAGTGACTTGCCCAGAGTCACAAGGAGCTGTCTGTGCCGGGAATCAAACTCAGTTCCTCAGGACCAAAGTCCACCACCCTAACCACTAGGCCACTCCTCCACAATAAATAACTGCATAAGATAGGGCTGCTTTTTATGTGGCCCAATATACGCGATTATCTTATGTGGTTCAGGGCTGAATATTGGTACTTAACTGCATAAGTGCCGGCTCCGCCCCTGGATTGCCCACAACTTATTTGCATCATTTCATATACCGCTCTTCAAAGAAATATCAGAGCTGTGTACAATCATAGTTAAAATACCGCACAGTAAAATCACAAAAATAAACAAGACATAGACAAAACACAATAAGGAGGAAATGTGTAGCAATACAATTATTACCCAAAGACAATGGTACAAATCTGAGACACAAAAGGACAAACATGGTCATAAACTATAATAATTGCCAAGTGAGGCGCTAATCATCTAAAATTAATTTCCATTAAAAGCTTGCCTAAATAGCCACGTCGTAATAGCTATTCGGCTGCATTAACCGGTTAAGTGCCGCTGAAAGAGAGAAAACAAAATTTATGTTGTTAGGTGTCAAGCAAAGCCAAACTATGGATTCAAATCGTATTATTGATGGAGAATCTTATTCTTTTGGACCATTCAATTAAAATCCCGGGGTGTCTTTTACTAAGGCGCGCTCACATTTTTTGGGACGCGCTAAAATTGTCAGTGCGCTAAACATTAGAGACGCCCATAGGAATGCGCCAAAAATGTCAGCGCGACTTAGTAAAAGACCCCCTGGGTGTTATGCTGATAAATTAACTATGGACTGTCAGGCCAATTCTCTTATAAGAAGTTATTTCTATGTGATGAGAAAGCTAAGAAGTATTTGAAGATATCTGTTGGAAGATCTATTTAGATTAGTGGTACAATCCTTGGTGCTTAGTAAATTAGACTACTGCAATATTGTATATCTGGGTCTATCATAAGTACATAAGTATTGCCATACTGGGAAAGTCCAACGGTTCATCAAGCCCAGCATCCTGTTTCCAACAGTGGCCAATCCAGGTCACAAATACCTGGTAAGATCCCAAAAACGTACAAAACATTCTATACTGCTTATCCCAGAAATAGTGAATTTTCCCAAAGTCCAGTTTAATAATGGTCTACGGACTTTTCCTTTAGGAAGCTGTCCAAACCTTTTTTAAACTCCGCTAAGCTAACTGCCTTTACCTCATTCTCCGGCAACGAATTCCAGAGTTTAATTACATGTTGAGTGAAGAAAGACTTTCTACGATTCATTTTAAATTTACTACATTGTAGCTTCATCGCATGTCCCCTAGTCCTAGTATTTTTGGAAAGCGTAAACAGACGCTTCACATCTACCCGTTCAACTCCACTTATTATTTTATAGACCTCTATCATATCTCCCCTCAAATGCCTTTTCTCCAAGCTGAAGAGCCCTAGCCGCTTTAGCCTTTCCTCATAGGGAAGTCGTCACATCCCCTTTATCATTTTTGACGCCGTTACCTTTTCTAATTCAACTATATCTTTTTTGAGATGCGGCGACCAAAATTGAACACAATATTCGAGGTGCGGTCACACCATGGAGCGATACAAGGCATTATAACATCCTCATTTTTGTTTTCCATTCCTTTCCTAATTACACCTAACATTTTATTTGCTTTCTTAGCCGCAGACCATTCAGAATATGGCTGTATGTATGATTTTCTTTTCTCTAAAAAATCAGAAAGGATTACATTTTATGTTATTAAGCTGCACTGGCTTCCTGTAGAACCTGAGGTGTTGTTTAAATTAGGCTGTCTCCTATTTAAGATCATATCAGGTTCAATTCCTCAATATATGATATCTCTCGTATGTTTTTCAGTATTAGGACAATTTTACAATACTGATAAGTTTATTCTCATTTTCTTTTCCTAGTCCTCAAGGGATTACTTCGAAGAAGTTGTTAACTTGCGTATTTGCGTATCAGGCAGCTAGTTTATGGAATTTTCTTCCATCTAGATTAAGGCATACATTTAGTTATGCAAGTTTCAAAAAAGGATTAAAAAACTTTGTCGTTTCATACATATGTGACAAGGAAGTGAGGTACGTTATTTATAATTTAAGATGTCATTTGATAGTTGAAGGGAATTGTGACATTCTGGCTGTAATAATTCTAAATCAATGTTGTTATATCCTAAATTTGTTTATATCTAGCTTCTTTGTTGTAACCCACTATGAACTCAGGTAATGGTATTAGCGGGCTATAAGCCAACTAACTGTAATATTTGTGGTTAGCCAAAGACAAGTGATTTAAATGGCCAGGAGCCTTTCCAGACCATTTAAATTGCTTTGAATATTGGAGGGCATATTCTTAAGCATGTTTCCAGTGCTGTTCTGTGGAATGAGGTTGGAGGGTGCTTTTCTTGCTGTGTGCTGCCCGTCCTTAAGTGATGAAAGAACTTGTTCCAGCTTTGCTGGGAGGGAGCACAGTTAAGGAAGCCAGATCTAGCCTGGTTCAGCCTTTAAGGAGCCTGCATGACAGAACAGCATTACAGTGACTGTTTCTGACGTTGACTGACCTGTTCTTGTCTGTTGCATGCCATTCTTTAAATA
The DNA here is from genome assembly GCF_901765095.1 of Microcaecilia unicolor. Taxonomy (NCBI): domain Eukaryota; kingdom Metazoa; phylum Chordata; class Amphibia; order Gymnophiona; family Siphonopidae; genus Microcaecilia; species Microcaecilia unicolor. Next base: position 158,145,995 of record NC_044035.1, read on the forward strand.
AAAAAAAATCAAAGATTTAAGAGGGGATTTTCTTCTTCCTGTTTGTTTTCTCCATAGGTACTGAGAGAACAGATAAGTCCCTTGCCAACTGACAGTTGGTGGTTTATACCTGTGATTAAGAACTGACTTTTTGAACTTTTGTTTTATTGGGGAAAGAACCCAGAGTCAGAAGTCTTGCTCCATCTAGATCTGAGCCAGAAAACAAGAAGCCAAGACAGAAGGATTTAAGTTCTGCTAAGACCTCTGCTTACCAAGGGGCCCTTTTACAAAGCTGTGGTACGCACTAACACGTGCATACCACAGCAAAAAATGGCTTACCGCAGGGCATGCTGAGGTGTCCCATAGTACTTTTTAGCACTGGGGTCGGGTCTGTGAGCGGAGAGTAGGTGTATTCTGCCACTGCGCTAATTGGTTAGCACAGCTGCATTGTGGAGGAGTGGCCTAATGGTTTGAGCACAGGTCTTGCAATCCAGAGGTGGCTGGTTCAAATCCCACTGCTGCTCCTTGTGATCTTGTGCAAGTCACTTAACCCTCCAGGTCGTGAGCCCTCCTGGGACAGAGAACTATCCAGTGTACCTGAATGTAACTCACCTTGAGCTACTACTGAAAAAGGTGTGAGCTGCGTGAGCAAAATCTAAATAAATACATAATAAATAAAATAAAAATAAGTAACGCCCAGGGTCACAAGGAGCTGCAGTGGGAATTGAACCCTGTTCTGTTCCCCAGGGTCTCAGACTGAGAGAGTTGCTGTGAAGAGCTGGAGGTGGCAGGAAGTGACTGTAAGAGGAAGAGAGGCTGGGTAATGGGAGTGGAGCTGTGGGAAAGGAATACAGGGGCTATGAAGGGGTAAAGGAGATTGAAGGGGTTACTGACTGGGAAGAAGAATGCAGCTGTGCTGTGAAGAGCTGGAAGTGGCAGAAAGCAGCTGTAAGGGGAAGAGATGTTGAGTGATGGAGACAGGGACTGGTAGTGTTATTGTGAGCTGAGGAATAGAGTGGGTTAGGAAGGGGTGAAGGGGACTGAAAGGGGTTATTGGCAGGAACAGAGAACTCTGCTGTGAAGGGCTGGAAGAGGCAGAAAGGAGCTGTAAAAGGATGAGAGACTGGTTCATGGGGACAAGGATTAGGAGTGGAGTTCTGAGGAGAGGAGTAGAAAGGCTAGGAAGGGGGTGAGAAGAATTGAAAGATACTGGAGGGGGAGAGAGAATGCCCTATGAAGAGCTAGAGGTTGCAGAAAGCAGCTGTAAGAGGAAGAGAGGCTAGGTGAGGTGAATAAGCTATGGGAGGGAAATAGAGGGAGCTGGGAAGGAGTGAATGAAAAGAGGTTACTGGCTGGGAGAGAGACCGCTGCTAGACAAAACTATTTGGGGGGAGAGGCACAGGGGAGATGATCCATATATTGGGGGCGGCAGAGTGGAGGAGTGGCCTAGTGGTTAGAGCGCTGCTCTTGCAATCCAGAGGTGGCCGGTTCAAACCCCACTGCTGCTCCTTGTGATCTTGGGCAAGTCACTTAACCCTCCATTGCCTCAGGTCATGAGCCCTCCTGGGACAGAGAAATATCCAGTGTACCTGAATGTAACTCACCTTGAGCTACTACTGAAAAAGGTGTGAGCAAAATCTAAATAAATAAATAACACATTGCCACATTGCTTAGTGTGTGAGCATTTACTGCCTACAAAAAGGGTGGTGTAGGGGATCATGAGCTAATGGCAAAATTAGCATGTGGTTATTAAAGAGGAAAATAGAAAAAATTGTTCATTTTTCCTCAGTGGTAAAAATGGCATTAGCACGCAGGAATGACCCATTTAAGGCCGTGTTCTGTTTGGTAAAAGGGCTCCTAAATGTATTTAGTTTGACTGAACAGTACAGTACAAGTGATGTTGCTGGCTTTGTGGAAAAAAGTGTGCATGGAAGAAAATAAAGGGCCCCTTTTACTAAACCACACTACTGATTCCCGGCACAGCAAATGCGACGCAGCTCATTCTGGGCTTCATCTCATTTGCCATGCGAGAATCGCTAGCACAGTTTAGTAAAAGGGGCCCAAAATGTTTTATCCATTTTTCTCTCTCTTCTTTATTTTCTGAGTAACTTAATTTGGACATGTGCTACTCTAATTATATTTTTTTTCTCTTTTTATGGATGAAGGACCTCAACTACAATAACGATGTCTCCAATAATTTTGTTTCCAATTTAGCCAGTGAAAGAACATGACAAGAAGCTAAGATCAGGCTTGGCCCAGCAGCTTTGAGAGAAGCAGCAAAGAGTGGTTGCACTCAAAACAAACCAATAGCCCTGACAACCACACAAATTCAAAAGAACCATCAGCCTGTACTTTTGTGCAAAGGAAGAGTGGGAATTTCCAAATTAGAGGTTGACCGAATTTCGGTTTTGGTTTTGGTGCCGAAACTGGTCCAAAATCATTTTTTGTCTGGTTTCAGTTTCAGTCAATCGGTTATTTTAATTACATAAGCATTGCCATACTGGGACAAACTGAAGGTCCATCAGGCCCAGCACCCTGTTTCCAACAGTGGCCAATCCAGGTCGCAAGTACCTGGCAAGATCCCAAAACAGTGCAACACATTTTATGCTGCTCATCCTAGACATAAGCAGTGGATTTTTCCCATTTTTATAATGGTCTATGGAATCTTCCTTTAGGAAGCCATCCAAACCTTTTTTAAACCCCGCTAAGCTAACTGCTTTTACTACATTCTCCGGCAACAAATTCCAGAGTTTAATTACACGTTGAATGAAGAAATATTTTCTCTGATTCATTTTTAATTTAATACGTTGTAACTTTATTGTGTGTGCCCTAGTCCTGGTATTTTTGGAAAGAGTAAACAAGCAATTCACATCTACCCATTCCACTCTACTCATTATTTTATAGACCTCTATCATCCCTCAGCCGTCTTTTCTCCAAGCTGAAGAGCCCTAGCTGCTTTAGCCTTTCGTCATAGAGAAGTCGTCCCATCCCTTTTATCATTTTTGTCGCCCTTCTCTGTATCTTTTCTAATTTCACTATATCTTTTTTGAGATGCTGTGACCAGAATTGAACACAAAATTTGAGGTGCAGTTGAACCATGGAGAGATACAATGGCATTACAACATCCTCATTTTTGTTTTCCATTCTTTTCCTAATAATACCTAACATTCTATTTGCTTTCTTAGCCGCAGTCGCACACTGAGCAGAGGATTTCGACATATCATCTACGATGACACCTAGATCCCTTTCCTGGTCGGTGACTCCTAACGAGGAACCTTGCATTATGTAGCTATAATTCGGGTTCCTCTTTCCCACATGCATCACTTTGCACTTGCTCACATTAAACATCATCTGACATTTAGATGCCCAGTCTCCCAGTGTCATTAGATCCTCTTGTAAGTTTTCACAATCCTCCTGTGATTTAACAACCATATTTTCAGTTTTAGTTGAAAATGATCCTGTATTGTCAGTGGAAGCTGAAAATTTGTGCTTTGTCCCATTTGTCTCCCTTGCACTCTCCTCCTCTCCCTTCCAAAAAAGAGTTGCTCCTCTTCCTGGACCCCCCACCTCCCCCAGAGTGCCTCCCCCTCACCTGTAAAACCTCTGGCTTATTTTACAATCCATTGTGTTCTAGGGGTGTAGTTGGGGCAGGAGTGGTCCCCAGTTACTCCAACCCATTCTGGCTCTGCTCTCAAAATGGCAGCCATGACTGGGGCATCACTCCTGCCCTGACTACACTACTAGAAAACTGGGATGCAGGGCCACCGAGAGACTGAGCCGGGCCCGGGGCAAGGCCGCCCACGGGGCCGCCGTTGCCCCCCCAATCGCTACCACTGTCGCCTCCCTCTCCTGCTCTCAGGCCGCCGGCGCTGCAGTCCCCAGTCTCCACCCGTCCACCCCCAGCCCTATCGACGGGCCCCCGGCATTCAAATCGGCAGTGCCTCACCTCCATGTGAAAGCGGCAGGATCGCTTGCCTTCGGGCCCTCCCTCACTGTGCCCCACCCTCGTGGAAACAGGATGTTACATCAGATGAGGGCGGGACACAGTGAGGGAGGGCCCGAAGAGAGGCGATCCTGCCGTTTTCTCACGGAGCTGAGGCGCTGCCGATTTGAATGCAGGAGGCCAGGTGGCGGATGGAGGGGGGTTGTCGACGGAGCCGAGGGCAGGCAGGTGAGACCGGGGACTGCAGCACCGGTGGCCTGGGAGCAGGAGAAGGAGAGAGACCCCGTCACCGGGCACCTCTTGGAGACCCAGGTCTGGGGAATTTTGTCCCCTCTGCCCCCCCTCTCGGTGGACCTGCTAGGAGGTAGTCCTAAAAAGGTCTACTCAGTGTATGCTTTTTTTTTTTTAATATGTGATTGCAAGCGATGCAGTTATTAACTTGTACAATAGTTTATATGATAGAGTGCTTCAATTAAATGCTTTTGATACAACATTTTAGCAGTAATTTAAGTCTGTAAATTTGGGATGATAAGCTCCTTAGGAATTAGTTACCTTATGGAGTTATGACATCAACCACATTCTGAGCGTGGTGCAAAGTTAGCCACTGTAGAAGCACCATGGCTTTTGGTTACAGTTTTCATTTGAGGAGGTCTAAGTCAGTGGAGGGCTTTTGCTTGGAAGCAAAATATGGTCTTTAAATATTTAAATTATATTTTGCCTTTGGATACTGTGAGTTTAGCAGAGGGATAAAGACTGCAAGCCAGTGGCGTAGCCAAGGGTGGGCTTGGGTGGGCCCAGGACCACCCACTTTGAGCTCAGGCCCACCAGTAGCAGCACACCTATGATGTGCCTGGCAGAGATTCCCAAGCTGAAAACTCCCAACAACTGTCCCCCCTGCATACCTTCTAAATAGCAGATCTTTGCCTGCGGGAAGCAGCGACTGATACATACTGCTTACATCGGCCCCACAGCCTTCCCTCTGACGTATTCCCGCTTATGCGGAAACAGGAAGCTGTATCAATGGGAAGGATGTGGGGCCTACATGAGTAGTGTGTATTAGTTGCTCCTCACTGAAAATCTGAAATTAAAAGTTGTGCAGGGGAGGAGGGATATTTGAGAGACCATATGGCATGCAGGCGAGAGGAGAGACCAAGTCACCTATGGGATGGGGTGGGGTTCTTCTGCCCACCCATCTTGGGCCCAGGCCCACCCAAAATTGGGTATCTGGCTATGCCTCTGCTGCAAGCTCTTACAGTCAGCAGTGGTGCTCACCAGTGGCGTAGCAAGGAGGGCTGCCACCCGGGGCGGTTCGCCGTTGCACCCCCCCCCCCCCCGGGTGCAGCACGATGACACCCCCCCCAAGTGCCTACCCTCCTCAGCTCCCTCCAACCAGCTCCCGCACCCTACCTTTAAAGAAACTTCGGACGCCGTGGAGAGGCGAGGCACAGCGCCTCGCGCCTGCATGTAAAAAAAGTGTGGATCATCATCGGGCCTTCCCTCACGCTGTCTGTCCCGCCCTTGCGGAAATAGGAAATTGCGTCAGCGGAGGGTGGGAGAGACAGCGTGAGGGAAGGCCCAATGATGATCCACGCTTCTTTTACATGCAGGCGCGAGGCGCTGCGCCTCGCCTCTCCACGGCTTCAGAAATGTCTTTAAAGGTAGGTAAAGGTAGGGTGTGGGAGCTGGTTGGAGGGAGCTGAGGAGGGTAGGCACTGGGTCGGGGGGTGCTGATGCGCCGAGAGGGGGGGGTGTCATCGTGCTGCATTCGGGGGGGGGGGAGCTGGCAGGGAGCACCCCCCCCCCCCTGAGCTGACACCCGGGGTGGACCACCCCTCCCGCCCCCCCTTGCTATGCCACTGGTGCTCACTGTTTAACATTTAAAGAACCAAAGGAGTTTTCGGTTGCAGCTTAGGCTGCAGTTTGGTTTTGGTCGAATACTTAGAGACTTTCAGTCAGTCTCTAAAGGACTGAATGACAGTGGGTCAGTCAGTCAGGATTTATTTATTTATTTGGAGTTTGCTCACACCTTTTCAGTAGTAGCTCAAGGTGAGTTACATTCAGGTACTCTGGATATTTCTCTGTCCCAGGAGGGCTCACAATCTAAGCTTGTACCTCAGGCAATAGAGGGTTAAGTGACTTGCCCAAGATCACAAGGAGCAGCAGTGGGATTGAACAGACAGACAGGCCCTCAGTCAGTCAGGATGACAGAGAGTTTCTTAGTCAGTCGGAACTAACTGACAGTCCTGATTGAGGGACAGTGGGTCAGTCAGTCCTGATTGGCCGAGGGACAGTGGGTCAGTCATTAGAATTGAATGACAGAGCATCAGTTAGGCAGGACTGACTGGCAGTCCCTCAGTCAGTAAGGTCTGACTGACAGTCACACGATCAGTCAATATAGAGTGACAGTACCTCAGTCAGTCAAGACTGACTGACAGTACACAGTCAGTCAAGACTGACTGAAAGACTCTCAGTCAGTCAAGAATGACTGACAGTCCCTTAGTCAGTCAGGAATGACTGACAGCACCTTAGTAATTAAACACTGAATAACAATCCTCAGTCATACAAGACAGACTGACAGACCTTTAGTGGACCAGCAGTGAGTGAGTCAGTCGGTCAGGATTGACAGACAGTGGGTTAGTCAATCAGGATTGACTGAAAATCCTTCAGCTAGAAAACACTGATTGACAGTTCCTCAGTCACCAGGACTGACTGACAGTGGGTCATTCAGTCAGGAATGATGGACAGTAAGGTTAGTCCCTCAGTCAATCAGGACTCACTGATAGCTGGTCAGTCAGTCAGGACTGAATGACAGCTCTTTAGTCAGTCAAAATTGAATGACAGTCTCTCAGTCAGTCAGGATTCACTGACAGTCCCTCAATAATAAAATACAGGTCCAGCCACAAGCATTTTGTGCTAGCATTCAATGAGGTGTCTGAGGTCTTTTCCTCCTTTAATTAACAATCCCTCAGTCAGGCATGTCTGACTGATGGTGGGTCAGTCAGTCAGTCAGAACTGACCAATAGGCCCTCAGTCAATGGGACACTCAGCCAGGAAGGACTGACAGTCCATCGGTTAGTAGGGACTGAATGCAGTAGGTTAGACACTCAGAATAGGTTGATTGTTCCTCGGTCAGTGAGGACTGAGTGACAGTCCTTCAATCCATCAGGTTTAAGAGTGGGTCAGTTTGTCAGTTCCTCAGTAAGAAAACACTGACTGACAGTCCTTCAGTCATCAGGATTGACTGACAGTGGCTCAGCCATCAGGACTGACTGGCAATCCCTTAGTCAGTCAGGTCTCACTGACAGTCTCTCATGGGCTGACCCAAGTATGCAAATTCTGACAGATATGGGGTGAGTTCATCATGACTGTTAAGTTTAATTAACAAATCTAGGGGGTGGGTGGGGGGATGCCTATAGGCACAATATTCCCTTAGAGTCCCAGATAACCTTGCAGAGGCCCTATTGGCATTATTGTTCCCAAACTTCCTAGCTTCTGCTAATGCAATCATGGTTCTATGTACTGCCACATGTCCTATAAATGCACACTTACTTCCTCCTCAGTCCTGTCTCTTTGTCTCTTCAGGTCCCAGAAAACAAATAGACAGATGATCCACAAGATCCAGAATAGCAAAAATAGAGTAGACCAGTGTAGAATGTCTATTCAAAATTTATTCACCACAAGCAAACTTGTAAAAGGGTAAAACACTTTCTAAAAGCCCGACACAGCCGTGTTTCACCCTCCCACGGGCTGCATCAGGAGAACTGTGTGAACTGACATTGTGACTGTTCAAAGAATTGCCTGTACTAGACAGATGATTGTTTGGAATTACATCTTGATGGTTCTTGTTCTGCCTCTGATGCAGCCCGTGGGAGGGCAAAACACGGCTGTGTCAGGCTTTTAGAAAGTGTTTTATCCTTTTAAATGTTTGCTTGTGGTGAATACATTTTGAATGTAGACATTCTATGCTGGTCTGCTCTATTTTTGCTGTTCTTTCTCTCTTCATCCTAATTCTTCTCTTTTTCTCCTGAATTGTAGTAGTGGCATCAACATGCTTATAGGATGTATGAGCAGTACACACTGGACTTACCTCATCAGTCCATCCAACCCTGGTGGCAGGAGAAATGCTGAAGGGTTAGTTCAGTGTCTACCATGATCACCTCCACTCCAGTGCTTTTGCCTGAATAGTGGTTTTATCTGTGTACTCAGAGAGAAAGGGAGAAAAGGAGGAGGAAGGTGCAATGGATGGGAAAGGATGAGAGGGATGGAGTACCCTGAACACCCTCCTTACATATCCACCTCAGCCACACACTCCTTGTGGTACTACCACAGACACCTTCCTCAGACCAGAACCCCCCCCCCCCCCCCATACCATACCTCCATTGTATACCAGACATCCTTTCTTGGGTCCATGTCACTCTCTCTCTCTCTTTTAAACAACCCCACTGTCTCACTGTCCCAGACATCCCACCTATAACTGACACTCCTCCCCCCACATATCACATGCCTGTTGTGCTCCCAACATACATAAGCCTCCCGATACCGATGCCAGCAGTTTTCTCCTGCTCTTTTGGGTGTTCAGCACTATCAGGGATGGGATCTGCTGCCATGAGCCTAAAGGTTTGTGCTATTTCTATATTTTCCTCCAAACTGAGCTCAGCAGTCACAGTGGTCCTAGGGCCATAAACTGCAGAACACTCTAGAACTCTGCTAACCTTACCTTGTCTGGCCTCTAGGTGTTGCTGTAGAGCAACTATTTAGACTCCAACCCTCTTGCCCTTCTCTCTAATGATGTGGCCTGGGGAGCAGAGGCCTGGTCAGGCAATCAACCAGGTCTCCCAAATGGAATAGAGCTGGCACTGAGCCACCAAGCCAGCCCACACTTCTTGTTTTTGGTGCATCTTATATTTAAGAGAATCTCTTCTCAGCTCACTTTTCCGCTGTTTATGTCTTATATATGTTTTTTATGTATCAGTGTGACACTAGCGTAGAGTTCTAATGGAAATCTGCTCGTAAGTGGCCTGTGCCATTTAGAGTGATGCCTGTGTAATATTCTAACAAAAATAAGCACAACAGTCTCTAATCTGCTTAGATTCATTGTGTTGAATGGCTGAGCGAAAAGAGCTTCCAAGAATGTAGTAAAACTAAGAACCGAAAAGGGAAATTAAAATAATTCAAGTAGCAACACTGTACATTTACCAGCAGATCCTATATAGGTTGCCCAAATTTGGACACCCAAATTTGGGCTTGGAGCCCAGATGAATGTGCAAACCAATTAGTCAATTAGTTGCTAACAACTAATTATCAGCATTAATTGGAGTTAATTTACATTTAATTGGCACTAATTTGGATTTATGCATGCGTCAACCTGCATGCTATTCTATAACGCTGGGTACCCAAAGTGTCTCATGCACAACCCAAAGGAGGCATGGCCACGAGAGGGGCATGGGCGGGTCAGGGGCATTCCAGCTATTTAGGCGCAGTATTATAAAATGCCAGGGTTATGTGGCCAACTTGCGCACCAGGATTTCCATCAAGTTTCAGCTAGCCTAAGTTCTTGCACACAAAGCTGGGCATGAGAATCCACTCCAAACACTATTCTGTAAAGGACGCTCAGCCTGGGGTGCTCTTTATAGAATGGCACTTATGGGCCGATGCTTAGAACCTCATATAGACGCTAAAGCCGATTAACGCTGGTCTAGCACCGGTGTTAATCTGAGCAGAATGTTCAGAGGACTGCAGTGCAGGGAGCAACATGCACGCCAAAGATCAGTGCAAATTGTATTTAAATGTAGTCAAACAGATGTAAATGAGGTCATTTGCTATTCCCTCCCGATACTCAGAGAACAGAGCACATACCCTGCCTGTACCACTGAAAACCTAATGCCAGTTCAGAGTTGGCCTTGGGGCATTTGAAGAGAGGATTTATAATTTTTTTCCAGCTTAAAATCTGTCAGTTTTGATTTATTTCAGCAGCAGAAGGAAGCCTGTACAAGCCTCTAAGAAGTGGGAGTGAAAAACAAATCTTTCTACTTTTCCTTCCCCCATTTCAAAGACCTCATCCCTGCAACAATTCCTTCCTCTCCTTTACAGACTGATATCAGAAATGCCTTTTCTTCCACTCAAAAGAACAACATAAATTATGCAGACACACAAGTGAGTTTGGAAAACTAGTTTATTTTTACAATGTAACATAAAATTGGCATTAACATACAAAATGATGCAAATGTACCCTATAATTGCTGCAGAATTTCAGAAACATTGCCACTGAATTTTCCAATTTTTACTGCTGAAACTGAGGGATGTGATTTTAAATTGCAGTGCTGTCCACCTGCAAGTGAACTTTTCAATACAGATACTTGGTTTGCTAAGTTGAAATAGGATTTGCAGGTTATTTTTAATCAGAGTAATGCATGTGTATTTTTAGAAAGGTCTTTTGCAATTCCAGATTTGACAGTGTAACGTACTTCATCGCCTCCTGCCAATCTATTACATAAGACAACATCTTGCCAAAAAAAATAAAAGGTAACCAGTATGTGATGGATAGGATAGCTAGCCCCACCTCATTTCTAAGTGGTTGTATCCTGTTTTTAGGCTAATGTATGTACTGGGATCTGCCTCTATACTCAGGGTGAGTCAGAAAACACTTCCCTGTTAAAGGTTTCAGTTACTATGACTGGGCACTGGGTTGGAAGGGTGTGACTTTTGATTCAGGTGCTAGGTGCTTTAGGCTACTTGCCAAATCATGAAGCAGGGCTGAGTCAGTAATGCCTTTTAGTCTGGGTTTCAGTGACATGCACTGATGGTAGATGACTATTGGCTGTCTTCTGACATCCCTGGTCACCATACTGTACAAAGAATTAACCCTACAGATACTCTCTCTCTCTCTCCCTATCCACTGTTACCAGCATATTATTTATCACCTAAGCCACAAAATAAATCGTTTCCATTTTGTCTCTCTAGAAAAATTTCCATTTCAGTTGTTTATCAGTGGGAAGATAAGATAGAAGCAGAGACCCTCTCATTCTGTAATTTGGGCCCCAAAATCGGCAATGAATTTTGTGCAAGAGGATGTACGCCAGCTGAAATCTGGAGTAAATTCTGATGTGCAAATTAGGAATGGATGCCTGTTATTCTGTAACACTGTGCACATCTTTTAGTGAAGGCCCCTGACTTGCCCATGCCCCTCCCATGGTCACACACCCTTTTAAGTTGTGTGTGATCCAAGTTAGGCACCCATTGTTACAGATCGGTGCCCAAATCATAATTAATGCCAATTAAATGCTTGTTAGTTTCAATAATTAAATCATTGGAGCCCATTAACTAATTATTTTGGGTGCTGAGCTGGGATCCACTACCAACGTTTGTGCAATTGCGCATGTAAGTTATAGAATATCTGACACTCATGCATGTAATTGTTACAGTTACGTGTGTAATTGCTAGCTGCATGCTGAGTGGTATTTTATAACAGAGGTGTGGAACTTGCTGAGGAGACCTTTTACAAAGCCTGTGGTACTGTGAGTGCTTTTGGCGCTGGCTGGGCCATTTTTTTTACCGCAGCTGGGAAAAAGGCATTTTTCAATGGGTCAGTAAATGGCCGTGCGCTAAAATGAAAGGTAGCGTGCGGCTATTTACTGCCTGAGCCCTTACCGCCAGCCATTGACCTAGCGGTAATGTCAAGACTCTCAACACTTGATATCTTGGAGTATAACCTTGGCACACCAGCACACACCTGAAGTCTCTATTATTTTTCTGAAGTTTCTTTATTGAATAAATCGCAGATAATTTACTCACAGTCAGATGTTCAGGAGTATTGCTCCAGGGCACAGAGACTCTGTAATTCTGAGAGCTGTAGCAGTGGTTGGAGGTAGAAGAGAAGCAGCTTTATTGCAGAGGTGAGAAATAGCTGAACAGTTAGAAGTATCTCAGAGCTGGGTGACTGCAGTGTGCGATATCTCATTAGGGAGGAGATATTTTCAAGGTAAAAAACCAAGTTCGCTCTAGGGAGTTTGAAGCAGGACAGTGCTGCCTGAAGCAAGATGGAGAATGCGTCATGGCCAGAGGGGCAGGGAGGTCAAGAAGGCTCACACAGGCCCAGGGAGGAGGAGGAAAGACCAACGGGGACAGAGCCTGCCATCGGGTAGCAAGGGGTGGTCCTAGGGGGCAGCCTTCGATTGGAGGGAAAGGTGGTCGTACCTGGCTGACCTCTCAGTACAGAGATAGTAAGAATGACCAGGAAATGATAGCAGGTAGACAAAGGAGCCAAGCTTGGCTGAGAAAGAGAGGAGGTCTGGGCCACAGCACAAATCAATGATAACAGTTCTTGTACAGACAAACAAGTGTGGCTGCATTGCCTGTGAACTACATTACACACAATGCATTGCTCACGTATCTTTGCAGAGAGAACTGCAGCAATGAAAATCCTTAGAAGTGAGAAAAACAATAAAAGCATTAAACACGTTTTAGGATCACATTATAAACTAGTGCGAGGCTGTCAGAGGACAGAACAGGTAAGGACTCACATGCTACTTACTCGGTACTCAGTACACTAATGTGGGTGCACTGCTGATTACTGCTAGGAACGCCCCCACAGTAGAAATAGAAAAACATTTCCTACCACGGAAACCAGCACAGGCCAACTTTAGAATTATGGCCGGGTGCCCACGCTACCCCAGCAGTAGTGCTGATTTGGCACATGCTACCTGTACATTAACCCTACTGCTGCTTTGTAAAAGGGCCCCTGAGTGCGTAAATGCAAGGGGGGGCATTGGTGGGTTCTACACTTACATGCATAACTTACAGAATACTGTAAATTGTGTTCTAGGTGCTACATTTAAAGGTGGGCATGCCTAAATGTTGACACATAAATGCTAGCTTGGGCATCAAGATGCCATTGTAGAATTAGTACTTACTGCGTTTCAACCTGGTGACTTTATAGAGTTGCCCCCTTAGTGAGGATTCCCAGATGGTTCTGGGTATATCAAATCCACGTGCACATTTGAGAAGCAGAAATCCAAAGTTCCAATACAGACCAGTAGGGATGTGTATTTATTAGCATGAATTCAGCTTGTTAATATGCCATAATAATTTTAGTGTACGCAAAGTCGATTTAATGTGCGTACAACCGATTTGTGTTCTAATGCATCTTTAAAAAAGTTATTAAAATGAATGTGTGAAACAAACTGAAGAAAAAAAAAAGCCAGAAAACTGAAATTGAAAAAAGCCAAATGAACCACAAATTGTTGGCCTGCGCTTGTCCTTACAGACCAGAAGTTCTGATGTGCAATAAGCAAGAGAAAGATCTAGAGGTGAAGATATCTAATGATCTAAAGATGACCAAAGAATGCTAGTGTGCATGAGGAGAAGCATAACTAGTGGAAAAAAAGAGATGTTAATGCTACTAAACCAGAGGTTTTCAACCGTTCTCGGAACACAGCTAACCAGTCAGGTTTTCAGGATACCCACAATCATGGACAGCCCTACCATTAGGCCAACTGAGGAGAGGGCAGCAGGCGACACTCTCCCCTTCCCTCCTCAACCCTCGTCCCCATTTTTACCTTTTTATTTTCTTTTCCAAAAGGCAACAGTGGCAGCAATTCTCATAGGCTGTCCTGCCGCCGGCACCAGCCTCTTCTCCCTACTGCGGCCAGTCTCTTGATATAACTTCCTGTTTCCTCAGAGCCGGGGTGCAGTAGAGTAAAGATGCTGGGCAGCCTATGAGAATTACTGCCACTACCGCCTTTTGGAAAAGGAAAAATACAGTAAACATGGGAAAGAGGTTTGAGGAGGGAAGGGGGGAGATGCCAGACCGGGCAGGGGCGGCATCCAGAAAACCTGACTGGCTGAGTGTGTCCCGAGGTCTGGGTTGAGAACCCTTGCACTATACATATCTTCAAAGAAATGCCATTTCTGGGCTATTTAAGGTAATCAATAGAAATCAAACAAAATAAAACATGGAAAAGAAAATAAGATGATACCTTTTTTATTGGACATAACTTAATACATTTCTTGATTTGCTTTCGAAGGTTGCCCTTCTTCGTCAGATCGGAAATAAGCAAATGACGAAGAAGGGCAACCTTCGAAAGCTAATCAAGAAATGTATTAAGTTATGTCCAATAAAAAAGGTATCATCTTATTTTCTTTTCCATGTTTTATTTTGTTTGATTTCTATTGATAACCTTAAGAGTGGACTAACTCGGCAACCACACTGGGCTATTTAAGAATGGATAGTGCATGTAATCAGCCGCAGGTCCCATTGGAATAAATGCACTGTGCACTAGATAATGCACATTAGCGTTCTGAAATTACCCTTTTAGAGTACTATGTCCAGTTCTTAGGAGTGCACTTGCAAAAAGATATAGACAGGATGGAACTGTTTGGAGAGCAGCTACTAAAATGATCATCAGTCTTGACTACAAAACATCTAGGCAGAGGGGCCTAGGAAGGAAAGGGACCAAGATGGTATTGGAGTGAGACACAGCTTTGGAAGCTCCCAGTGCTGTTGCTTCATTTTCTTATTTTTCCCCCTTTCTTTTCTCTATACCACTAATGCCTAATAGGCTCAGGGAAAAACTGAGGGTAATTCCTCCCCTGAGCTCAGTTACAGCCATGCTGTGTCAAAGTGTAATTACATCATACACAGCAGGGGTGTAGCCAGACCTCAGCAAGAGGGGGGTTCAGAGCCCGAGGTGAGGGGGCACATTTTAGCCCCCCCCCACGCCGCCGACCCCCCCCTGCCACTTTCGACCCCCCCATGCTGCCGCTCCTCCCCCGCCACTTTTGCCCCCACCTCTACTGCCGCCGTTGTCACCAGGTACCTGCCAGTCAAGTTCTCTTCAGCGCCGGTCTCCAGCGCATTAGCTGATCTGTTTCTGTGAGTCTTGACTCCTGATGTCCTGCACCGTACGTGTATTGCCCAGTGTCCACAAATGCATTTTATCAAAGGCTCCACATTCATTAAGCCTTTTGTAAAATACTTGGGAAACTGTGCACATCCTGACCTGGTCATTCCAATTCCTATGTAGATAAGATATGCAAAATTGGGTTTATAATCTTTCAATAGCTTCACCTACATTGCAGCTATCTACTTCATAACTAAGGGACAACTGCAGAAAACACTCTACAATAGGGTTACTGCATACACCTGGTGAAACCAATAAGCCTCGCAGGTACATATGATTGAAATGTTGGAGCAATACCATTCAATGCTTTAAAAACCAAATCACCAGCTAGAATTATGGAGTGTCTCCTCTCTATAAAATAATTTGAAAGGGTAACTATTTCCTATTTGCCTGTACCATTGCACTCATGAAATCATCATCATATTGTATTTTAGGGCTACTTGGAATGCCCTCCCATGGGAGGTGGTGGAGATGAAAACGGTAACGGAATTCAAAAATGCATGGGATAAACATAAAGGAATCCTGTTCAGAAGGAATGGATCCTCAGAAGCTTAGCCAAGATTGAGTGGCAGAGCTGGTGGTGGGAGGCGGGGCTAGTGGTTGGGAGGCGGGGCTAGTGCTGGGCAGACTTCTACGGTCTGTGCCCTGAAAATGGCAGAAACAAATCAAGGTCAGGTATACACATAAAGTAGCACATATGAGTTTATCTTGTTGGGCAGACTGGATGGCCGTTCAGGTCTTTTTCTGCCATCATCTACTATGTGTTATCTTTGGGTGCTACTTTCTTTTTTTTTTTTTTTATTAAAGTTTTAAATTTAAGTAGTTATCACATATAATACAATTATGGCAACAACTGAACATCAACAGTATCATCAAATCTCCTCCACCCCCATCTCCACCCTTCCCAGCTTATGAATCAAACACTACATCCAATGGCCATCATTCAGAAGTCTTAGAGTATAATAGCTCGCCAGGCCATCACATCAATGTAACTATCAGCCTGGGGGCGTGGGTGCTACTTTCTAATTGCAATTTCCCTGTAAATGTGTGATACATCAAAATAATTTATATATATATTTTAACTATCACAATTGAGCTGTCCCCGCCACCACTTAGTTACTCTAAGGGCCATGTTTACAAAGGTGTGCTAGCATTTTTAGTGTGCGCTAAAAATTAGCATGTGTTAACCATGTAGATGCCCATAGCGTGTGCTAAAAACTCTAGTGAATGGAGTTCGCTCGGAGGAGGGAAAGGTGAGTAGTGGAGTGCCTCAGGGATCGGTGCTGGGGCCGATTCTGTTCAATATATTTGTGAGTGACATTGCCGAGGGGTTACAAGGTAAGGTTTGCCTTTTTGCCGATGACACCAAGATTTCCAACAGAGTGGACACCCCGGAGGGTGTGGAAAACATGAAAAAAGATCTGAAGAAGCTAGAAGAATGGTCTAACATTTGGCAATTAAAATTCAATGCGAAGAAATGCAAAGTGATGCACTTGGGGAGTAGAAATCCAAGGGAGACGTATGTGTTAGGCGGGGAGAGTCTGATAGGCACGGACGGGGTGAGGGATCTTGGGGTGATAGTATCTGAGGACCTGAAGGCGACGAAACAGTGCGACAAGGCGGTGGCAGTAGCTAGAAGATTGCTAGGCTGTATAGAGAGAGGAGTGACCAGCAGAAGAAAGGAGGTTTTAATGCCCCTGTATAAGACGTTGGTGAGGCCCCACCTGGAGTATTGTGTTCAGTTTTGGAGGCCGCATCTTGCGAAGGATGTTAAAAAAATGGAAGCGGTGCAAAGAAAATCTACGAGGATGGTATGGGATTTACATTCCAAGACGTATGAAGAGAGGCTTGCTGACCTGAACATGTACACCCTGGAGGAAAGGAGGAACAGGGGTGATATGATACAGACGTTCAAATATTTGAAAGGTATTAATCCGCAAGCGAATCTTTTCCGGAGATGGGAAGGCGGTAGAATGAGAGGACATGAAATGAGATTGAAGGGGGGCAGACTCAGGAAAGATGTCAGGAAGTATTTCTTCACGGAGAGGGTGGTGGACGCTTGGAATGCCCTCCCGCGGGAGGTGGTGGAGATGAAAACGGTAACGGAGTTCAAACATGCGTGGGATATGCATAGAGGAATCCTGTGCAGAAGGAATGGATCCTCAGAAGCTTAGCTGAAATTGGGTGGCAGAGCAGTTGGGGGGAAGAGGGGGTGGTGTTTGGGAGGCGAGGATAGGGGAGGGCAGACTTATACGGTCTGTACCAGAGCCGGTGATGGGAGGCGGGACTGGTGGTTGGGAGGCGGGAAATACTGCTGGGCAGACTTATATGGTCTGTGCCCTGAAAAGGACAGGTACAAATTCAAGGTAAGGTATACACTTATAGGTTTTTCGTTGGGCAGACTGGATGGACCATGCAGGTCTTTTTCTGCCGTCATCTACTATGTTACTATGTTACCTTTATAAACAGGGCCCTAAGTCTGGTCGTTTGAATATTAGAATAGGGGTTTTCACTCCTTTTCACAGTTGATTTACCCCCCTGTTTACAAAACCGCACTTTTGGCTGGCAGTGTGGTAATACCGACAGGGAATTGCCACGCAGCAGCCGCTAGTGTGGCTTTGTAAACAGGGGCCTTAGTTTCCTCATCTCACCTTTGTGTGGGCACCTTTTCTTGGCTTCCACTCTTCATTGAGTACTATATATTTACAAATTCCTTGTCTAAATGATGCTTGTCTATCTTTTCTTTGTATTATTGCTCATTAGCCTGACAAAGTTTATTCTTTGTCGAATTATTCTAAATTTATAAGAAATTAAAAAAAAAAGTCTAAGGAGAGATTTAAGAGTCCCCAGGAGCAAAGTAGGGACGCGAGGGGATATAATGGAAACTGAAATATCTACAAGGAGTAAAGTTGCTTGAAGCTGGCCTCTTTCAAATGAAGTAAAATATAAGAATGAGGGGGGGGGGGGGGGTCACAGCATAAGGGTGAAAGAGGAAAGATTGAGAAGCAATCTGAGGAAATATATGCTTTCACGAGAAGGGTTGCACATGTGTCAAAAGATCTCCTATTGGAAGTGGTAGAGACCAAGAAAAGTGTTAGATGTCAAGAAAAGATCTCTAGGGCTGGAGAGAAGAATTAAACTGCCAAACATTGATTAAGTCTGATCAGGTGGGCAAAAGATATAACCACCTGAAATTCCGGAAATTACTAAAAACTAACTTGTTCAAAAAGGCATACCCTAACGATCCAACTTAAATGCCTTAACCCAGCAACAAAACAAAACCAAAGCTCATACTGGATATTACCTAACTCTTCTTCTTACGATTCCCCAATGTGTCTGTCACACATGAACTTTTCCACAATCTCACTTTGTATTTGTTATAACTGGTATTGGCGATCGCCTCTACGGTTCTATGTAAGCCACATTGAGCCTGCAAATAGGTGGGAAAATGTGGGACACAAATGTAACAAATAAATAAATAAATAAAGGTGGAGAGAAACAAACTGGATGGGCCTTTATTTCCCCACACTACTCTGTGGTTCTATGGGTTGGGGCAGAGCTCAGAACTGGATCAGCCTATTTTGATGACTTGGAGTCAGTCATCTGATACACCTAAACTGCATGACGCACTAACATGTACTTAACATAGAAAAATGGTTTAGCACAAAATGAATGCCTGTCAGAGCACACTAATCATACACTATTTATTTATTTATTACTTTTTTGGAAAGGGGCATATCATGGGCAGGGAATGGGCTTGGAAGCATTATCCAGCTAGCGCATTCGCATTAGTGTGCACTAACTGGATAATGCAGACAACGCAGGAGCAGGCAGTTAGTGCTCTTGCGTGAATATTTCTGCTAATGAAAAATTAGCATGGAACCTGCAATAAGAAAATAAGAAAAAAAGTCCTGTTTTTGGGCCATGTTAGAAATAGACTTTACATGTGGGAAAAGTCCTGAGTTAAAATACGCTTTGTATTTTGAAACATCAGCTCAGGCATTGCCTTATTCTTAGGCCTCCTTTCTTTTCTCTCCTAATATATTTTATTTCTTTACATTTTTAAGTAAAAGGTGTGCTCCAAAGATTTTTTTTAAATTATTCTTAAGTCTGCTTTCCAACCATCTGTGCTATATTGCTACTTTATATGCAACAGTCTGATATCTGTCTGGGCATCTGATGATGATCAGAGCTGCAGCAGCCCATCATTTTATTACAACCACTAGGAAAAAATGCCCGTTTCTGAGCGGAATGAAACGGGCGCTAGCAAGGGGCCCCCTCCCTCCGTCCCTCGAAGCTACTTGCCTTGTTCGCTGTGGGCCGTTTCGGCCCTTGAGTGTCAATAGTTCCGCCCTCGACGTCATGACGTTTTGACGCGTCATGACGTTTTGACGCGAGGGCGGTGCAGACACTCCAGGGCACACCGGATATCTCGGGCGCCTCAACTTCCGTGGAGGCTTCAGAACGTTGGGGTTGCCTTTTATATATATAGATAATAGTAAGAGCAGCTATGGAGGGAGAGGTTTCAAAAGCCATTTCTTGCTTGAGGTAACAAACCTCATTTTTATTGTAACTCCATACCATAATCACTGAACAAATCAAGTCAAAACAGCTAACTAATGATATGTTACAAGTAGACTAAGCTCACATTACCAGGGATATCTATTTTGAGTAAACAACTGGTCCACATAGACTGACCTAACCTGTCTTCTCTTCATTAGCTTTCAAGGAAATCACTTATTTCAACTGAATACATTCATTCAATTGTTATTTTCATTTGTTATGGCTAGATGCTTTCCTGAAAGAAAAATAAAATTAACATTGTTTTTTCTATTGTAATCTTATTGTGTTACATCTAAGAATAAACTGCTTCTGTCCAAGCTTGGCTCTGGGAAAACAGCTGGCAATATGACCTCTGATTACACCGTGGAGGGGTGGAATTATAGGAGGAGGTAGGATTTCCCACTGTGCAGACCCCCCTTAGGGCACTACCTGCCATCTGTGTAAGATTTACAGTAAAAGCCCAGCCAATGGGAGCAGAAGGCATGAGAGAGAGAGAGGGAGAGAGAGAGGGAGAGGGAGAGGGAGATGTACTTATTCAAAACAACCCCACTTAGTCAAACAGGTAATCGGTCAACACTCCTTAATCATGACCTTGGTCTCAGCTTGGCTTCACCGTTCCACGTTCCACATGGCTCTATAACATGTAACCTGTTTTCCCTTAACTGTAAGCCACATTGAACCTACTACTAGGTTGGAAAATGTGAGGTACAAATGCAGTAAGTAAATAAATAAATAAATAAATGTAATTTAGCGAGGGAGAGGAGTTGGCATGGAGTACTCCCCTCTCCCCCAAATTTTCTCAGTACTGGTACTGAATTGCACCCTCCCCCTCACTATCACTGTGGTCTCCCTGTTCCTTGCAAAGCTGCCAAGTTACCCACTTCCAGGAGTGAGATCTTACACCAGTTCTGGTTTTCTGACAACCCATACTGGTGCATTATGGAATTTGCAGCTTTGATTTCTATAGCTGGAATCAAAACTAGGACTGCAGCTCTGTGGTAATATATGAGCAGTGTCTGCATTTCTTTGTCTATTCTAGCTAGGTTGTTAAACAGCCCACACCTCTGACCCAGACTGATTTATCCAGCAGGGACAACCTGGCTGGAAAACCCCACTGGTTTATTTGCATTTCCAAAATCCAGGTTTTAACAACTGGCTCTGCTATTTTTAAGGATAGCCCGCTCCTGATTTTACTTCACAGTAAGCATGCGCTTGGGTGCCTTAAGAGTAAAAAAACATGGCAAGCCCATGCCTGCAGTGGAGAAAAAAAAACCAAAAGTGAATCAACCTGCTCTGTATAAAAATAAAATAATAATTTTAAAATACACCCACACACAAAGAACTTGGCTGCTAGCCCTCTGGTACAAATCTCATGTGTGCAAAAGATTGCATAGGTTTTAACATATGAGTAGGAAACCAAAATTCTCAACAGCTGGACAGGTTTTTAGGCTTTGACTCATGAATATGCAGGAGATATATTTGCATACAACTGAAGCAGTGCAAACAAGAAAGCTTACCCCAATGACCCAACTTAACTTTTTAAGCCCACCCACATGATTCCTGCCCCGACGATTATTATACCTTTGACCATGTCTCACAATCTCCTTATGCTCATTCCTCAATCTCTTCCTCTCCATCCTTCCTACTCCTTACCCCTCCCAATCTCTTCTCCTTTTGCTCATCCTATCTTTGTTTACCTCTCCATGCTCAATTTACATATCCTCAAAACCCCACTACTACTATGTTTACTACAACTTGTAACATTCTCCTTCAAGACTTTGTAATTCTATTTAGGTGCATAATTTATAGATTACTATTAACTGCAAGAATCACTTGGTGCACCTAGGTGTGTCAATTTATGCCTGCCATTGGGTGTGCCAACCTTACACTAGTATTCTATATCAGAATTTTAGTGCCAAGAGGCAGCTATAAAATTGGCACTAAGCACATGGTACTGGGGCACCAATTTATAGAACTGCTCTTATACTGTATACCCTACATAGGGATAGCCTGAAAGCTTGTGGCTCTTGAAAATGATCCAGTAGGGGGGACAAAATTCCCCAGGCCTCCAAGGGGGGCCCAGCGCCGCAGTCCCACTCGCCCTCCATTGTCGAATGTCTGCCACTGGGCCAGGCCCCCTGCATTGAAATCACAGTGCCTCTCACCTCCGTGTGAAAGCGCTGCAGGCAGCAGGGCAGCAGATCGCCTCTCTTCGGGCCTCCTTCCCTCCCTGTGTCCTGCCCTCATCTGCCGTAACTTCCGCGAGGGCGGGACACAAGGAGGGAAGGAGGGCCGAAGGGAGGTGATCTGCTGCCTGCAGCACTTTCACACGGAGGTGAGAGGCGCTGTGATTTCAATGCAGGGGGCCTGGCCCGGTGGCGGACGGAGGGGGGTGGGTGGAGGGGGGAGTGGCAGTGGCGACCTCGGGGGGGGGGGGGGGGGGAGGGGAAAGTGGCGGGGTCCCGGGCCCAGCCCAGTCTCTCGGCAGCCCTGCCTCCTAACAGTACCTGGAGTGATTCATGACACAGCAACAGCTGAGCTCTTGACAGGACTAGCTGGGAATCTGGTGATGCCCTGGGCATGGGTGTCCATGGGGCTCTCTTTCCCAAAGAGAGCAGGTATGTTAATGGGTGGGGGAGGATTCCTGTCCTTCCTCCCATAAAAAGAGAAGGCAGATTGCATCAGTGAGGGTCACATGACACCTGTGGCCACAGAGGGCACAAGTATGGAGGGGCATGAATATTGTTCCAAGCTCACCATCTCCTCTCATTGATATTAACAAAGCAGGCAGGGTGGGGGGCATCAGTGGGCTAGCCACACAGCATACAACTACAGCTCAGTACTGCCTGCATGACATGTCTAGTTCATGCTTTTGCACAATCCATCTCTCTAGAACAGTTAGTTGGCAGCAGCAGATGGAGCCTGGGGAGCTCCCAGGGCAGGGAAACAACATGCATGCAAGTAGCTCTCCCATCCATGACACTGGCTTCCAGCACAGACTTTGGCACTCACCCAATCTCCTGTCCCACTGGCCATTTTGGTGGACCAGAAAAACTAAGCCCCTTCTCTGTCATACCCTACATTGAAAAGAAAAATAGCTAAGTACATAAGCACATAAGTGTTACCATACTGGGCCAGACCGAACTTCTATCAAGCCCAGTATCCTGTTTCCAACAATGGCCAATCCAGTTCACAAGTACCTTGAAAGATACCAAAATATTAGAGCAGATTTTATGCTATTTATTCCAGGAATAAGAGTGGATTTTCCTAAGTCCATCTTAATAATGGCTTATGAACTTTTCTTCAAGGAACTTGTCCAAACCTTTTTTTATAACCCTGGTAAGCTAACTGCTTTTACCACATTGTCTGGCAAAGAATTCCAGAGTTTAATTGCACATTGAGTGACAAAATATTTTCCATTTGTTTTAAATTTACCACTCAGTAGCTTCATTGTGTGTCCTATAATCCTTGCATTGTTGGAAAAAGTGAACAAGTGATTCACATCTGCCCATGCCACTCCGCTCAGTATTTTATAGACCTCTATCATATCTCCCCTCAGCCATCTGTTCTCCATGCTAAAGGGCCCTAGACTCTTTAGCCTTTCATTATAGGGAAGTTGTCCTATCCCCTGTATCATTTTTATCACCCTTCTCTATACCTTTTCCAATTCTGCTATGTCATTTTTGAGATGTGGGCTAACACCAGGAACCTGGAGCAGCTTTTCCAAACCATGTCCAATCTGTCCTTGGCCATGTTGCTGTATCCCAAAGGAGACAGGTCACCCCTGGACAACAGGTTGGACACCTTCCTGGGCTCCTCAGTGGCTGATTCTGGCAGCCAGCTCATCATCTGGTCCCATTTCAATGCTGCTGAGCTGCCCAAAATGCCTATGAACTCTCTGCTGAGCAGTTTGGAGAAGGCACAAATGTTCTCTGCAGTGCCCTTGTTAACTGCCTTGCTCACACTACCCTAAAGCTAGCCCTAACTTTTAAACAATAATACCTATATTTGGGCTTCAGCCTCTTTAAATCCACAGCCGGGAGGCATCAGCAAATGCCTCCTATACACATTTTTCCCTTAGCTGGACTTCCCTGCTATATGTCCACTTCTTTTATTTATTTATTTATTTATTTGTTTGTTGCATTTGTACGCCAACTTTTCCCCACCTATTTGCAGGCTCAATGTGGCTTACATAGTACCGTCAAAGGCGTTTACCCAGTCGGTGGATAACAAATACAAAGTTGTATAGTGATCGTATGAGGTATAAGTGGAGGGTCGGAATGGATGAAGATTGCGTGATGTCCTGTTCGATCATAGTCATGCTGTGTTGGTAGGTGAAGAGGGTTATGTGGGGGTCATTGGGGAAGGCCTTTTTGAAGAGGTAGGTTTTTAGTGATTTCCTGAAGTTCAAGTGTAGGTCCGTGTTAGGCTTATCGCGCCTTAGTAAAAGGTCCCTTAATTTGCACACGGATCAGCCCTCCATGCCCAAAATTTCACACCCTACTTTGGGTAACCTACATAAAATCTGGGGGACGATGTTATTCAAATCTCAGTTCAGCAGGAAGAGAGTTCCACAGTTGCGGGACCACAGCTATAAATAGCGTTTTGTTCTTGTAAGAAGATGGCAGTCTAATTTGTGAAAATAATGATAAATCTGATTTATTGAGGGTCCCAAAAAACAGCAAGGCAATCGATCTGCAAACTCCAATGTAGACACACAAAACAGCAGATCAAGATAAACGTGAAGATTTTATTGTATCATATACTAGAATATTGCCCGACACAGGCCGTGTTTTGCCCAAACGGGCTGCGTCAGGGGCTAAATTATTGACTGTGCAGAAACAATGCAGCATTCAGAATTGTGAGGTGTTTGGTTGATCGTTATACAACAGTTGTGGTCACCTTGCTGGTTTTTTATTATATGTCCTTTATGTTTGATGTGTATAAATCATCTTTCCAGTTGGAACATTGTTTCTGCACAGTCAATAATTTAGCCCCTGATGCAGCCCCTTTGGGCGAAACACGGCCTGTGTGGGGCAATATTCTGGTATATGATACAATAAAATCTTCATTTTTATCTTGATCTGCTGTTTTGTTTGTCTAAATCTGATTTATTTGTATGCAACCATCTACGTGGTCTATTCTGAGATTGTAAACATAAGATTAGCCAGATATTCTGGGCTCATTCCATTCAAAATTTTATGAACAAAATATAAAACCTTAAACTCAAATCAGTAAGAGGCAGCCAGTGTAAAGATATCAGCCTTGGCTTAAACAAAATCAGGCTGGCTGCCATGTTCTGAATCATATAATACGTTCTGTGTAGTCCATGAATATAAAATATTACAATAATTCAACAACAACAAAAAAATCAAAGCATGAACTAATTTCAACAAATCATCAGTAGAAAAATAAAAATGAATCTGATGAAGAAAACATAACTTAGAAAATGACTTCGACGTAAGATGTATTTGAGATTCACCATTTAAAGTTGAATCCAATAAAATCCTCAAGCTCTGGCCAGTAGTCTGAAATGCAACTACAGTTCCATCCAATAATAGTCTTACTTGTGAAAATGGGTGTTTTCTAGCACCTACATATAGCACTAAAGGCTTTTTTTTCCATATTCAGTTTTAACTTTTGTGCAATCATCCATTGAGTTATCATTGGAGAAACAATCATTAAAATCTATCAGTAATTGAAGAAGTTATAGGAAAATAATTTGGACATCATCTGCATATATGTAACAGGATAAGTTTAAACATCAAAGTAAAATATCCAATAAAATGAAAAACACATTAAATAGAATGTGGGACAGAGAGAAACCCTGAGCTTCTCCAAATTCGGAGTGCTAAGAAGAAGACAGCAACCCACTTTAACAACATAAGAATAGCCGTACTGGGTCAGACTGATTGTCCATCTAGCCCAGTATCCTGTTTCCAACAGTGGCCAAGCCAGGTCAAACGTACCTGGCAGAAACCCAAATTGTAGCAACATTCCATGTTACCAATCCTGGGGAAAGCAGTGGCTTCCCCCATGTCCATCTCAATAACAGACATAGACTTTTCCTACAGGAACAGGTCCAAACATTTTTAAAACCCAGATATGCTAACCGCTGCTATCACTTCCTCTGGCAGCAAGTTCCAGAGCTTTGAGTGAAAAAATATTTCTTCCAAGTTGTTTTAAAAGTATTTCCATGCTGTTTCATTGAGAATCCCCTGCTCTTTGTACTTTTTTCAATGAGTGAAACATCGATTCACTTTTACCCATTCTACACCACTCGGGATTTTATAGACCTCAATCATATCCCCCATCAGCCATCTCTTTTTTAAGCTGAAGAGCCCTAACCTCTAGCCTCTAGCCTTTTCTCTTATGGGAGGAGTTCCATCCCCTTTATCATTTTGGTCGCTATTTTTTGATCCTTTTCTAATTCTACTAGATTTTTTTGAGGTACAGCGACCAGAATTGAACAAAGTACTCAAGGAGAGGTCACACCATGAAGCAACACAGAGGCTTTATAGTATTCTTGGTCTTATTTTGCATCCCTTTCCTAATAATTCCTAGCATCCTGTTTGCTTTTTTGGCCGCTGCCAGACACTGAACAGAAGATTTCAGCATATTGTCTACAATGACACCTAGATCTTTTTCTTGATTGCTGACTTCTAAGGTGGACCCTAGCATCAGCATCAGGTAACTTGTCAAGAATGGGAATACTATCAACCAGTCTATAGTTGTTACATAGATCAAGAGATTTTAGTACTATCTTTCAACAAAGGAGTTAATGTAATAACACCAATTTTTTGTGAGAACACACCTAGTTCAAATAAACAAAATGACCAAACCTTAGCAGGAGTTCTTGATAGTTATGTCTGCCCAGTGCCCAGCACTAGGCTAATTCTTCTTGACCCATCCAACATCTCTTTCACTAGGCTTTGGGTGCTCCTGACTTCACTTCTGGCTGTGATCATAACCATGGTTGCTGCTGTCTCCCAAGTGTGTCTCCATTCATTCATGTCATGGGGCTTTGATGAAAAATTGCAAGCAATTCTCCTGGGGGTCCTTTTACTAAGGTGCACTAAAAAAAATCTGCTGTGCTAGTGTAGGTACGTGTTTTGGGCACATGCAGATCCATTTTTCAGCGCACTTAGAAAAAAGGCCTTTTTAACATTTTTGCTGAAAATGGACATGCGGCAAAATAAGAATTGGCATGCATCCATTTTGGGTCTGAGACCTTACTGCCACCCATTGACTTAGCGGTCTCACAAGATAACTGTGCGGTAATCGTCTATGCGCATAACTGACACAAGTAAAAAAATGAAATTACCGCCTGACAAGTGTAGGACACACATACGTGGCTTAGTAAAAGGGCCCCCCTAGTGATCTAACAACTGCCATTGCACCATCCAAAGCAGGAGCTAGTAGAGGAATGTACCATCCAGGTCACGATGAAGTTTCCTCGTCTTCTGCAATACCTTGGCAAACACCAGTAGTAACTCAATGTAAGTTACATTTGGGTACTAGGTACTTCCCTATCCCTTGGGGGGGGGGGGGGCTCGCAGTTTGTACCTCACAGAGGCATTCCATGTATCCACCGCCCTCACAAAGAGGGTGGTGGATACATGGAACGCCCTCCCGCGGGAGGTGGTGGAGATGAAAACGGTAATGGAATTCAAATATGTATGGGATAATCACAAAGGAATCCTGTTTAGAAGGAATGGATCCACGGAATCTTAGCGGAGATTGGGTGGCAACACCGGTAATTGGGAAGCAAAACAATCAACGAAACAACTACCTTTCGTAAATCCCTCAAGACATATTTCTTCAACAAAGCATACAATGAAAACCTAGAACCTTACTAATCCACTGCTGAAAACCTACTGTTCACTATACCTAATAACCCCTCCCTTCTACTCTCTACTTCTCCCTCAACTAACCTCTGTACAACAATAATTGTACCTGATGTCCAAGAATAATTGTGTTACAAAACTATGTAAGCCACTATGAGCCTGCAAATAGGTGGGAAAAGGTGGGATACAAATGCAATAAATTAAATTAAATTAACTAGTGCTGGGCAGACTTTCTATGTTCTACTCCCTGATCATGACTGAATAGATATGGATGGGCTTGAGTGTAAATTTTAAGGGGCTTCGATATTAGCTTCAGAACTTTTAGTACAAGAAGAGTGCTGGGCAGACTTCTATGGTCTGTGCTCTGAGAATGGCAAGGACAAATCAAACTCGGGTATACATACAAAGTATCACATACCATGTAAAATGAGTTTATTTTGTTGGGCAGACTGGGTGGACCATACAGGTCTTTATCTGCCATCATTTACTATGTTACAATCAGGCTTATTTTCGAAAGCAAAGGGCGCCCATCTTTTGACACAAATCGCAAGATGGGCATCCTTCTCCCAGGGTTGCCCAAATTGGCATAATCAAAAGCCGATTTTGGGCGTCCTCAACTGCTTTCTATCATGG
Source organism: Microcaecilia unicolor (assembly GCF_901765095.1). Taxonomy (NCBI): domain Eukaryota; kingdom Metazoa; phylum Chordata; class Amphibia; order Gymnophiona; family Siphonopidae; genus Microcaecilia; species Microcaecilia unicolor. The sequence goes on from NC_044035.1 coordinate 158,173,858, forward strand.
GAATGACCAAAGTTCATGGGGGCTTGTCGGAAGCATAGCAAAGGCGGGACTGGGGCGTGCTTAACACATGGGTATCCTCGGCTGATAATGGAAAAAAGAAGGGCGTCCCTGATGAGCACTTGGCCGACTTTACTTGGTCCATTTTTTCTTGCGACCAAGCCTCAAAAAGGTGCCTGAATTGACCAGATGACCACCGCAGAAAATCGGGGATGACCTCCCCTTACTCCCCCAGTGGTCACCAACCCCCTGCCACCCTAAAAAAAACAAAAACTTTACAAATATTTTTTGCCAGCCTTAAATGTCATACCCTGACAGCAGTATGTAGGTCCCTGGAGCAGTTTTAGTGGGTGCAGTGCACTTCAGGCAGGCAGGCCCAGGCCCATCCCCCCCTACCTCTTACACTTGTGGTGGTAAATGTGAGCCCTTCAAAACCCACCAGAAACCCACTGTACCCACATCTAGGTGCCCCCCTTCACCCCTTTGGGCTATGGTAGTGTTGTACAGTTGTGGGTAGTGGGTTTTGGGGGTCTCAGCACCCAAGGTAAGGGAACTATGCACCTGGGAGCAATTTATGAAGTCCACTGCAGTGCCCCCTAGGGTGCCCGGTTGGTGTCCTGGCATGTCAGGGGGACCAGTGCACTACGAATGCTGGCTCCTCCCATGACCAAATGGCTTGGATTTGGTCGTTTCTGAGATGCGTCCTCGGTTTCCATTATTGCTGAAAACCGGGGACAACCATCTCTAAGGACGACCATCTCTAAGGCTGACCTAAATGTTAAGATTTGGGCATCCCCGACCGTATTATCAAAATGAAAGATGGATGCCCATCTTGTTTCAATCATACAGGTTTCCCCGCCCCTTCCCGAGGATGTCCTGCGAGGACGCTCTCAGGAAAACTTGGGCACCCCGTTCGATTATGCCCCTCCTCATTACCTGAGGCAATAGAGAGTTATGTTACTTGTCCAAGATCACACAGAGCAGTGATATGATTTGAACTTAGCTATCAACCCAGTGTTCTAACTACTAGGCTACTCCTCATCTACTATAATAAAACTCACCCTCAACATTCTGAAGACAACGTTCTGAAGTCACTCAGTCACTCCCTGAAGGGTTCATGGATTCATGGTGGTGAAGCCACAACACTGACCATGTCTCTCTGCCCCGCCCTCGCATGACGGACCAATCAGAAAAAACACCGTCAATATTCTGAAACACAAAGGACCATCACAACACCGTTCCCAGGCAACACTAGGCAACGTAAGATGGACCAATCAGAGGAAACTAAGTGACAATAAGGGAGGAGCATTCCCCAGCAGAATGGCTCATTATCTGTGCAGCACGGAGAGCACTGAACCACCGCTGGAACGAGAGAAGAATATTCCTGCTGTGGGTATGTGCAAAAATAGACCGGGGGGAGGGGGGAGAAATTTTTAAATGTCTAATGCCAGTACTGAACAGTGCCAGAGGGCCCATAGCAAAGACTATATTTGGGATCGCTTGACATGGAGTCAGAGGAGCCAGAAAACAACGTGCCCGTCACCATCTGGGACGTGGGCCAACAGGAGAAGCTGCGGCCCAGCTGGAAGGATTACCCGCGACCCAGCCAGCAGCAAACAGCGACCAAGGAAGGGGGAGGAGTAGGGAAACACGCGGAGCGTGTTTCCTTACTCCTTCCCTGCCTAGGAATTGCTGGAGACTGGCTGCCAAACTAACGAAACAACTGCACACCGACGCACCACCTCCATCATTCAAAAGGCATCCACTCTTTCTTCAACAGAAATGCAAACTAATAATACAAAACAAAGAATACCCGTTTTCTCACGCAGCTACAGGTAACTCCCCACCCCCTTCCTCTTCCCTTTTTGCCAAAGCGGCCATGCCCAACCATCCCCAGCCTCAGGCAAGCCGTCTCCCACCTCGGGGATTCCCCGAGCACCCGGAAAAAGACGGCGCAGCTTCCCGCAGCGCATGTTCCACCATTCCTCTGCAGCCGGCCTGAAATGGACCGAACATACTGGATCACCACCCGATGGCCCGAGACCGTGCTCCTCTCCCTTCCGCCAACTTAAAACAACCATCCCCGTCCTCAGGCAAGCCGTCTCCCACCTCCAGAATGCCCAGAACCCCAGCCCAACGGAAAAAGACGGCGCTGCTTCCCACAGCACATTTCTCTTCCAGTGTTCCCCTACAGCAGCCCTGAAACGGCCAAAAAATACCGACAGACCAAGAACGTGCTCCTCTACCTTCCACCCATCTAAAACAACACTGCTGCCTCAGCACAACACAAAAAAAAAAAAAACGGAAAAAACAATCCACCACTCAGCAAAGGCTGACCCCCCCTACAACCACATTTACATTTCACCAACAGAAAGACCCCCCTTCACAAACCTCCTTGACAGACAAAACCACACACACACAATACAACAGACACACACCCTCAAAGCCACACACCAATCCATCCCACTTTGCCAGCATAGCACATCCCCCAACCCCCCCAAGCAAAAAAACAAAACAAAAAAAAAAAGACACACATCAACAACCTGCACACACACCCCACCCTCACACACTCACACAAAATAACTCTGTGACACATACACACACAAAAAAAAACCCACATGCTAGCGCCTGTTTCATTGGTTTCGGAAATGGGCCTTTTTTACTAGTTTCTCTATATAAAAGGCAACCCCAACGTTCTGAAGCCTCCACGGAAGTTGAGGCGCCTGAGATATCCGGTGTGCCCTGGATTGTCTGCACCACCCTCGCGTCAAAACGTCATGACGTCGAGGGCAGAGCTATAACACTCGAGGGCCGCAACGCGAGGCGAACGCGAACCCCGAACAAGGCAAGTAGCTCGGAGGGAGGGGGGCCCCTTGCTAGCGCCCGTTTCATTGCACTCAGAAACGGGCATTTTTTCCTAGTCTCTTAATATTCTACAAATTCTGGAATTCTTCTTTGAGAGGCAGATAAGGGTCCTGGGAGAAAAGGCCAGATTCTTTCCTTCCTATCCACCATCACCATATCCAAAGGAGCCAGCTCTGTGGATGCTGAGCACATTCAAAATTGAGCAATCTCATTCAATGTGTACAGGGAGGGGTGATTTTTATTGTGCTTGGGATCCGTATTCATTGCCTATGGCAATATCAAATATCAAAAGAAATGGACATCATGTAGAGCCTTCAACACCATTGTGTATTCTCTCCATTTAGGCACACATAACTGAGAACTGATCAATGTCCCAAACAAGGTAGTGGCTGTACATTTTCCTTTCCTCTTTTAAATCCAGATGCACTCTTGAGGGACAGTGTACAGTGGTGGCTAAGAAAACAAATAGAATGTTAGGAATTATTAGGAAAGGAATGGAGAATAAAACTGAAAATATTATAATGCCTTTGTATCACTCCATGGTGCAACCGCACCTCAAATATTGTGTGCAATTCTGGTTGCCACCTCTCAAAAAAGATAAGGCAAAATCAGAAAAGATACAGAGAAGGGCGACGAAAATGATAAAAGAGATGAGATGACTTCCCTATGAGGAAAACCTAAAAAGGCTAGGTCTGTTCAGTTGAGGGGAGATTTGATAGAGGTCTATAAAATACTGAGTGGAATGGAACGGGTAAATGTGAATCTCTTATTTAATCTTTCCAAAACTACCAAGATGAGGGGGTACACACTGAACCTACCAAGTAGTAAATGTAAAACAAATCAGAGAAAATATTTCTTCACTCAACATGTAATTAAACAGTGGAATTTGTTGCCAGATAATGAGGTAAAAGCAGTCGGCTTAGTAGGATTTAAATAAAGGCTAGGACAATTTCCTAAAAGAAAAATCCAGAAGCCATTATTAAGATCAACTTGGGAAAATCCACTGCTTATTTCTAGGATAAGCAGCATAAAATCTGTTTTACTCTTTTGGGATCTTGCCAGATACTTGTGACCTGGATTGGCCACTGTTGGAAACAGGACACTGGGCTTGATGGACCTTTGGTCTATCCCAGTATGACAATGCTTATGTTGACCCTCCCTTGTGGTTTTCTTGGCGAGATACAGGAGTGGTTTGCCATTGTCTTCTCCTGTGCAGTGTAAGGTACCCTTATCTTGCTGCTTCTGCTCAGCATAAGGGGAATAACATGGTCTGGCATTGCTGTCAAAAGCTGCTCAGCGTTGGACCCAAGGCAATAGAGAGCTGGGTGGCTTGTCCAGGGGGGCCATGGAGCTGCCATGGGACTTGACCCTGGGTCTTCTGGTTCCCAACCTGCTGCTCTAACCATTGTGCTTCTCCTCCAAGCACTCTTCCTCTTGCCCTGGTGTAAATGTTTTACATAGACAACATAACGGGTGGTTAGTTACTCTGGGTTTTATTTCCCTGGGTAGATGCAGAGGTATCATCTATGCACAATATTTCACCCAATACAAGAAGAGAGATGCATATTGTATCACTTTGTAAAAACAAAAAATATAGTATTAACCTCAACTTAATTTGCCCACTTTCATTTCTCTTTAAATGTATGACTACTCATGGGATCCCCCCAGACTCCTATTGTGATTCTTGGAGAGGTCGTCCCAGGAGCCCAGGCTCCTAGACTCCTATTCTGGGTATCCTTGGAATAACCACTTGTGTGATCCGAGGTAATATTCTCAGAATGGGCGTGCTCAAGGCCCGGGATTCCGTTCCATGTGTCCTCAAAGCAGGGCTCAGTTTCATATTTTGGGCTTCATCTGAACCAGGCTCCTGTTCCTAAATTCCCAGAATAATTGTTCCAGGAGCCCAGGCTGGAACATACAATACTTTGAAAAGAAGCCGTAGAACCTCCGGTATTTTGACATTCACTCCGTGCCTCGAATGCCTGGCCAATATTTCTTCTGACTTGGGCTGGCATCCAAGAGGACCTGGCAGCCAACCTGCTGCAGGACAGGCAAAAACAGTGGTAGGAGTGGGTGCATCTTGTTCTTCTTCCCTTCTAGAGCTTATTATTACCAGCAAAGATGCAGATACCAGGCTCTTGTACACACTGTACAGTGTGCTACCCTCCTTGTTCAGACCGCCTGATCACAATGTGGTCTGCTCAACAAGTAGTCACCTGTTTTTATCTATCAGTCTTGCCTACGGCAAGATGGCCTTTCCATATGTGTGTGTGTGTGTGTGTGTGTGTGTGTGTGTGTGTGTGCTTACACAGCTCTGATCAAGTTAATATCAGCTGCTGCTATTTTTTCTTTGCACCAAGAAGCCTGATGTATTCAGGGCTGGTCTTAGGCAGGGGTGACAGGGGCAGTCGCACGGGGCTTCACGCTTCCAGGGGCCCCACGGCAGCATCTCCCTCCCGCTCCCTGCTTCAGCGCCATCTCCTGTTCTCAGTCTAACTGCCTTCAGCACTCTCCTACCCGCTCCCTTAGTTCCGGCTCGCTTCAATTTTCCGGGCCACTGGCAGTGTCAGTGAGGTAGACACGTTGCCTTCGGTGGCCCGGAAGCTTTCTCTCTGCTGCAATTTCCTGTCCTGCATAGGTGGGACACTGCACAGAGGGAGAGTTTCTGGGTGAGGCTAGGTGGGGGCGGGGCTAGGTGGGGTAGGGGGCCCCACCAAACTGGGCTGCACAGGGCCCCACAATTGCTAAGACCGACCCTAGATGTATTCACAGAATGCCACATAGGGTAGCAAAGAAACCGCAGATGATTCCCCCCCCCCCCCCCCCTCTCCTGGCAGAAAGCAACTGAAGAAAGAGATAAGGAGAAGCTTATGTGGTCATGGATGGATTTCTTCTTAAAAGGTGGTTAATAAACTAATAAAACAATGTTATCCAGGTTACATAAAATAGCCTATTTGCTCTTATACTTTTACATTGTGTCTTACGTTTTACGTATTTACTAGTGCAACCAAGCCCATTTCGTCAAAAATGAAATGAGCCCTAGGAAGGCTCTCGTCTGAGATTTTTCCTCTCTCCCCTGCCCTCCCCTCCATGTCCAGTGATTCTTCCCTCCCCTCCCATCTCCTCCGTGTCCGCGATTCTGACCTCCCCTCCATGTCCAGCGATTCTTCCCTCCCCTCCCATCTCCTCTGTGTCCCGCGATTCTGACCTCCCCTCCATGTCCAGCTATTCTCCTCTGCCCTGCCCTCCCCTCCATGTCCAGCGATTTTCCTCTGCCCTGCCCTCCCATCCGTGCCCCGCAATTCTCCCCTTGCCTCCCATCTCATGTCCAGCAATTCTCCTCTTTCTTGCCCTCCCATCCATGTCCCGCGATTCTCTCTCCTCCCATCCCATCCATGCCCATCGATTCTCCTCTGCCCTCCCCTTGATGTCCTGCAATTCTGTCCTCCCCTCCATGTCCAGTGATTGTCCTTTGCCTTGCCCTCCCATCCGTTTCCCACGATTCTGCCCTTCCCAGCAATTCTTCTCTGCCCTGCCCTCCCATCCATGTCCCGCAATTCTCTCCTCTCCTCCCATCCCATCCATGTCCATCGATTCTCCTCTGCCCTGCCCTCCCCTCGATTCTGTCCTCCCCTCCAGCGTTCCATTGCCTTCACTTGCTTGACTTCATAACACCCTGACATCAGCTCGCCTTCAGCGTTCCCTTCCCTCTGACGTCATTTTGTCTTTACGCGAGGGCGGCACAGTGAGAGTGAAGGGAACACTGCAGGCTTGCTGACGTCAGGATGTTACGAACCCAGGCAGCCGTAGAACGCTGACTGTACAAATTATTATATAGGATTTTGTGAGTTATGATGTTCACACCTTTGTTTCAAGGATTTCCTTCCAACCTAGGACAGGTACCATGCTATTTGCAATACTGGTGCATTTGCACAGGAGTGTGAGGCCTGGAGAGCACAGGGGAAAGTGTTCCAGGGTACCATTTACATCCCGGCTGAGCTGCCTATGACATGAACCAGTGCCTCAGCCCACTTCTGGAGGCCACAACGGAAACATTTGCAATTTCTGCTGTGCATATTACTGATGTGATAAGGCCAAACTGAAAACAAGTTGGAGGTATGGGGCTCTGGGGAGGCTTAGCCCAGAAAGTTTTGCTCTATTTTTATCACTTATGTGTATTACAATTAATTACTGAGCCTGGTTTTAACAAACTCCTTTTGACATGAGCAGACCACAGAATTAAATAGCCCTTCCCCCTGTGATTCTCTCCTCCCCCCCCCCCCCCCCCAATCATCTGCATTGGATTCTTTTACCATGCACTTGTTCTAGTGATGAATAGCTACAATGTCCCACCACACTACAGCCAGACCGAAGCCCTCCTGAACTGTGATTGCTTTTGATACAATATAGAATTTGAAGGCTATGAGCCTGTTGTTAGGGTTTGGAAATATAGGTTACAAGTCTCAACTGAGCTGCATCTGCAGCAAATTCTTATACAAACCTCAGTCCTGCTATGATTTGAGTGGAAAGATACTGGGCTTAAAAACAACAACATGCATTTAGTTTATTGCTAGTCTAGGATACACAGTGTAGAAGGGATTCATCACATTTTCAGACTGAGCCAGGACAGTTCTTTGGCAAAACACTCCTTTACTATACAAAGAGACAGCACAAACATTTTTAAATGAAGTCTGTTTATTAGAAAATATAAAAAAAAGAGCACATGGTGTGGATTGCATACTTGAACATCAAGCATATTTGTGTAAATATCAATGAAAGCACTTTATACCATTCAGGAAACAGCAGTTTACAAATGAATCAAGGCAGCACATTTATTTTCTTTGTAAAAACCTTGGTTCTAACCGAGTGAAGTTCTCGTTTCACCAAAGTAAAATGCCAGTGCAGTGCTTGCCACAGCAGTTATGAAGGAGGCATACAGCAGTGCTTTGGGTTCTTTCCCCCCCCCCCCCCCCCCCACAAGCTTTTGTCAGAGGTTAATAGTGCAACATGTAATTTGGAAGCTGTCCCAGCAGTTCCCCTGCTGAAGGAAGTGCTGCAACTCTCTTAAAAACACTGGTTTAAGTGAGGCACAGAGCTTGCTAGCAGCTCAGTAAACATCCAGCGTCTGGCCGTACCAAGAGCAGACCAGCTGCCCTCAATAGCCGCCCCCCCCCCCCCCCCCAAGAGATGCCAGGAAAAAAGCAAGCAGGATTGGAAAGGGGTAAATAGCTACCAGTCACTTGGGTATTCCTAGCATCTTTTGCCCTTGACAGTTATTTCGTTTGTCACTTTTTGCCTCTCTGAATACTGTGAATCCCAGACCTGTTCAAATTGACTCCTAAGAAAGATCTGATGCTGTACACCAGGATACAAAGAGTAGCAGTTGCCACGTTTTTAAGATTTTTTTTGTTTGTTGGTTTAAACCTTACTATATAGCACCATATACTTCACAGATCGAGCATTTTTCTCCAACAATTCACTTTGATCTTTTCCTCTCCAACAGCAGCATATTTGTCTCCTACTAGAGGTTATGGGGTGGAAAACTCTGAAAAAGCTTCCGATCAACAGAAAGCTTTTCAGGTCAGTCTGTACCGTAGTCAGGCTAACACTCTTCCACCAGCAGTTCTTCTGAGCTATACAGCTTCTTTTTAAGGACCATGAATCCCGGCACAAGGGTTGGCCTAGAACTCAAGAGGCCCTGGAGCCGGGACCAGAGCCTGGAGTCCAGCCTGAGCAGCAGAGTCAGCTGGAAGGTGGGAACTACTGATGGATCCACGGTCAACTGGGCCACACTGTGACACTCCTTCATGTGTGCCACACATAGATCGATCAGTGCCCCCCTCAGCCCACAGGGTTCACTGAACGACAGGTGCATCAGTTCTTGGCCTACAAGTTGAAGGAGCTGGTCTGGGATGAGCAGTCCAGAGCATCTCATGGCACTGATCTTTGCTTTTGCCAGGCAGCGTTGGATTTTCTTTAGCAGGTGAGAACAAAGCAAGTCATCTTCAGGGTCACTTAACAGGTCACAGTCCAACAGGGAAGTGTTATCCAGAACCTTAGTATCTGCAAGAATTATGGAAGCAGGTTATTACTAAATGCATCAATGTGTTTTACATATTGTTAAACAGGCAAGACATTCTGTGATTAGTTGTGGGTTATCTGACTTCTCCTCTGATATAATACATTCTATTAGTATGAAACAGGGCAGCCCAACAACTAGGCGGTTGCCTAAGGCAGCGAGCGGCTGCATTCAAGACAAAAAAATAGATCCTTACAGCCAATGCGTACTTTCACCTGTACAAAGTGTAGGCAATTTTCAGATGGCCCATTTACCTGGGTAGGTGCCTTTTAAAAACTGCCCTCATTTGTTTGTGTAATTCTCACAAAAAAAAAATTCTTATATGACCAATTTCTACAAAGAAAACGAAACAAACGAAAAGCAAGGATCTGTTAGATTCTAGCTAGTTCCATTGCCTTAGATAATAATACTCAGTCCTCACTCACCATCTTCGGAGTCGCTGAGGGACTCGCAGTCCGAGCTCGGGAGGCTGCCACCGTGCTGGTAGGTGCCATCAAAAGAGAATCGCCGCAGCGAAGAGTCATCGTCCGGGGAAGGGGGAAGAGACCCAGAGAGGCTTTCCCACAGTGCTTGCATTGTTGAGGTACCGTCTGAAGAATCGAGTGCAAGAGTGCTGTAAAAGAAAAGACAGAAAGGCAACTCAGTTATTAACTCTATCAGCAAGAGGAACAAGAACCTAGGCAGCGCAGGAGAGACGAGTGGCTTGTGGTTAGAGTTGAAAAAAATATCCATTCATACTCCATATACACAAAAGTAGTAGCAGGCCACAGGACATGAAAAACAACGATACGCACTACGTCTAAGAAGTAAATGCACGAATAAGAGATTCATCGTTATCGGTATAAAACGAAAATCTAGATACTTTAGATTAAAGTACTCACAGTGCCGGAGCTACTGCTGCTCGCAAGTGCTGGAGAACCAAAGCGAGACTCCCTATTCTCTCTCACCTTCACCTGCCTAAACCTACTGACACTAGAGATTACGCCTCCTCTTTCTCTTATATAGGCAAGTCGCTGGGGGCCCGGTCCGAGAGTGACCAATCAAAACAATTAACCGCTGAGGCTGCGCCCATCGGGCGGTGCTATGTGTCACCCGTGCTACCAATCAGCGTCCGGCGCACGTTCCAAACGTTCTATCCTGCCTAGTTACAACTTCTCCAGAGCCCGCCCTCGGCAGGCTGATGCAAAGAGCCAGTTTGTTGAGGAAGAGGCCGGGACTGTTTATTGCTTTACAGGAGCCGGAGCGTGGGGGGAAGGGGCACGCGAGCAAGGCGAAGACGTGCAGAAAGCTATTCCCCACCCCCACCTCTTGTACTATCTGTTCTCACATTCGACTTATTGTTTTTTTTTTGTGTGTTTTTTTTTAATATAACAACAGCAGCAGAAGCAACATTGGAGATCTGGGAATTAAACGCGAGCCTCCAGAGTCTTTAATAACAAGTGTAGACAACATTCCATTCAAAGTCTTTCATACTATTTTGAACTTGGTGTGCACCGCAAACAAACAAACAAACAAACAAACAAACAAACAAACAAAAAGCACCTCTCAAATAACATTGTTTTCCAACCTATAACTGCATGTAAATAGAGTGACAACATAATGTGTCTATAAATGTAGAGCCTCCTCTAAATCATTCAAAAATAAATTCACACATCCTTTACACAAATGACAATCTCACTGTGAAAAAAGTGGATTACTGCTCTTTAAACAAACACACTTTCATATCAAATGTCTCTGATTTAGCATACCCAAATTAAATACTCGTGCTATATGGAAATACACTCCGGAACGGTTGCTATTAACACTGCAGCAAATGCCACGGAAACAGTTGCAATGTTTGTTGCCCCAGGACAAGAATTAAATATGTATTTAAAACTGTTGCCTATTTTTGTATGCATTTTTTCTGTACAAGTTACAGATCTTTATGCTATTAGGAAAAGTAGGAAGTCTACTTGGCTAGAGATAAGTTACAATAAACAGAGCATGCTCTTTGTAAGGATATGGGCAGGGGGTGGAGTAGCTTTTCCATTTATATGAATCTGCTATTGAATCCCCTTGGTGATATGACTGGAACACGAATCTCCCTCTCCAATTTCCTCAGGGTGGTGGGATTCATAGAGCCTGCCAGTGCTGCACGTAATACATGTGAAAGAATGAAACGGGGCTGCCCTCGGGTCTTAGCGCCTGCCCGTTCTTGCGTCGCTCGCAACCGCAGACGGCATTGCATCAGGGTGTCAGTCATACTCCTTTCTCCCATCAAGGAAATTCTGGGCATTTTTGAAATCAGCGAAAGAGTTTCATCAGCTCCGTGAGAATAGGAAACTGAAACCAGGCATCCTTCTAATTCGCCTGCTTTTTAAAATAGCTTTGTTACTTTTCCCCACCTCTTCTATCACGAAAAGTATTAATTTTGATATGAGATCCTGTCTAAAAATTCTAAATCAATAATAGTCCAGAAATGATGATTTTTGCCATTTTCCTAGTTCCTTACAATAAGTTAGGGCTGCAGAAGCTTAGCTGCCAGCGTCTACCCACTACCTTTGATTAAAAAGTTACTGTAAAGCAACCAACCCTTTGTAAGGAGGTAATTTTATAAGGGAACACATACTACAAGTGGTAAAATATGCACCCACTTTGGAGTATTTTAATCATCTTTTTTTTCGTTGTTTTCCTTTCAATGTTTCTATATTCTTTCCATTCATATATTCCTTAACGATACTTTGATTTGATTGATTTGTTTTGTATAACTCTTCACAATGTAATCCATAACCGAATTGGAACAAATTGTAATTTCCATTATTCATAATGTATTGTAAGCCACTTTGAGCCCGCAAAAAGGTGGGAAAATGTGGGATACAAATGCAATAAATAAATAAATCTTCATCAATATGTAGCAATATATGTGTGCAAATGGCCACTTACAAAATATTGACTGTTAAAAAATATGTGCTATGACATATCTGGGTTTTAAAAGGTTTGGGCAAGTTCCTGGAGGAAAAGTCCATAGTCTGCTATTGAGACAGACATAGGGAAGCCACCGCTTGCCCTGGGATTGGTAGCATGGAATGTTGCTACTATTTAGGTTTCTGCCAGGTACTTGTGACCTGGATTGGTCACTGTTGGAAGCAGGATACTGGGCTAGATGGACCATTGGTCTGACCCAGTATGGCTATTCTTAAGTTCTTATGATGTTGAGTGCTATGCCAGTGGGTGAGCATAGGAATGGAATGTGGCTGGAAAGCACAAGTATGCACATAGATTATAAAATATTATAATTTATGTGTGTATATGACAATTGGAGCAGACACACCTGCCCCAGGACTGGTGTAAATATCCACCCCTGCCACTTATGCTAGTGTTTTGTAAAGAAAAGTAGACATCTAGTTTTCTTTACAAAATATCACTTATTGTTTCAAAAACTTTAGTCATCAGACAGATCAAACGGGTTAACAATAAAAGCAATGTTAAGAACTCAATGGGTTGATAGGAAAGTAACATTCACTCAAACAGAAGGGAAGAAACCATCCATACATCTGCAATCTTGCGCTCTTTGTCATCATGCTCCTACTGCTCCAGGTAGATAGCAAAATTTATGTACGACTAATCGATACAAAATGCCTGTTTAAAAAAATAAAGTTTTCAGTACAGAACAATGTGTGGTATAGAATTCTAAACAGAGATAGTGTGGAAAGGAATTCCAAAGGGCCGGAGTTAAGAAACACAGGGGGTCTTTTACAAATGTGTGGTAACGTTTTTAGCATGCGGTAAATGCTAGAGATGCCTATAGGAATACATGGGCGTCTCTAGCATTTAGCACACACTTATTTTGTGGAAGGCCCACAAAATGCAGTAGATCTGGTTGATTTCCATCTGGACAGCAAGATTAGGAAAAACAAGACTATTTTCAGAAAGAGAGCGAAAAGTATGTGAGGGGGTATAAAAGAGGAATATTGTGTAAAGCTAAATAGGGATGGGGTTCCACTATAATGGACTTTGGGCTAGATTCTATATATGGCGCCAATAAATCAGTACCGAAAAAGCGCTATTCTATAAGCCAAGCTTAAAGTTAGGCACGGTTTATAGAGTAGCACTTACACCCAAGAATCGTGGCAAACTTTAGGCGAAATATAACAACCGAGATGACCTGTTATTACCAAGAGAGAAGGAAGACAGCAGGGAGGATGAGACAGGAACGTGTGTTTGGCGATACTCGACCACAGCCCCACAAGTTTCAGCCGTGATTAGAAAGAACTGGCATATTATACAGACACTACCAAGGTTCTCTGACATTAAAGTGAGAATGGCTTACAGCAGAGGATGGAACCTGAAAGAAATCTTGGCACTGGTGGCTTCAAGACGAACCTTATGTGAAGATGATCTAGAAGCTGGCCATAATAGCTGTGGGTCATGTGGAATGTGTAACATTATGTTGGTCACGCAGGAATTTATAGACCCCGCAGGAATTTATAGACCTTCAGTCAGGGAGACGGTTCAAGTTATGCCATAAGACAACGTGTACATCGGAATGGGTGGTCTACGGCATTGTCTGCCCATGTAACAAGCTGTATATAGGGCAAACTTCAAGAAAACTGTCAACATGGCTAACAGAACAAAAAAGCAACATCCATATTAGAAAGACTATAGCACCGTTGGCTGCACTTTGCATTCATGAGAACCACGCTTTTGAGTCCCTGAAATGTGTGGTTCTACAACAATTAGAGTTCAACATTAAAGGGGGCAGTGGTGTAGCTACGTGGGGCTATGGGGGCCTGGGCCCCCTGCTGATGACCCTCTCAACCCCCCTCCCGCCACCAACCCGCCATTGCCTACCTTTGCTGGCGGGGGATAGATAGCTTGTTCCTGACCGCTTGTTCCAGCTGCTACCTGCCTGCCTGCTTGCGAGCCTCTCAGCCATTGACTTACCTACCTACCTGCCTGCTAGCTTGTCAGCCATTGACTTACCTACTCGCCAGTCCAAAACCCAGCTTACCAGCTCTATCTATCTGCTTAACACCTCAGTCACCTCAGTCACTACATAGTCGTCTGTTAACACCTCTTAACTGCTTAACACCTCAGTCACTACGTGGAGGGGCATAATCGAACAGAAACGCCTATCTCCATGGGCGTTTATCTCCGAGAACGGGTCCGTGAAGGGGCGGGGCGGATCGTATTTTTTAAAAGAAAAAGACGCCCATGTTTTATTCGTCAAGGTGTGAGCTGGGCGTTTTTGCTTTTCAGCGATAATGGAAAATGAAATCGCCCAGCTCAAAAACGAATAAATCCAAGACATTTATTCGTGGGAGGGGCCAGGATTCATAGTGCACTGGTCCCCCTCACATGCCAGGACACCAACCGGGCACCCTAGGGGGCACTTTTACAAAACCAAAAAAACAGGTAAAAGAGCTCCCAGGTGCATAGCACCCTTCCCTTGGGTGTTGAGCCCCCCAAATCCCCCTCAAAACCCACTGCCCACAAGTCTACACCATTACTATAGCCCTAAGAGGTGAAGGGGGGCACCTACATGTGGGTACAGTGGGTTTGGGGGGGTTGGACGACTAGTAGCATTAAGCAGCACAATTGTAACAGGTAGGGGGGGGATGGGCCTGGGTCCACCTGCCTGACGTCCACTGCACCCCCTAACAACTGCTCCAGGGACCTGCATACTGCTGCTTGGGAGGAGGGTATGACATTTGAGGGTGAAAGTAAAAAGTTGTGAAACATCATTTGTTGTGGTGGGAGGGGGTTAGTGACCACTGGGGGAGTCAGGGGAGGTCATCCCCGACTCCCTCTGGGGGTCATCTGGTCATTTAGGGCACTTTTGGGGGCCTTATTCGTGAAAAAACAGGGTCCAGGAAAAGTGTCCTAAATTCTAGCTCAAAACTGTTCCATTATCGGCGAAGGGCGCCCATCTCTGTTCGCCCGATAACCACGCCCCAGTTCCGCCTTCACCACGCCTCCGACACGCCCCCGTCAACTTTGTCCGCACCCGCGACGGAGTGCAGTTGAAAGCGTCCAAAGTTCGGCTTTCGATTATACCGCTTTATTTGTTTTTGTGAGAAGAACGCCCATCTCCCGATTTAGGTCGGAACTTGGGCGTTATTCTCGTTCGATTATAAGCTGGATAGTCACCTGTTACACCTCAGTCACTACTTATGGCCCCTGTCCACGTTCTCTTCCTTGCCCTGTCCCTTCCTAATCTTCTTTCCCCCCCCCCCCCACTCCCACTGTCTACCACTAGAACTCGCTGCCTTCCCACCCTGCCCGCCACGGCAATACCCTATTCACCCTCATCCCCCACCACCTCACCATCCCTCTTGTCCCCCGCCTCCTTCCTAGCACTTAACCTTCAACACTTCCTTCCTGCCATTAACCCATCCCCATTCCTCCTAAGTACACCTCGTCTTCGTCGCCTTCGCCACCCGACCTCCCCCACCCTCCTCCGCATTCTCTTGCTCCTCCTCCTGCTATCCACGGGAGACATTAACCCTAATCCAGGTCCCCCTCACCTGTCCCCATCCTATCCATGCAAACAATTCCGGGATGTCTCCAATCTCGTCTCTATTCCCCTCCTCCCCTCCTCCCCCCCTCTTCCCTCTCCTTCTCATGCACCTTGTGGAATGCCCACTCAGTCTGTATGTCCTGCACGTAATGGAATGTGCCCCCTCACCTCGGGCTCTGGACTCCCTCCCACCGAAGTCTGGCTACGCCCCTGAAAGGGGGCGACAGAAAACTCATGTTGCTGCAGCAAGAGCAGAGGTGGATTTACCGCCTACAGACACTTTATTCCGGAGGGCTAAATTCCAGGATAGAGTGGAACCAGTTTTTTTGAATGACATATTTGTAAGCACGGCACATCTGAAAAGTGTTTAGAACAGTATTTCTTTAAACAATGTTTGAAGGTTGCTCATTGGAGGATTCTGGGTTAAGGGCGTGTGGCATCAGTACTATGAAGGTCATGCGACATGTTGAGACATTTACCAGACAAAAGGGAACAGTTTACAGTAGCGAAGTGAGGGGTTGTGATTGGTTTCTTGGTGAAAGTAAGGTGCGGCAAGAACGAGATTATTGAAGATTTGTGTTCTTTTTGCAGAGGACAGTCAAATACACCACGGACCCTGAAGCAGGACCTGAAGCCTTGGCCAAAGTTGGCCGTGGACAGTTCAACAAAGACTGTGCAACTGCAGAGATAAGTTCAGATTTATTATAAAAATTTGGAGAGTTCTGTTAAATAAATAGTAATCAGAAGAACAGCTGGAGGTTTTTATGCCAGTGATGAGTGAGGGGGCTCCGTAAGGTTGATTAGCTTGGAAGCTGTAGACAACGGATTTACCCCAACATCTTTTGAGGCTTTCCCTCCATTTTTATAGCACTATCGCGCTAAGAAAAAAACTTAAGGATTTGATACTGTATAACTGATGTGTTAACAAACTTTAGGTGTGGCCATGTCTACCAACTGAAATGTGATGCAAATGTATGCATGTACAGTAGGAGAGTATCCCCATTATTATATAACAACATAGATTAATTTTAGGAATGCCCCATTCTGCTCATGACCTACCCATTTGTGCTCCCCGTTTTTCAAACCACGTGTAAATTTTAGGTGTGTGCCCAATTTGTGAGTGCTGTTTTTGGTGACTTTTATAGAATTAGGGGGATTTATTATGTGTAAAAGTTAGTATTTCGAATTTGACCCTATATTCAATTGGAAGCCAATGTAGATTTTATTTATTTGTGACATTTATATCCCGTGTTATCCCAAACAAGTTTGGGTTCAATGTGGCTTCCAATAAACAGTACAGGATACATAACAAAGAAAATAAGAACGTAATTTGTTGTAAGAATCCAATTTTACAATACAATATCATAAACATACCGGGATAACTATGGATATTTAACATTTAGAAAATCTATTATGAATGAGAAATTGTACATGAAGCAAAGAGAAAGTAAATGGTAAATAGAGTAATAACCAATTCAGGTAATAATTAATTGTTTGAGATATGGTTGTTCTTTGTGAGGGTTTGTTTGAATAGGAACAATTTGAGAATTTTGCAGAATCTAGTATATTCCTGTATATTTCTTATTTTGGGTGGTAAAATGGTAAGGTGGTAAAAGAGATTGCAAGCAAAGGGCTCACATGCATATGCCGCTGGCCCAGCAGAGTAACCTAACAACTGTGTTTTGGAAGGTATGTAGACATTTTAAATATGATTTGGTGTAATACTATAGTAGTCAAGATGTGGGTTAATGTATGCATAAAATAATAGCCGGATGGATTCATCATCCAGATAGTTTCTGATGGCTCTCAATTTTCAGAGAAAATAGAAATCTTTTTTCCATCACTTGAGGAGTAAAAGAAATTGTTGAATCAAAAATAACACCTAAATACTTAAAAGAGGAGACTGGAATTATCTGTCTATCCAATAAATTAAGAGGAAGGAGAGGTTAAAGAGCCTGTGATCCAACATACTACATTTTTGTCTGCACTTAAGACCAGGTGATGCGCATGTAGCCAAGTGGCTACCTCTTTCAAACAGGATTGAAGTGGTTGAGGATTTGTGGAATCAGGAGTACCATAGTGAATGCGTCAGTAGAATATCATCTGCATATACAGAATGACACGGGGACGGGGACCGGCCGTAACCGTGGGGATGGGGACGGGGACAGATCCCATGGGGACGGGGACAGATCCCACAGGGATGGAGTGGGGATGGGGACAGAACCCATGAGGACGGGGACAAATTTAGTCCCTGTGTCACTTTCTAATTTGAAGCCTGTTAATGAACTGGGCTGTTATTTATGTTTGATTGATGCAGTCAATAATATTTTTTGGAAAAACAAGCAAACATGCTGGCCACAGCTAGCAAAATTTGCATGGGGGATCCTGTACATCCTGCTACCAGCACGTCTTCTAAGAAGACATCTTCTATTGCAGGAGGGACTGTGGAAGACAGGAGAGCTAGACTGAATCCTGAGATTGTTCATGACTTCTTATTCATCTACAGATTTAAAAAATCATAACAGTGTTTCATAGGGCATATTTCTCCCCTCTAGGGCATACAGAACGGGTTGTATTTTGTACCCCTGGATAAATTAACAGAGTGGATTAGGATTCCTTGAGGTAGTAGAAGTCAGCTATTGTTGGGGTTGGAAGGGTAGAGGGTGGTGGTGGTGGAAGGGTTATTATAACTGCTAGTTGTTATTATTGTTGTTTTCTATTTGTAATTTATACACAACAGTTGCACAGCATATTGTTCCTTTTTATACTTTAATAAAAAAAGATTTAAATATAAAATCATAAGTGTTTGAGGCTTCTGCAGATGAGAACAGGGCCCACGGGGATGGGGCGGGGATGGGGCAGTGATGGAGATGAGGCCTGCGGGGACAGGGTGGGGATGGAGACAGAACTCAAGGAGACTGGGTGGGGACGGGGACAAATTTTGTCCCCGTGTCATTCTCTATCTGCATAAGAGTAAGAGCTAACACCTAGTGTCTGTATTAATAGAGAAAGAGGACTAAGAAACAGATTGAAGAGGAGAAAGAACAGAATCCTGAGGAACTCCACAAGACACAGGAAAAGCATTAGCGGAATAAGAAAGCTGAACTATCCTAAAAGAGCATTGATCTAAGAAGGATGAAAATCAGTTAAGAACCATTGCAGGAAGCCTAATAGAGGCTAAATACTGAAGAAGTATGGCATGATTAACCAGGTCGAATGCAGCAGATAAATCCAAAGATACTATTAGAGCAATGTACCTTGTGTCACGTCTACTGTGCAGTTCACTCAATAGTGATGTGATAACTGTTTCTGTGCCGTACCTTGATTGAAAGCCTGACTGGCAAGGGTGGAGGACATTCCTAGATTCTACATGTGCTTGCAGATGATCAAATACAATTGTTTCCAAAAGTTTGGAAAGAAAGGGAGATTTGATACTGGCCGATAGTGCCTAAGTAGGTGCCTTCTAATGCTCTTATTCTGCACACCCTGTTATAAAATTACCACCCTGTGGAAAAGCAGCATTTATTTGGTTCAAAATGGCTCCTACCCAGATAAGTGCTGGTCACCAGGGACAACTGTGGCATTAAGCAGATTATACTGCTCTGAAAAGTATCACTGATTCCTCTGGTGCTATTCAGATCCTAAACAAAAAGCAACCACCAAAGTGGAGAAACTGGATCCGCTACGAGGGGAAAAGTCGAGAGCAGAAAGTAGCGTGGATCAACACAACACTTCCAAAAAGCCAAGGAAATGGATAATTTTAAATGGTTCTTTAATAAAGAATGAGACATGACACGGCATCGTGTTTCGGCGGACAATGCCTGCCTCAGGAGTCTGTATGTTGTCAATGCTGGTAAAAAGAACTGGAGAAAGAACAAATCAAATCAGGAAAAATGAAGTGAAAAATAATGGGGTCCTTTTACTAAGCTGTGCTAATAAATGGCCTTAGCACACCCTAACATGGGACTTTTCCGCACGCCAAGCCCAATTCTAGCACTGCTGTAAAAGTTTTCTATTTGTTGAATTTCTGACTTTACACTAATGTGTGTCAACATGCTATGAGTACTTGGACAGTATAACATCCTACACTACGCAAGCAGCTTCAACTAAGTCAAAGACAGATTGCCTCACAGAGGGAGTGGTCTACATGATTCTGTACCTGTGTCCTAAGTTGTACATTGGCTATACTGTTAGAATAATTTGTGTACGCACCACTGATAATCTGAATTGGATAAGAAATGGGGTTGTGGATGCCTCCCTTGGTTCATCATTAGCTTACCCAAGGTCACAAACTGAAAGATCTTAGGTTTGTGGTGTTGGAAGCCCCTACATCAACGGTCGGATTCTATATAGCGTGCCTAGCATTCTGTGCCAAAATCCAAGCGTAGTCTATAACAATGCGCATAACACAATTGACTTAACAAGCCAATCAGCGTTGTTAATAGCACTCAACAAGCAATAATGAGAACTAATTGGCAATAATTAGAATTTACACACACAAATCCCTAAGCGTATTCTATAACGCACTGCACCTACATTTTAATGAGCGCAGGCAAGAAGGGGTATGGTTATGGGCAGGGAAATGGGCATTTTGTGGGTGTTCCACCAATGCGAATAAATCTATGTGCAGGGATTTATGCCACATTTTCATTGGTGTAAATAGACGCGCCTACTTTTAGGCGGTGTGATATCGACTACGCATATTCTATATACCGCGCCTAAATCTAGGTGCCACTTTTGGAATACGCTTAGGCGTAAATGTTTACAGTGTGGATTTTTTAGGTGCCATATATAGAATCTAGCCTACAGCTCATTGCCTTTGGAGATGTGAACAAAAATGGATATACAGTTGGGCACTATAAAGCCTGGGGGTCTCAACCAGGAAGTTGAATGGTGGGCATTTCTGTAGCATTTGATTTGAAAATTAATGTTCTTATTGGTTGATATTTTCTCTAATAGTGCTGCGCTGAGTGTGTTACATGCTCTTCCTGGTTTTAAATAGGGGGGGGGGGGGAGACGTTTTTGGCTCATTCTGACGTTCCTCAAGTGTTGAGTATTCTGTGAGGCACATTCTCCTTTTTCCTGTACAAAGTAAATTCTGGAGAGCTGAGAAATATTGTTATAATTAACTTAGGGGCCCTTTTACTAAAGTTTAGTGCTCTCTAAATGCTAATAAGCCCTTAGGTATAAAATGGGCTTCTTAAGAAATTTAGAGTGCACCAAGTAAAAGTGCCCCTTAATGTATTGTGCTTTAAGGGGCTGGCACAGAAACAATTGACTTATTTTGGGTTCCTTGAGGCAGCAAGAAGCGAAACATGGTCCATGTCAGGACCCAAGAGCCTTGATAAAGATAAGTGTTTTTTTTATTTGTTTTTGAGTACAGTTTCTTTGAACAGTTTCACTAGTGGACATTATTGTGGAGAAAAAGTTTAATGAAAATTAGTGTGCAACAATTACATTTTTTGTGGACATAGTTGACCATGAGGTCAGTGTTAGCCCTTTGAAACCTGATGAGCACATTACTTTTACCCTGATTTACTTTGAAGGGCATCAGTTAATAGGGTTAATATGAACAGAATAGAGTAATACTCTGTGGAAATGTATTTATCGATCAGCATTAGTGCGTGGCCATGTAAAAAATTAATGTGGGAGCACTTACAACCTCCTGTTTAGGAAGCACTAAGGGCTCCTCCGTTATGGTCATGCTAACCAGTTAGCACATTGGTGATGTCAGCGTGTTAGCTGGCTAGTGCATCCACAGCCATTCTCCACCCCTCACATGCCCCCTCCTCAAAAATTTGTAAAAATAAATAAACAAAGCATGGTTAGCATGCACAAATGGCAAAACTAATGCAAACCATTTTAATGCATCCTGAGTTAAGCCATTTTTCCTGCACTAAGGGGCCCTTTTATTAAGCCAAGTAAGCATCTACGCACACCCAACGTGTGCCAAAATGGGGTTACCACCCAGCTACCACGTGGCTCTTGCGGTAATTTCATTTTTGGTGCGTGTCCAATACACGCGTCTGAAAAATAATTTTTATTTTCGGACGAGCATATCAGACGCACACCAAGTAGCATTTGATGTGCGTAGGTCATCACCACCCGGTTACCATGTGAGACTTTACTGCTAGGTCAATGGCTGGCGGCAAGGTCGCAGACCCAAAATGGACACGCGGCAATTTTGATTTTGCCGCACGCCCATTTTTGGCAAACATTTTTAAAAGGCCTTTTCTACAGACACGCTGAAAAATGGATCGGCACGCACCCAAAACCCGTGCCTACACTACCGCAAGCCATTTTTCAGGGCACCTTAGTAAAAGGAGTCCTAAGTGTGGTTGATGCATAACGCAGTTTAGTGAAAGGAACCCATGTTATATGCAGGTGATATCTCATTACTTATTTAAAACTCTACATGATTGTCTGAAACTGATAATACAGTGCGTACTTGCTAGTCACGTGTTCAAGGTCTGCAGTTTTTGCACATTCGTGAACATGTATATGTAACCAACAAATCACCTTTTACATAGTAACATATAGTAGATGACGGCAGAAAAAGACCTGCACGATCCATCCAATCTGCCCAACAAGATAACTCATATGTGCTACTTTTTGTGTATACCTTACCTTGATTTGTATCTGTCTTTTTCAGGGCACAGACCGTAGAAGTCTGCCCAGCACTAGCCCCGCCTCCCAACCACTAGTCCCGCCTCCCACCACCGGCTCTGCCATCCAATCTCGGCTAAGCTCCTGAGGATCCCTTCCTTCTGAACAGGATTCCTTTATGTTTATCCCACGCATGTTTGAATTCCATTACCGTTTTGTGCTACATTCCCGGCTACTTGTGAACATGCACATTTTAAACTGAGTTCTTTTGTTTTCATATTTCATGCCGTTTCCGGCTATTCACGGACATGTGCATTTTAAAGCAAGTTCTTCCTTTAGCTTTCACTTTGCTGGCGTTTATATCAGAACTGAAAGGAGTTGGGTCACTGGTGCCACTCTGGGGAAGTGGCCATCCTTGCTACTGGCGTATATATCAGAACTGAAAATGGCACCTAAGCGTCCTGCAAGTGAGTCTCAAGCTAGTATTCATAAGCGCAAGAAATCTGTGATGTGCCTTAGTGATAAAACGCGTGTTTTAGATAAGCTTCGTTATGGTATGTCTGTTACTGCTGTTGGCTGTGAATTCAATGTTAATGAATCAACAATCCGATACATCCGGCTAAAAGAGGTTCGCTGGTTTGTTCATGAGTATGCGCTGGAAGGTGCTGAAGCAACATCTATGGTTCATGATCAGTCAATGGAAAAGATGGAATAGTGGCTAAATTAGTGGATTATGCAAATGGTGGACAGCACTGTTGTGAGGATGAAAGCCAAAGAAATTTAGAAACATATCACACAGGGCCAGGAAAATGTGAAACTCTTTTGTGCTAGTTCTGACTGGCTTGCATGTTTTAGAAGGCGAAATGCACTTGAAAATGTAAAGGTGAAGGGGGGGGGGGGGGGTTCTCCTGACAACAATGGACATATATAACAAAAATGGCAGTCAAAGCCCCTGACCTTAAATCATTTAAAGACCGCACCACCCTTCTACAAATGCAAGCCTCTCATGGTCAACAAAGCACAAAATCCTCACACACTTAAAGGAAAGAATCTGAACTGCATGCTAGGTCATTGGAGATGGAACCACAAAGCTTGGATGACGTTCGAAATATTCCGAGATTGGTTCAACAACTGTTTCATCCCAGAAGTTAAATGCTATCTACACCGCAAAAACCTCACCTTCAAGGTTTTGCTGATGTTGGATAATGCCCTTGAAATTGCTCGCCCAGACATGGAAGTCCTTTTTATGCCTCCAAATACTACTTCTGTCATCCAGCCCCTCAATCAGGGAATTATAAAGGCTTTTGAGATTCACGACATGTGGGAGAATTATAGTAAAGCCTGTGAAGCTTTACATGCTTACAATGAAACTATCAGGCTTGATTACTGTAAGGCAGTGATGATATGCAACATAATTGGCTATGGGGCTCATTTTTGAAAGAGAAAAACATCTAAAAAGTGGCATAAAGCAGCGTTTGGATTTTTTTCTCACCAAAACGTCCAAATCTGTATTTTCAAAACCCCCTTTCCAGATGTTTTTCTATGCAGTTCATCTGCGGTGCGTCCAAATCTCAAGGAGGCATGTCAGGACATGTTAAGGTGGGCTTTGGGCATTCCTAAGACCTGGACATTTTTAAGCCATAATGGAACAAAACAAGAATGTCCAGGACTAAAACTAAGACATTTTGAGCTAGACCTGTTTTAATAATGATTAAGCTCCAAACAAGTGCCCTACATGACCACTGCAAGGAAAAAGGAATGACCCCTCCTTACACCCCCAGTGGTCACTGACCCCTCCCACCCCCCAAAATGTAAAATAAACAGTACATACCAGCTTCTATGACAGCCTCAGATGTTATAGCCAGTCCTATAAGAGCAGCAAGCAGGCCCCTGGAGTAGCCTAGTGGTTGGTGCAGTGCACTGTACAGAAGGGGACCCAGGCCTACATCTCACTCAAACTGGTACACTTGTGGTGGAAGGTGTAAACCCTCCAAAACCCATCAAAAACTTGGTGGTTCTGCCCCTGATGCAGCCAATTTCTTTGGCGAAACATGGCCATGTTGGGCACAGATGATTGAAAACTTGGGAGTTTTTTACTGAATAAAGACTGTGTGTTTGTTACAAGATCTGCCCCTTTGTTTGATCTTCCACATTGGTTTTGGCGGATCGCCTGCCTTTTTGTTTTCTATCATTTTACAAAACTACATGAGGTCACATGAGGTGGGAATAAACTGCATGGCATTAAGGAGGATGATTTCTTTAATTCTTCATGTAAATCCTGGCCAAAAGGAGCACTTAAAAAAAAACCAGTGTGTGCTTTTGAGCTGATGTAAAACCCAATCAGTCTTATTTTCGAAAGAGAAGGACGCCCATCTTTCGACACAAATCGCAAGATGGGCATCCTTCTCACAGGGTCACACAAATCGGTATAATGGAAAGCCAATTTTGGGCGTCCCCAAGTGCTTTCCATCACAGGGATGACCAAAGTTCCTGGAGGTGGGGGGTGTTGGAGGCATAGCGAAGGCGGGACTTTTCCTGGTCCTTTTTTTCTTAAGACCAAGCCACAAAAAGGTGCCTGAACTGACCAGATGACCACTGGAGAGAATCGGGGATCACCTCCCCCAGTGGTCACTAACCCCCTCCCACCCTCAAAAACATATTTTAAAAATATTTTTTGCCAGCCTCTGTGCCAGCCTCAAATGTCATACCCAGCTCCATGACAGCAGTATGCAGGTCCCTGGAGCAGTTTTAGTGGGTGCAGTGTACTTCAGGAAGGCGGACCCAGGCCCATCCCCCCCACCTGTTATGATGGTAAATGTGAGCCCTTCAAAACTCACCAGAAACCCCTCTGTACCCACACCTAGGTGCCCCCCTTCACCCATAAGGGCTATAGTAGTGGTGTACAGTTGTGGGTAGTGGGTTTTGGGGGGTTCAGCACCCAAGGTAAGGGAGCTACATGTACCTGGGAGCTTTTTCTGAATGCCACTGCAGAGCCCCCTAGGGTGCCCGGTTGGTGTCCTGGCATGTCAGGGGGACCAGTGCACTACGAATGCTGGCTCCTCCCACGACCAAAGGGCTTGCATTTGGTTGTTTCTGAGATGGGCGTCCTTAGTTTCCATTATCGCCGAAAATCAGAAACGACCAAGTCTAAGGACGATCATCTCTAGGGACGACCTAAATGTCAAGATTTGGGTGTCCCCAACCGTATTATCAAAAAGAAAGATGGACGCCCATCTTGTTTCGATAATACGGGTTTCCCTGCCCCTTCGCCGGGATGTCCTGCGAGAACGTCCTCAGGAAAACTTGGGCACCCCTTTCGATTATGCCCCTCCACGTGGAATATTTTCCCTAGTCATGTGTATTCCCTTTATAAAATGGGGAATACACATACAGATTTTAGTCCTACCCAAGTTATGCCCTTGAAATCTCTGTGTGGTGTGAATCTCCATGTGCAATTGATTTCATAAATCAGTAATTGCACATGTATGCTGTTTAACATGTGGCTATGCTTTTTTTTAAATAATGGCCCAGCTATTCCTGTAATTATTGCATCCATAATTCAAAAGGAATGGCAATCTTTACTCTTATCTCTTTTCGGCAGGGCAGAGATACTTAAGATGATTTGATTGCATAATGATGCATTATCACATTGTACTCTTTTAAGTAACTTCTTTGTCAAAACAGTAAAATCTGTGGATGGTAGGAAGAAAGACCTTTGCACATACAGGTCTGGTCTGTGCATGATAGCTCCTTACTCAGCTTTCTGGATAACAACGTCAGTAGAAATTGTCAGATGCATCACATACAGAAATGTATATGAGGTCATTACAAAATTAGTGCTAGGCTACTGGATCACACACCCTACTAGCATGGATATTACAAACTGCCAAAATCTTTGCTAAACAATATTTTTGTTAAAGTGATACAGATAGCACTTTCTATTTCTGAGATTCTTTTCTATGCCCTTAATAGGAAATTTGGATGTTGCCCCTGGTCTGGAAAATGTATTGTTCAAAGAATGGAAAAGGAAATGTGTTGCAAAAATACAGGATTTGACACATGATGCATAGGTGAAAGCTTCTCACTAGCTCCAAGAACAAATTGGGTTACCCAAATACTATTTTATTTATTTATTTATTAGGATTTATTTATTACCTTTTTGAAGAAATCCAGTCAAGGTGGTGTACAGAAAGAATAAGTCAAACATAAGCAATAGACAATTACAGCAGTAAAAATATTAAAACAACAATAAGTACATAAGTAATGCCAACCACCAACCCCTCTTCCTCCCACCTGCTCCGCCACCCAATTTCGGCTAAGCTTCTGAGGATCCATTCCTTCTGAGGAATGGATCTGGACTATTACAAATCTGTTCGGCTCCAATCTGCATGAGTCTGGGATAATTCATGTCTGCACACATTTATGCTGTTTTGCTATTGGTGCAGGTTTTTGATGCTTTGTATCTGTGCTGATCCACTCTACCTTTAATTCTGCAGAGATCAACTTGTCCTCAGTTCTGCATTTTATGTTGAGAGGGTCTCTTAATCTCAGCCCTTAATACAGCTGCCATATTCTTGGCCATAAAAGAGAGTACATAAGTAATGCCACACTGGGAAAAGACCAAGGGTCCATCGAGCCCAGCATCCTGTCCACGACAGCGGCCAATCCAGGCCAAGGGCACCTGGCGAGCTTCCCAAACGTACAAACATTCTATACATGTTATTCCTGGAATTGTGGATTTTTCCCAAGTCCATTTAGTAGTGGTTTATGGACTTGTTCTTTAGGAAACCATTGTTAATATTTAAAACACCATCTAACCCCTTTTTAAACTCTGCTAAGCTAACCGCCTTCACCACATTCTCCGGCAACGAATTCCAGAGTTTAATTACGCGTTGGGTGAAGAAAAAGTTTCTCAGATTCGTTTTAAATTTACTACACTGTAGTTTCATCGCATGCCCCCTAGTCCTACATCACAATGCCAACACAATAAAACATTTTAATAGACTGCATAGGGTGTTAGCAAAGATGGAACATATAGATAGATAAGATAGGAGTAATAAAATAAAGGACTAGTTAAAGAGAGTTGCAAATGAGGTCAGAAAGGTGCTTGAACATTATCTTGGCTAGGGTAGGAGTGGATAAACATGTCCTGCTATAATATGTGCAGCCGGTGTCATTTACTTCTTCCGTTAAAAGACTGGTGTACAGTAGAGGGGAAGTGTGGGTCTGCAGAGAGGCCATTGGGGGGTGCAGAGGAGGGAGGTGAACGATGTGGATCTGCAGTAGACAGGAGATTTCCCAGGTCTGCAGGGAGGAGTTGAGGGGTGTCATGTTCGAGGAAGGTACCTTGTTTCTTCTCCTTTCCCATGGGGCATATAAAATCTTTTTAATGTCTGAAAGGAGGCGAATGTAGCACACACTGCTCTTACCTCCAGCTGTCTTCATTTTCTCCTCCCATACAGCCGGGCAGCTGATAAACTATTCCAGCACTTCACCTCAGGCTGCCATGGAGCCAAAGTTTTGCAGCATGCACCACAAGATTTCTTATTGTGAGACTTCAGCACCACAACAGCAGGAAATGAGGTGCTTTAACATTTTATTTGTTGTCCAGTGATATAAGGAAGAGTTTAAAGATCAATCAGGAGGTGGCGTGGTAACAGTTACAGGTAACAGCAGGGCCACCGAGAGACAGAGCCGGGCCCGGGGCAGGGCCGCCACAGCTGCCGCCCCCTCCACTTGGGATGCAGCTGCCATCACTGCTCCCACCGCTCAGGACACAACCACCGCCTCCCCTTTGGGACACAGCTGCCCCTTGCTCGCTCAGGCCATCAGTGCACCCTGCCCCCTATCTTCCTGCGTCAGTTTGTCTGCTCCTCCCTGGCCTCCAAGTGGGGCCTGACGCCGGAGTCTGTCTCTCTCCTGCTCCTGTGTGCCGGGACCAGGTTATAGCATTAACGCAATCACCTAGGTCCCGACAGGAGCAGGAGAGAAACAGACCCTGGCACCGGGCCCTCCTTGGAGGCTGGGCCTGTGGAATTTTGTCCCCCTGCCCCCCCCCCTTCATGGCGACCCTGGGTAACAGCAATGTGTGCTGCGTTCACCTCCTTCCAGTACCACCACTGCTTAGGTATGGCTAAAAGCAGTCTGCTGCCTGAGATGAGGGATGACATGACACCCACACCAAGGCACCCAAAAGAGACGGACCCTTGAGAACTCTGGTCAGGGAGGAGGGTGAGGAGCTCCCCTCACTTACAAATTGCATCATATATCCCAGGCTATACATTAGAAAAAAATGAAAAACTTCATTAACGTTGGTTAAGTTAAAATATTTAGCCTGGAACTCTTATTTAAAAAATGCCAACCCTTGACCCTGTATCATGATGACGTTACATGCAGACATACATTCTGCATCCACAGAAGCCTTCCTCATGCAACAATGGGTGCAGAGCTGAACTAGGGCATTTTTCCAAGGAATCTGCCATTGCTGCCCTCATAAAGTGCTCATGCATTACCAGACAGACAATTAAACCAGCAGCCCCACATCCACAAGGAAGACTTTGTTTTTCTCGAATGTCAACTGTTTATAGCAAAAATAAGCAGCTCATAATTTACTGCATGTAGTAGCTGGAACTCAGAAAGTCCTTCTTCCACAGCAGCATAGATATTTACAGCGGCTGCCAGTCTGGCAATTTTGCAGAGAGGTGGTTATGGTGTATCTGAAGAATGGGTTAATTTATTGCAGAAGTGGAGTGATGTAGCATATAAATTGAGGACTTTGAGAAGTAGGGTGAATTCTTGTAAAAATTGGAATTTCTGGAGAACCAATTAAGGGAAAATAACTTGAGAATGATAAATTAACCTATAATATCCTATATATCAGCTACTGAATTCTTGAAGAAATATTTCTCTGATACTTTGCTAATACCTTCTGATAGCCACCTTTTGGTGACTAAAATTATATTTCCTTTAAAATCTTCTTTATCAGAGAAAAGAGATGTAAGTTTAACTGACATTTTGGAAAATTCAGAAGTTATAGATAGAGTTATTATTAGTGACTTTCGTCTTTGATTTAGATAGGAACAATGTTTTGAAATTGTATTTCCGATACATGGTTGATAGTTTTTTGGGTTCAAAGATGCATATATTTCCTGACACATCAAGGGAATCGCAGACTGGGAGGTGTGAGGTCTTGGGTTTTAAGCCAGGAATCATTGCTCTAGGTGGGACCTTCCTAGCGCGATCCCCTTGTAAGTGTTTTATTTCCTTATTACTTATTTGTTTGAACCTAAGAAATTATAAGAGTTTGTGGAAACAGATGAAGAACCCTCTGCAGCAGCTTCCTTCAGTTACCACTGTACCGGCTGCAATAACCGATTAACCTTCCTCTCTCAGAAAATGTGAAGTGTAAGATTAACCATTTTGAGTTTTTCTTATTTTCTTTAAGATTGTTTTCCTGATCTTGGATCTTCCAATTGTGGACAATTATGTAAATATATATTGTTGAGAGAAAATGTTTTCCTTTTTATATTAATTTCTGTATTTCCTTACATTTATGTGATAAATGTGAATATAATTAAGTAAAATGATTAAAAAAAAAAAAAGAGAAGTAGGGTGAAAAGGAAAAAGAAAAGTAAGGTTGGGCTTAAAAGAAAGTGTGCTAAAAAGAGAGTCTGCTTTTGAAGAGAGGAGAGGGGGCAGAGCCGTACTGTATGCGCTGAGCCAAAATGGAGCATGGAATGTTGCTACTAATTGGGTTTCTGCAAGGTACTTGTGGCCTGGATTGGCCACTGTTGGAAGCAGGATATTGGGCTAGATGGGCCATTGGTCTGATCCAGTATGGCTATTCTTATGTTCTAATTCCGTGGGCAACTTTTAAGAACGCCCCTGATATGCCCATGGCTATGCCCCCTTTTGAGATATGCGCCATGGGTGTTAGGCGCCGTGCACCTCCAGATGCGCATGCAAATTTTAATGACTGCCAATTAATATCAATAATTGGTTGTTAGCACCCAATTATTGATGGTTCAGAGTTCATGATCCAATTTATTTTCACGTACTTCTTGGAAGCGCATCCAAAGTTGGGCATACAACTTTGGGTCCAAAATGCAACAAAACACACCAAGAGCATTCAGAAATGGGACACTTTAAGATCAGAAAGGAGGGAGGCAAGGGAGGGTCATGAAAGAAAATAAAACAGAGATTTCCTCTCCCTGTGAGCTTAACCCCTGACGCAGGTGCTATGCGCTGAAACATGGCCCATGTCGGGTCTATATTGGAATATTGATTTTGCCAATTAAAAGAACTGTGTCCCGTTTCTAAAGGCTCTTGGTGCTTTTGTTGCATTTCGGACCTTGCCCTCTCTGTACTGTTTCATACAACTTTGGGTGTCATATATAGAATTTGAGGGATATCATAGTTGCTAGAGGCTGTGTAAAGTAGAGACTTATGTTATAAGATCTAGCCCTCCACCCCCCCCTCCCACTCGCAATTTATTTGCCTTGTAGGGAAGAAGGGCAAGGAGAAGACCCACAAGGGTAGAGGGCAAGGAAAGGACAAATAAGGTCAGTGCCTGAGACTAGGCCACAGTGCATGTCATTAAGGGCACCAAAACAAGCATCTGCCAGGACCCCAGTGACTGGATGGAGAGGGTCACATGCAGGGGCTGACCTATGAAAGCACAGATTGTAAAGACCCTCAGGCAGTGACAACCAGCCTCGGAAACGTGCTGGAACCATAATATAAAAACAAATGTGATATGCACACACAACTGTGGGGACAGAACACACCATTCTGGTTTCATCTCAGTAACAGCAACATAACCCATCTCCAGTAGCAGCATACTATGGATGAATACACAAGTCATTCAGGACCTATAAAACAAATCTACCATTTTGATTGCTGGTCCTCTGCTATCGAATAGTTTGCCTGGGCATTTAAGATTATGTGATAATAATCAGCATTTCAACCGATTTTTAAAGATTCACTGTTTTTTACAGGCCTTTCTAGAAGAATGAAGTGTACTGAGGCAACTGTTTTTCAGCTAATTGGGTTGATGTATTAATTGTTGTTGACTTGTTGTTTGCTATGTTTTAGTGTTTTTATTAATTGTATGTATGTTTTTCTGTTACCCGCTTTGGGCAAAGGTGGGATACAAATAAAATAAATAAATATAACAGCACTGCCAAGAACCTTCCTAGGAAAAGACTGTATTGTAAATATGGCAGTGAGGAGAAATTGATCAAGCCAGATTTCTACAGATATTCAATGCAGACAGAATACCTGGCCTTGGTCGCATATGCAAAAACAGATACACCCTCTCCAAATACAGGATAAGTAACCACAAACTAAAAGTAGAACTACAAGTATGTAGACAAAAATTAGCCTGAAACTGCAAGAAGCCAGACTCTGCAAAACCAGAGAAATAGAGATTGAGTATATTTTCTCCTACTCAAGTAAAGATTGCAGATGTCAATTTGCAAAACTGACATATTCCAAATATTCCAATCGCTAAATGTAGAGTAAAATTATCTTTTTCTACCTTTGTTGTTTGGTGATTTTATTTTTCTAATCACATTGGTCCCAATCTCTGGTTCTCTCTTCTTCTATCCTGTTTGCTCACTGTTCAGGGCCTCCTGTCCCATTTGCCATTCTTTTATTTTCTCCTGTCTTCTTCATTCCCACCCCTGCTTTCATTTCCTACATTGCTCTTTCACACTTAGCTTTCTCTCATTTCTTTTTCTGTCTTTCAATCCACTCAGATGTTGTCCATCTTTTGCACCATCCAGTCTTCAAGCTCTCTCTTTACTGCTTCTATTTATATTCTCTTCCACCTATGCCCTACATCTCCCCTCCACCCATGTCAGGCTTCCCTCCTCTTTTCCTGTCACCATGCCCAGTTATTCCCATCTTGTTCCCCCTCCTGCCCTCTTCCACGTCCAGCTTCTTCCCCTGATCTCCTCTTCTACCTCCCCCATATCCATCAGCTTCCTCAACCTCCCTTTCCCCCTCCCTAGTCCAGCATCAACCCTTCCACTTTCCCCATGTCTAGCAACTCCCCTGATCTTTCCTTCTGCCCCACCCTGTCCAGAGCTCCTTTTTTAACAACCCCATGTTCTGCATCTCTCCTGATCTACCCTTCCACCTTCGCCTTCCAACCCTGCCATGTCCAGCATCTCCCCTTCTACACCCCCTCCTTGTCTATCATCTTTCCTCAAGTCCTGTTCCATGCCATCGTCATCCTCTGGCCTAAAGCAAAAACAGAAAATAGTGCAGGGCATCAAGCCCAACTGCACACTCAGTATTTTTTCATTCCGCCCCCACCAACAGGATATCAGTGGGAGGGAAGGAGGTAGAAGAAGACACCCCTCCCCTCCAGCCACCCCCAAAACGGGAGAGAGAAGCAGTAGAAAGTAAACCACAGAATGGGGACTTGGAGCCTATATCTGTGCTCAGTATTTGCTGGTCCCACCCCTGCCAACTTAAGACATGTCCAGGTCTGAAAGATGTTTTGATCTAGACCTGTTTCAATCATGGCTAAGTCACAAAAAAGTGCATTAAATGACCAGATGACCACTAGAGGGATTGCATGACCTCTCCCCTTTACCTCTACAGTGGTCACTTACCCACTCCCAATCCCCAAAGATCTGAAAAAAAAAGTACATACCAGGCTCAATGACAGCGTCAGATGTTATGGCCAGTCCTATTAGAGAAGCAAGCAGGTCCCTGGCAGGGCCGCCGGGGGGGGGGGGGGGGGCAAAGGGGACAAAATTCCCTGGGCCCGGACCTCCAAGGAGGGCCCGGCGCCGCAGTCCCCTCCACCCGCCCCCCTCCGTCCACCACCGGGCCGGGCCCCCCTGAATTCAAATCATAGCGTCTTACCTCTACCTCGCTCGATGTGAAAGAAGCGCAGCAGCGGCAGTCTGCAGATCGCCTCCCTTGGGGCCTTCCTTCCCTGTGTCTCGCCCTCATCTGGCGTAACGTGCAAGGGCGGGACACAGGGAGGGAAGGCCCCAAGGGAGGTGATCTGCAGACTGCCGCTGCTGTGCTTCTTTCACACGGAGCAAGGTCGAGGTGAGGTGCTATGATTTGAATTCAGGGGGGCCCGGCCCGGTGGTGGACAGAGGGGAGCAGGTGGAGGGGGGGCAGTGATGATGACAACGACCTGGGGGGGGGGCGGCGGTGGGGCCCCAGGGGCAGCCTGGCCCAGTCCCTCGGCGGGCCTGGTCCCTGGAATAGCCTAGTGGTTGATGAAGTACACTGTAGAGAAAGGAACCCAGGCCCATATCCCACTCTAACTGTTACACTTGTGGTGGAAAGTGTGAGCCCTCTAAAACCCACCTAAATCCTACAGTACCCACATCTAGGTGACATCTGCAGCCATAAGAGCTGTTGTGGTGGTGTAGAGTTGGGTACAGTAGGTGTTTGGTGGATTTTGGAGGGCTCCCCATACAATATAAGGAGTAATGGTGAGATATGTACCTGGGACCTTTTACGTGAAGTCCACGGCAGTGCCCCCTAGGGTGCCCCACTGCTCTGCTGGGATTGTGGCAAAGAATGCTGCCCCCACCCCCAGAAGTCCCAATGACTTGTTTTTGTGCGTTTTTTCCCTTGGCGTTTTTTTTTTACATGGTCACAAAAGAAAAATGCACTGAGCACAAAATACCTACAAAATGTCTAGGAAATGACCATTTTTGAAACAAAAAGGTAGATGTTTTCTTGGTTCGAAAATTGCTATCTTCGACACTTGATTTTGTGGATGTTTTCAGCAAAACATCCAAAATCGGATGTAGACAGCATATCAAAAATGCCCCGTTAAGTGCATTAGCACTTAACACAGATTAGTAAAAGGGCCCTAAATTAGGAACGCTTTTTTTTAAATTTTGTTTTCCTACGAATCTTAAGTAGGCTGCATCTCAGGGTCAGGCAGGACACTTCTGGTTCATGGGCCACATGCTGGATGCCCCTGGTTTGTACCTTAGCAGTACTAATGACCCAGCTGTGAGACTGCAAGGGACAGAGCCCGGGTTCAGGAGAGATCTGGGATGCAATTTTGCTGTCCACTGGGCACAGCCATGTCCTATGAAAGCTGAGCATTTTTTTGTTCCACTTTTAAGTTAGCCTTTACTGTTCTCTTCTCGCTTTTAGTTTAGTTTTGGATCAACTAGTACGGTCACTGAATTCATCCATTCAAATACACAGAAATGAAGATAAATAAAAACTAGTTGAGAAATGTATTAAATTAGTCCAATAAAAATGTACCACTGTATTTAATTTATTTATTTCCATGCAGTAGCAGTAGTTTCTGGTGAAAAACAACACCAAGGCTGGACACTTGCCCTTGAAAGCTCAGGCCTTGATAAATCTATCATCTATATGGAGCTACCAGCCTGTATCTTTTAATCTTACTTAGCATTACTTGATTACACCATTAGAATCATCTCTCTTGTGTATAGCTTCCAATTAACCCTTGCACTGCCATTATCTTTTCTCTTTTTTTTTAACGCTGTTTAGCTCTCTTTATTTTTTCTGTCTTGGACTTTCATGCACAGGTCCTCATAATTCCTCATTGTTCCTCCCATATTGCTTCCATCTGCTTGGAACAGCAGCTTTCTGTCTGTTTTGTCTAAGTACCTCCTTTCAACCTGATTACAGAATCAGTAACGCTGTCCTTTACAAACACAACTTTTGGTGTCTCCTTTACAAACACAAATTTTAGTGTCATGTGGCTGTCTTCTAGTAGCATGTGCTGTTACTGTATGCCTGTGCATGCTGATATATAAGCGTGCATATTTGCATGTATGTGTATGTATTTATATCTGTGTCTCTAATCAGGAGATGAGTTCAGAGGGGAAGGCTGATGGAAACAAGGTTTGTCTACTGATGAAATTTGCAAAGACATGGACAGTTTTGCATCTGCTTTGATCCCTAAGCTCACTAACTCATCAGTAGAAACTACAGAACATCCTGCCATAACAGGAACCATTTCAATTTCTTCTTACTTTTTAAAGATCCATAAATCCCTAGTTTTTTCCAGAATCAGTTTTAAATGCTTCCCACGTAACTAGCTTTCAGCCATGGCTAAACATTCATTTATCCTAATCACTGTTATGGGCAGATCTGGGTCATGTACACAAGCAGCTGTATATCATCTGCAGACAGGACCAGTTCGACCCTATATTTCTCAATTTCAGTAGCAAGGCACACAAGGTACAGATAAAAAAGAGCAGGGCCCATAGAAATCCTTGTGGAATTGCCCAACACACTGAACCAAGTCCAAAGAATGCCCCTCCCAATATACACATTGCTGACAACTAGACTGGTAATTTGGTATACTGCAACCACTGGAAGGAGCCAGTTATGGATGATGGCATCAAAGGCTATCTTTAAATCTAACTGCAGCTATATAAAGGGCAACCCTATAGCTTGGTACCAATTGAGTGCATGAATGTACAAAATACAACTGACAACAGCGATTAAGTACTATTCTGTAAACATGAGCAAGCACTATTCTATAAGGGTGACTAAGCACTATTCTGTAAAGGTGACTAAGCATTATTCTATAAGGGTGACTAAGCATATTCTGTTAATGTGACTAAGCACTATTCTATAAGGGTGCACGCAAGTAGCATGCCCCTAAATTCTATAAAATTGGGCATCCAACTTTACACTTACCCCCATATTTTATATATGCCACCGAAATTTGGGCACACTGCTGAGATGTGTGCACAACTTAATTGCTTAATGAGACATCAACTGTCAATAATTGGGTGCTAAAAACCAATTATTGACATTTTGCATGCACATCTGATTGCGTGCTATTCTATAATACTGGGCAGCCAAATCCCATAGCATGTAACCTAACTGGGCATGTGGCCATAGGAGGGGCATGGATGTGTCAGAGGCATTCTGAAAATTGTGCATGTTGTCACAGAATACTGGTTCAGTGCAGCCAATTTGGGTGCCAACATGTACAGCTCATTTCAGCAGGCACAAAGTTAGGAAGCAGGAATTGGCGCTAAGCGTAATTAATTGTGCTTAGCGATAACCTTTTCTGTTGCCCCATTTTTGAGTTTATTCTATAGAATTACCCCGCTAAGGCCCAGATTCTGTAAATGGCATCTAAAATCTAGACGTGTCTGAAAAAAGCACTTAGCGCTATTCTGTAAACCGCATCTAAAGTTAGGCGTGTTGTAGAATAGCAAATAGGACTGGGGGCATGTGCCTGTATTTAGTTATGGCCATTTATGACACTGAAAACCTGGTGTAAATTCCCATGCCTAAATGTAGGCGTGTTCCCACGAATTCTATAATAAAGCATGCAAATTTGAGTAACGCTCCTGACATACCCACACTCCACCCATGGCCATACCCCCTTTTCAGCTAAACTCATTAAAATTTGCACGTGCCTCTTTTTAGAACGCACCTGAAAAGAAATGTGTGTAAATTCCAATTATTGCCAATTTGTGATGATAATTGGTTGTCAGCCAGTTATCATCACTGATTGGCTCGTTACTCAGTTAAGTAGCATGTGTAAATCGGACTTACTCCCAATTTAACACGCATTACTCACTGCGCCTGGAGGTTAGTCTGCAAAGTTGTGTGCACAATTTACAGAATAAAGTCAGTTGGGAAGCAACTTAATTTAATCATTAGCTGTTAATTGGAGTTAATAGCCAATTATTGGCTTAAATGGATGTTAATTGATGGTAATTGGCACCAATTGTGTGCAGAACTACCCTTAATTGATATTCTAGAAGCTGCGTATGCCAGTTCCATCGTGCTCGATGTCTAGGGGACGTGGATATGGGAGGCACATGGGCAGGTCAGGGGCATGCCTAGGATTTAGGCATGCAGGATATAGAGTACAAATGTGCCTGACTGCCAACAGTTAGGCACAAGCACTTCCACCAATCTTTGACATGGCATAAGTGCTCACGCCTAAAGTTAGACACAAAGGGCTAGGTTCTATATATGGTGCCTGAAAACTCCACGCAGTAAAAAAAAAATGCCTAGGTGTATTCGCTAACGTATGCCTACATTTTATAGAATTGGTTTAAATTTCCGCAAAGTATATAGAATTACACCGATTGCCGCTCCACACAACCAAATTTGATCGCATCCATTTAGGCTATATTTTACTTGGCATAAATCCCGATGCATAAATTAGGCACAGAACGGTTGTATTCTATAATGGATATTAGAAACGTCCATGCCTTGACCGTGGCCACGCCCCCCTTTTCAACTATGCGACTTAGAATTTAGGTGCACCACGTTACAGAATGCACTTAGCGAGTTGTACACGTAAATCTTAATTAATGTCAAATAGTGCTGATAATTGCTTGTTAACATCCATTTAACAACACTGCTTAGCTAGTTTACCAATTAAGTTATGTACATTGTTATAGAATA
The DNA here is from genome assembly GCF_901765095.1 of Microcaecilia unicolor. NCBI lineage: Eukaryota > Metazoa > Chordata > Amphibia > Gymnophiona > Siphonopidae > Microcaecilia > Microcaecilia unicolor. The sequence goes on from NC_044035.1 coordinate 158,211,312, forward strand.
CGCTTTGATTTCAACGTGGAAATTAAGGCGCAATATATAGAATTTGGGGGAAAATTGAAGACTTACACTAGTATTCTATAATGGCAGTTTTACGTAGAACTCCAATTATAGAATTTGTGCTTAGCACGCATCATCCCCCTGCTTAAAGTTTGATGCTTGTTCTTGAATCTACCTCATAGCGTGTACATGCAAGGGAGGGGGCATCTATATGGATGGAGCATGGGAGAGACATGGGCTTATGTCATAACTTCAGAAAACAGGTGAAGAAGCTATTATCTTGTAAAGCATTTGGGAGCAGTCAGATAATTTAGTGTAATGGCCTGAATATAGTACTGTTTTCTTTTGTAAATATAAGACCTTATGATGGCTGAACCTGGTATTGTATCTGTGTTATACTGCTACTAATTTGTGCTTATATTTGATTTTGTAAGTTTTTAATTGATTTTATGTGTGTTTTAATTGTTTTTCACCTAGATTTGTGGATAGAACAGGTAATAAATATATTAAATAAATAAATAACTTACAGAATAATTACATGGCTGTAGTTATGCCAGATCTATGGCTGGTGTAACTGTATTGAGCAACTCCTTGACTATGTCCAGAAAGGGGTAATTTCTGTTGGGTTTAAGACCCCTTATCATTTTCAAAAGTTGGCTCCTATGACTGATAGTCAGCAACACACAGAGACTCTTCAGGTCCACAGCAAATCAGAAATGCAAACACCAAATCAGACTAGGAGTCCAGAAGATTCTTTATTGAAAAAGACTCGACATGGCCATGTTTGCATCAGGTACATTATAAAAACACTAACCAGGGATGAAAAGATATAGGGCCCCTTTTATAAAGCAGTGGTAAGCCCACTAGCTAAAAAGGAAGTACCGCCGGGCTACCGCAGCAGCCCAGCAGTAGTTCCTACCCCAACGCGCCGTCATATCATGCTGCTCTGTTACCGCCGGGCTAGCGCAGGACCCTTACTTCCACCTCAATGGGTAGTGGTAAGGGCTCCCCCCCCCCCCGAAATGGCCACTCAGCAAGTGCTTCACGTGGCCATATCCTGAGAAAAAGAAAGACGTACCTTTTACCCACTGCGGAAGAAGGGGGCCACGGTGCACTTCAAAAACACACGCCAACACCAGCGCAGGCCCCCTTTCTCTGCAGCATGGTAAAAGGGGCCCATAGTCCCCAGTAAGCAATGGAGCATCCAAGATAGCAGTCAGCAGCTCCCAAATATCTTCACAGTTGCTTAACAGAGCAGCAACTTCCAGCCTCACTCCTTACAGTGCAAAGTGTAGCAACTCCTCAACTGTGTCCAGGGAGGGGTAATTTCCATTGGATTTAAGATCCCTAATCATTTTGAAAAGTTCATTCCTATGACTGAGGGCACATACATGTAAAGTACCCCGATACTGGGTTATGCTGTATTCTTTAAAGGAATCTGGGTGCCCACATACCTTTTAGAAGTCTCTCACCGTGTGGCATTGAAAAGTCTAATTAGTGGCACTTACTACACAATATACTTGCATACCGCTTAATCCTCATTCAGGTTTATACAAAATTTAAAGCAAATCTAAAACTAATACAGATACACCAAAGCAAAAAGAATAAGTGTGCCAGATTTATAAATTGCCACCACAGTGATGCGTCCCTGGTCTGCATGCACTTTTATTCCATCCATTATTGTTGCATCAGGAAACATGAATGGGTATGTTTACAGGGAATTTTTTCATCATTTTAAACTTAGGGCAACCAGTGCTGAAAAACAGAACTATAAAAGTCCAATCAACAAAAATGTTTTATCATATTAATTTTCTAAAAGGAGGTGGAGGTGCCCTATACAAGGTGTACAATGACCTATCACGCTTATTTTCGAAAGAGAAGGACGCCCATCTTTCGACACAAATCGGAAGATGGGCGTCCTTCTCACAAGGTCGTCCAAATCGGCATAATCAAAAGCCGATTTTTTGACACCCTCGACTGATTTCCATTGCGGGGACGACCAAAGTTCATGGGGGCATGTCGGCAGGGTAGCGAAGGCGGGACTGGGGCGTGATTAGGAGATGGTCAACCTCAGCCGATAATAGAAAAAAGAAGGGCGTCCCTGACAAGCACTTGGCCGACTTTACTTGGTCCATTTGTTTTTCATGACCAAGCCTCAAAAAGGTGCCCGAACTGACCACTGGAGAGAATCAAGGATGACCTCCCCTTACTCCCCCAGTGGTCACTAATCCCCTCCCACCATAAAAAACAAGTTTAACAATACTTTTTTGCCAGCCTCTATGCCAGACTCAAATGCCATACTCAGGTCCATCGCAGCAGTATACAGGTCCCTGGAGCAGTTGTAGTGGGTGCAGTGTACTTCAGGCAGGCGGACCTGGGGGAGGGGTTTGGGGGGCTCAGCACCCAAGGTAAGGGAGCTATGCACCTGGAAGCAATTTCTGAAGTCCACTGCAGTGCCCCCTAGGGTGCCCAGTTGGTGTCCTGGCATGTGAGGGGGACCAGTGCACTACAAATGCTGGCTCCTCCCATGACCAAAAGGCTTGGATTTGGACATTTTTGAGATAGACGTCTTTGGTTTCCATTATCGCCAAAAACCGAGGATGACCATCTCTAAGGTCGACCTAAATGTCAAGATTTGGGCGTCCCCGACCGTATTATCGAAACGAAAGATGGACGTCCATCTTGTTTCAATAATACGCATTGCCTCGCCCCTTCGCGGCACCGTCCTTAGAGTTGGGCACCCTTAGAGATGGTCACCCCCATTTGAAAATGCCCCTCCACGGGTTAATTCTATAGATCACGCCTAAAAATTCAGTGCTGAAACAAAATACACCTAGGGATATTCTATAAAGTACTTTATAGAATAAACCTACATTTCTGTGCAATTTATAGAATATGCTGAGCACCTGTCCATGCAACTAAATTTAGTTGCAGGCAGTTACGCCAAGTAATATTTGGTGTAAATGCTGATGCCTAAATTACATGCGTGCCGGGTGTATTCTGTAACCACGCGCATAGATTTTAGAAATGCCCATGACCTGCCCATTCCAGGCCCATGGTCATGCCCCCTTTGCAACTGTGCAACAGAATTTACACGCGTCATGTTACAGAATATGCTTAGACAGTTCTGCACAAAAATTCTAATTACTGCCAATTATTGTCAATAATTGATTGTTAAGTGGCACTGATTGGCTTGTTAACTAAGTTGTGCATGCAAATCCAGAATATGACTGGATTTGCACACTCAACTTAAGTCGTGCTATATAGAATCCGAGGGTATATGGATTTCAGCACTTTATACAACCATACACCTCCATGAGTCCAAATTTATTGAGAAGAATATCCTTTATGTTTTCTTAGTGATTCTGATCCTATAGTAATATTGCATTTTTTTTTGTTCTTTTTAATAATACTGCAAACCAAAGTGAAAGCACTGACCCATTTTAGAAGGACTCTGAGAATTTTGAGACTGCAGATTACTGAAATTTTCCAATGCATCAAGATTTCTGTTCTACAAGGTGGAGTTAAGTTTTTGAGTATTGCTTTGTCCTGGGTTATATATATCTATTGGACTAACTTAATATATTTTTTGATTAATTTTCGAAGGTGACCCTTCTTCTTCAGAACAGAAATCAGAAGAAGGGTTACCTTCGAAAGCTAATCAAAACAAATGTACTGTTAGTCTAATAAAAAAGTATTATCTTGTTTTGTTTTCTATGTTTTGTTTTATTTCTGTTTATTACCTTTAAAAGTGGACTAACAAGGTGACCACATCACTTTACTCAAAGATAATGCAGAACTATCTTTCCACTCAGACAAGTCGTGCTCTATGTCTAAACCCATAAGCACATCTAACAGCCTAGCTTAAAGGATGGGGTGACCACCCAGGGCCCCACTCTCACAGTTGCCACATCATCTGCAATTGGCAGCAGAGCCTATGAAAATTCAGCACTGCAGATATTGTATTAATCCCTAGAACACACCAACACACCTCTAGTTGGGAAAAAATAAAAAGCAGGATTCTCTGCATAGAAACTACATGATGGTAAAATATCTCACCTCAGTCACATCCACAGAGCCTCACCATCTACAAAATAAGGCACCACAGATTAAAATAGAAATGTGCAGACAAAAACTGAACAGGAAACCCCAAGAAGCCATACCCTGCCTGCAGTGCAACACTGAAAAAATAGAAACAAAAAAGTATTTCCTGCTGTACCACAGCAAGATTCAGAAACATCAGTGATCAGGGCATTCACAGTCCCAAAGCTGACATTAAACTAACATAATGCCCCCAATACACGCACACAAATGAGCAACAATGCTTCTTATCTGACATACAACAGAAAACAAAAGAGTACTAATCTCTCACCGCCCAACCTCCTTATATAGTTTATTCACAGTCTCACCTCTCCACTCTCCTCCCAGGAGGGATCCCAAATTCCCACTATCTTTCCTCTCTGGGTCCAGCATAAGCCATCTTTCTCCAAGGATAGCTGATGCTGGTCCTCTGAGGGGGGGGGGGGGGGAGAGTAATTTCAGCTAATTTGCAGGGAGGAGGAGATGAAGGAGAGACAGAGGGGGCTCCGTCACTCCCGCCTTCTGGCAGGAAGGCTGAATTCCCTCTTTTTTCCCCCAGGCGACCAGCACCAGCCCTCTTCTCTCCTCCAGGGCTGAGGTTCAACCCCATCCACTCTTCCATTTATACTATCTAGGTCATGCTCCTCTCTCTTTTCATTTCCCACTCTCCCACTCAATCTCCTAGTCCTCATAGAACTTCCCCTTCCCCAGCCTAATCCCAAAGACTTCACTCTCTCCTCCAAGGCTTCTTTGGTTCTCCCACTTAATTCCCAGCCCTCTCCCTGCTCACCACCCATCCAATCCCTGAGTCTCACTTTCCTCTCCCTAGGCCTCTCTCTCCTTTCTCCCCTTCTTTGCTTGATGTCTCCCCAACTGGGGTACTCTTGTTTCCTCCTGCTCTCCATCTCAGTGCTCCAGTCCTTCCTCCTTGAGTGCCATGCTTTCCTTTTCAGCCCCCACTATCCACTTACCCCCCCCCCCCCAATCCCATTGCTCTCTCTTTCTCCCTCACCCACCTCCTCTGTTTCTGTATATACCTGGTCACTTTCCTGCTCAAGTCACCATCAGGCTCTTCTTTCTCCCCCAGTTCCTCCTGAACAGTGGCCCAAAGCCAGCATTGGCTCTCCTTCAAAAAAAAAAAAAAAGATAGCTCCTCCCCGGAAACAGTGTTGCTTAATATCTATCTTATTTTATGAAAGACATACACTCACATGAAGAGCAGGATGACCAGTGTTAGACATGCAGGGACTCAGGGAAGACAATGTTTTCTTCAGCTTTGGGTAGTTTGGGGGCCCTCTGTGACATAGAGGGGCATAATCGAAAGGGACACCCAAGTTTTGATGAGGACATCCTCGCAAAATGTCCCGGCGAAGGGGCGGGGAAACCCGTATTATCGAAACAAGATGGACGTCCATCTTTCGTTTTGATAATACGGTCGGGGACGCCCAAATCCTGAAATTTAGATCATCCTTAGAGATGGTCATCCGTAGACTTGTTAGTTTCTGATTTTCGGCGATAATGGAAACCAAGGACGCCCATCTCAGAAAAGACCAAATACAAGCCTTTTGGTCGTGGGAGGAGCCAGCATTCATAGTGCACTGGTACCCCTGACATGCTAGGACACCAACCGGGCACCCTAGGGGGCACTGCAGTGGACATAAATTGCTCCCAGGTACATAGCTCCCTTACATTGTGTGCTGAGCCCCCCAACCCCCCCCCCAAAACCCACTACCCACAACTGTACACCACTACCATAGCCCTTATGGGTGAAGGGGGGCACCTAGATGTGGGTACAGTGGGTTTCTGGTGGGTTCTGGAGGGCTCACATTTACCACCACAAGTGTAACAGGTAGGAGGGGGATGGGCCTGGGTCCGCCTGCCTGAAGTGCACTGCACCCACTAAAACTGCTCCAAGGATCTGCATACTGCTGTCAGGGAGCTGGGTATGACATTTGAGGCTGGCGTAGAGGCTGGAAAAAAGATTTGGAAAGATGTTTTTTGAGGGTGGGAGGGGGTTAGTGACCACTGAGGGAGTAAGGGGAGGTCATCCCCGATTCCCTATGGTGGTCATCTGGTCAGTTCAGGCACCTTTTGTGGCTTGGTCGTAAGAAAAACAGGACCAGGTAAAGTCGCCCAAGTGCTCGTCAGGGAAGCTCTTTTTTTCCCATTATGGGTAGAGGATGTCCATGTGTTAGTGCCCTGTTTGCCATTCCCTAATGCTGGCTCTGAAGAAGGATACAAAAGACAAAGCAGGGGATCCCTCTATGACAAAGAATCACAGCAGGCAAAAGTAGAGGCTGAACAAGGACGAATCCACCACTGAAGATATTGTCCAACAGTCTTTTATTGATGCAAATGAAGGAAGGACCTGACACGGTCCATGTTTCGGTGTGTGCAAGCGCCTACATCAGGGGTCAAATGGTAAACTCTGGACGAAAGTGCTGGTTTTCAACTCTGCACATATGTAAGAATGTAGAGTGTAAATGAATCAGAGCACAATCGCGAGTAAACCGACACTAGGAAAGGCTAGAATAGAGGATCAGATGCAATGAAGAGACAGTGGGAGGAGACCATGTACTCAAGAGACCAGGACAGTAATCTTGATTGAAAAACTAATTTATTGCTCAAACACTCGACACAGTAACTGTGTTTCAGTCACAGGCCTGCTTCAGGAGTCTTTATAGTTGAATATCGGGCTCATTTTCAAAACAGAAAAATGTCTAAAAAGTGGCATAAAGCAGCATTTGGACGTTTTTCTCACAAAAAAGTCCAAATCAGTGTTCTCGAAACCTATTTTTAGACGTTTTTCTTTGAAGTCCGTCAGAAGTGCGTCAAAATCTCAAGGGGGTGTGTTCAGGGTGGGACTTGGACGTTCCTGAGACTTAGACGTTTTTCAGCCATAATGGAAGAGAACAAAAACAACTAGGACTAAAACTAAGACGTTTTGAGCTAGACCTGTTTTTATAATGAAAAAAGTAACAAAAAGGTGCCCTAAATAACCAGATGACCACTGGAGGGAATCAGGAATGACCTCCTCTTATTCCCCCAGTGGCCACTAACCTCCTCCCACCCCCCAAAAATGTGATGAAAAACATTACTTGCCAGCTTCAGATGTTATACTCAGGTCCATTAGAACAATATGCAGGTCCCTGGAGCAGTCTAGTGGTGGATTCAGTGCACTGCAGACAGGTGGACCCAGGCCCCTACCTCCCTCTACCTGTTACACTTGTGGAGGAAACTGTGAGCCCTCCAAAACTCACTAGAAACCCACTGTACCCACATATAGGTGCCCCCTTCACCCGTAAAGGTTATGGTAGTGGTGTACAGTTGGGGGTAGTGGGTTTTGGGTGGGTTTTGGAGGGCTCAGTAGACAAGGTAAGGGAGCAATGGACAGATGTGTACCTGGGAGCATTTTATGAAGTCCACTGCAGTGCCCCCTCCTAGGGTGTCCCATTGCTTTCATGGGATGTCAGGGGGACGTGTACTAAAAATTCTGGTTCCTCTGACATCCCAATGGCTTGATTTTGTGCGTTATGCACTTGGACGGGTTTTTATTTCCAAAAATGGACCAAAAAATAAAACATCCAAATCACAAAACCTTCTATTTTTGAAAACAAAAGATAGACGTTTTTCTTGTTTGAAAATGAACTTCTTTGCTATTCAGATTTTGGACGTTTTTTGCAAATAGGTGGGAAAATGTGGGATACAAATGCAACAAATAATTAAATAAATTAAGCCCACATCTTACGACGTTTTGAGTAAAAGGGCCCTTGGGTTTTAATACACATATGAATAGGTAGATTGTTCCACAATGAAGGCCCCTTCATGAAAAAAGAATGAGTGTGCGCATTCTTCAAAGACCATGGAAACTACTACTACTAGTTATCATTTCTATAGCGCTACAAGGCATACGCAGCGCTGTACACCATACACAAAAGACAGTCCCTGCTCAAAGAGCTTACAATCTAGATAAGACAGGTAAACAGATGAACAATTAAGGGTAAGGGAATGGTGAGGATAAAGGACAGGGTAAGTGAGTTAGGAGTCAAATGCAGTGGTAAAAAGGTGGGTTTTGAGTTTGGACTTGAAAACTGCTAAATCTGGGCAAATTAAGCGTCAAAGAACTAGACTTCAAGAATTGTACAAGATTATAACTATGCAGTAACAAAGCAAGTGCATTCATTACTACAGAATTAATATCCTTAAAAAACAATCATAGGCACTTAAAATAAGCTCTTGATCTGACTGGCTGCTAATGCAGCTCTAATATGGCCAGAGTAATGTGTTCATTTCCCCTCAGACTGGTGATTACTTGCAAGGCTGCATTTTGAACAAGCTGTAATGGTTTGACTGTAATGTCAAGAAGCCCAAGGTAAAGACTATAACAATAATCAAGGGTGGGCAAAAACAAGGACTGCACAAGACTAGTTGAAAATTGATCCTGCTGCATGTTGCCTGTCATATTTTATTTTTAGTTACATTTGTACCCCGCGCTTTCCCACTCATGGCAGGATCATATAGGATCTAAAGTAGTGGTTCCCAAGCTTTTAAGGTTCTCGGTGCCCTTAGTGTCTGTGCAAGTTTTCATAGCGCTCCCCCACACCTGCCCCACATTTCTTCCTCCCTTACACATTCATTCCCCCCCACCACCACCACACATTTCTTCCCTCCCACACACATTTCTTCCCCCCCCCCCCCCCCCAAAGGTATAATAGGGAAAAAAGTTTTCATGGGGGATGTGCCTTTAATTCCTGAAAGAGCTGCCTTGTACTCACTGCTGTCTGCTGCCGGCTTGTTTAGCATCACATATTAACATGTTAACTCTGCTCTGCAACCTGTGACAGGAAGAAGGACCAAATCCGTGGCCGATGGCAGAGTTAACACGTTAGCATGTGATAACCTGGGTCCCGGCACATAGGAACAGGAAACCAACCAGCAAGCACTTATTATGCCTCTCCTTCCACAGCACCCCTGTGAGTTTGCTGCAACGCACAGTTTAGGAAACGCTGATCTAAACCATTGAAGGACTGTACCACTTATTCCAGTGGTCCCCAAACCTGGTCCTGGAGGCATCTCAGCCAGTTAGGTTTTCAGGATATCTACAATGAATATTACTGAGAAAGATTTGCATGCACTGCCTCCACTGCATGCAGATCTCTCTCATGAATATTCATTGTGGATATCCTGAAAACCTGACTGGATGGGGTGCCTCATAAGTACATAAGTACATAAGTAGTGCCATACTGGGAAAGACCAAAGGTCCATCTAGCCCAGCATCCTGTCACCGACAGTGGCCAATCCAGGTCAAGGGCACCTGGCACGCTCCCCAAACGTAAAAACATTCCAGACAAGTTATACCTAAAAATGCGGAATTTTTCCAAGTCCATTTAATAGCGGTCTATGGACTTGTCCTTTAGGAATCTATCTAACCCCTTTTTAAACTCCGTCAAGCTAACCGCCCGTACCACGTTCTCCGGCAACGAATTCCAGAGTCTAATTACACATTGGGTGAAGAAAAATTTTCTCCGATTCGTTTTAAATTTACCACACTGTAGCTTCAACTCATGCCCTCTAGTCCTAGTATTTTTGGATAGCGTGAACAGTCGCTTCACATCCACCCGATCCATTCCACTCATTATTTTATACACTTCTATCATATCTCCCCTCAGCCGTCTCTTCTCCAAGCTGAAAAGCCCTAGCCTTCTCAGCCTCTCTTCATAGGACCAGGTTTGGGAACCACTGGCTTATTCTAAGATTTGATGATCAATCAAGCAGTATTTCATGGACTACCATACTGACAGCAGCAGATACATTCAAAAACAAACAGAAAAAAGATAACCCTTATAGTATCTATGGTATTTGAACAGGACTTGAATGTAATTATGAAATTGTATTTTAAATATTCTTCAGTCCTTTTTTGTGGGCAGAAAATATGGGTTTATCCCGATGTTACTAAGATAACGCAGCAGAGGCGTGAACAATTTTTAACACTGAGAGATGAAGTGAGAGCATTGGGTGCAATATTTACCTTGGCATCAGGGTCGTGCCAATGCGGTAAGCGAGGTAAGCGTGGCAGGGGGGTGCCGTCCTCTGGGTGGCGCCCCTCCGCGCCATGCTTGCCTCGCCCTCCCGCTCCCATGTCCCAACTGCCCGCCCTCTTCTCCCCCCAACAAAATCTCTTTTAAATTTACCTCCGTCCGGCTGGCAGGGCAGCGAACAGCGCAGCGTCAGTGAAGGAGGCGGTGCTCCCAACGTCTCTACTAGTCTTCCCTTCGCTCAATGTCGCCGCCTCCTTCACTGACGCTGCGCCTTCGCTGCCCTGCCAGCCGGACGGAGGTAAATTTAAAAGAGATTTTGTTGGGGGGAGAAGAGGGCAGGCAGTTGGGACATGGGAACGGGAGGGCAGGGGAGAGAGGACAGCGATCATCTTCGGGGGGGGGGGGGGGGGTGCGCACTCCAACCGCTTGTCGGCGGGAGGGGCACCCGATCCCCTGTGGGGGGCCATCCGATCCCTTGCAGGGGGGTGCCACAGACCCTTGGCACGGCCCTGCTTGGCATATCCGTGTAAATGTATAATTCGTATGTCTGGAGTTAAGTATGTATTTTTTGAGCCACTTCAGTTAAAGGCCTTCCTGGACGCTAAAAATCCATCTAGCTGAATTGGAATAACGACTGATATCAGCAAGTAAAGTGAATTAATAGAATGAAAATCAGGACTATGTCAATTTGAAGCATGATATTTTCTTTGAGTGATATTTCTCCTTAAATTTGTTTGATCTCCTCCCCTTTATTTCTTTTTTGGTGGTCTAAGGAAGAGTGAAAAGATTAATGTGTTTAACAAGAATGTTTAAACAAAATGTTTTTCCTTTTATATATTTCTCTGTATTTCCTTATAAACAGATTTTGTTTGTATTAATGTGAACATTTATAAAAAAAAAAAAGATAAGGCATTCATTCCTATTCCAATCCTACAAGAACCAAGTTCAGCAGTGAATATAGGAGAGTCTCGGCACTGTGTCCCATGGGGAGGCCTCATGCCACTTATCCAAAAACTGGAGTGTTTCCATAAAATCATCGAGTTGTATTCACAGCAATTCTCTATATTAATATTCCTAACATGGGTAAACAAGAAATTGGAAATAATTATGACAATTTAAATAAGTTTGTGGAGGGTCTTTCAATAATGGCTTAACTGACATGCATGTTAAAGCTGAAGTCAACAGCAAGGAGCATACAACTGTGTGTAGGTACATCCCTCATGACCCTAAACATCTTTAAAGACATTTTATCCAATGGACAATAAAGTTGACTTCAATTCAAATAAAGATCAATTGACATCATTAACCGTAACCAGGGAGAAAGAATCCTAACTTATGTTTATTCAAATTAGTGACAGAAGAACATGTATCCAATGATTCAGAGCACAAGGCTAGGCAACTAAAAACCTTATTGTGAAAAGCTGAATGAAATTGTCTGCAGAGTGTCCGTCATTCATTTTGACAGAATGAGGTAAACAGGGTAGTTGCCAAACTAGCCCAAACAGTTCAACTGCTTGCCCTGGGGTTTGTAGTATGAAGTATTGCCACGATTTGGGTTTCTGCAAGGTACTTGTGACCTGGCTTGGCCACTGTTTGGAAAAAAGGATACTGGGCTAGATGGACCATTGGTCTGACTCAGTATGGATACTCTTATGTTCTTAAATACAGTTTGGATCTTTAAAGTGTAATAATTTTTCCCAAATTCATCAACTTTCTTATTATAATACTAGAATATATTAATCAAAGCTTGGTGCTTATGGCACAATCTCTCAGTGCTACACAACTCTCTTACAATGAGCACTTTGCAAATGCTTGGTAACAATAATAGTGCAACTTAGCAACTTCAGATTCTCATAACACAACCAACTCCTCTGTATCTAGTCTCTACAAGGTATGATTTGCATGAGGTCAACTGTCATGCGTACTCTGTACTATCATCTGTAGGTGTTTTTTCAGGTGAATATTCAATACACAGAGGAAATTTAACCAAAAAGTGATCTGTACAAGGATAACACACACTATCAATATCAATAGATGCTTTCCATGAGACTAACAATTGACAAATGTTACATATAGTTGCAGAGAAGGAGAAACACTCAATGACATGAACATTTCCAACAGAGTGGACAACATGAGAAGTCATCTACAAAAATTAGAAGCACTGGCTACTGCTTGACACTCAAGCTTTAATGTGAAGAAATGAAGAGTGATGATGCACTTGGATTGCAGAAATCCAAAGGTATGCAATAGGGGGCGAGAGGCTGATATGCACAGACTGGGAGAGGGACCTTGGTGTGATAATTGTCTTAGGATCTCAAGGTTGCACAAATGTGACAAGGTGGTGCCGAAAGCCAGAAGGATGCTAGGCTGTATAGAGAGAGACATAATCAGTAGAAGGAAGAGGTGATAATGCCCCCATATTAGTCACTGGTGAGGCCTCACTTGGAATACCGTGTTCAGTTTCAGAGACAACATCTCACTATGGGCATAAAAAGACTTGAACTAGAATGCATATGAGAAGAGACCTGAAGACCTGGACATGTATACTCTAGATAAGAGGAGAGATATGCTACAGATGTTTAACACACCTTTTCCAAAGATGGAGAAGTTAGAGAACTAGATGTCATGAAATGAAGCTGCAAGGAAGTAAATTTAAAAGCAACATTATGACATACCTTTTTACAGAAAAGGTGGCAGATACCTGGCATTTCCTCCCAGTGCAGGTGATGGGAACGGAGATGAAATTCAAAAAGACATGGGATAAACAGAGAGCATCTCCTTATGACAAGAGGATGATATCAAAGTATAGAGCATTTCCACTAACCTTATCACTCTATAACAGGTCACCTACAGGTAGGCGCCAATCACATGTGTAAGTTATAGAGTACTAGCATTTGGTTGTGTCTTTTCTCTCTGTCTTGATTAGACTGTAAGCTCTAAGGAGCAGAGACACTCTGTAAAGAAGGTAATTTTATAACGGGGGGGGGGGGGGGGGCAGTTAGGAACGTATGTCTTTACAAAATACTAATGTGACAGAAATCACACCTGTATTACAGGTATGGTCATTTACACTTGCTCAACTAACTGTAAATGTCCACGCCCAGATTATTTAAGTATGCACATAAATTAGTTGCTTGTATAATCATGTACATGCTTGTAAACTCCGCCCACACTCCACCCAAATTCTGCCCTCATTCACACCTACCAGCAAAATACCTGCCATCATGTCAACAGCATACTTTTATGCTGGTCAGGTCAGAATTTTATCATAAGCCACTAATGTGCGTATATGGAAAGCTACTTTCTAAAATGATCTCCCATGTGTTCTCTGTACAATGTTGCATATATTTGATATGTACTACACAAATCATGATAATAATATTTGATGTGGTGAGGCATCATTGTATTTCTGTAGAACCTCTATTAAATGATACAACCGCATGTCTCCGCTGTTACAAAAATATCACTGGTTACCAATCCATCAACTTTTTAAGTTATTAGTTCTCACCTTCAAGTCCTTTAGGCTCGGCCTACCCCATTACCTGTCTTCCCTCACTATTCCATATTCACCAATCTGCATAGCCGCCGAGAGGGAGGGCAAAATTCCCCAGGCTCGGGCCTCCAGGGGGGGCCCGGCGCACGGGTCTCTCTCTCTCCTGCTCCTGACAGGACCTGGGTGATCATGTCCCGACAGGAGCAGGAGAGAGAAAACTCCGGCACCGGGCTCCCCTTGCATTGCCTGCCTAGCAGCTGCTGGGTCCTCAGGCCTCGCATGCTCAGTTTTGAGACTGAGCATGTGCGACCTGAGGAAAGCAGCCACAGGGGCAGGCAGTGATGGGCAGAGGAAGGAGCTACACAGCTTGCAGCTGGTGCGGCCAGCCAAGATACTTCGGGTGGGAGGGCGGTGGTGATGACGATTTTGGGGGGGGGGCAGTGGCCCTGCCCCAGGGCTGGCTCAGTCTCTCGGCGGCCCTGCCAATCTGACTTCTCCATTCACAAAATAATCACCATTTAGTTTTGCATGGTCCTAAACTTTTAGAATCCACTCATCATCGTGCTTTTTTCTTTGTCGTCCCTTCCCACTAGACATCCATGCAGAAACCTCTTTTAAGAATTTCAAGTCAAAATTAAAGACCTGGCTCTTTGCTAAGGCTTATGCTTTAGTCTAAATGGAAATAATTGACTGTTACTATCCTGTCCTCCCTCTTCCTCTATCTAAACTCTGTTTCCTCTCTCTCCTCTGCTACCTTCCTTATACCAGTCTCCCTCCTCTGCTACCTCTTCGTTTGACCCCCCTGAGTACATGATCTATCCTACTTTCCTCTCAGTTTTGTCCTTCCTTTCTTTTTTCTAATTAGTTTGAATTATTGTAAACCACCAAGAGCTGCCAGTTAGTCATGGCGGTATAGCAAATTTTTAAATAAACCAGAAACCATGATGCCCACAACACCTCCAGTTTAAAACTTCTCTCCTGGAATCCTAGGACACCTCGAGTTCTCCTGTATTTGCCTGTACTAAACCTAATGTGCCCCATTAAATTAACAGATTTTCCTACAAAGAAATTGCTTAGTGAAAAGAAAAGCAGTATTGCAGATCACCTTAACTGCTGGTTACAACACATACTGCTGAGTATGGCGCAAGGCACAAGGAAGAAGCAACCCAGTTACTCAGAAAGTGTGGTAACGTCAGATAACGCTCAATCTGAAATGCCTTAATGATGTAACAGTGCTGTGTACTGATAAGAAGCAATTCAGAAGGACATTCTGGTCCTGTTTTTTTCTCCTCTATTGTGATCAATTAGAACAGCCTTGGAAAAAGCAAATATAAGTATACAGTGTTTGTAAGTAATAGATATAATTGCTCCCCTGAATTTTTAGCATGGGTTGCTAATTTGATTACCTCTTGCAGCTTGGCATTTGTGCCTGTGCTACGATTAAGCCGACCTGAACCTGTATACCTTGGAGGAAAGGAGAAACTGGGGTGACATGATACAGACGTTCAAATATTTGAAAGGTATTAATCTGCAAATGAACCTTTTCTGGAGATGGGAAGGTGGTAAAACTAGAGGACATGAATTGAGGTTGACTCAGGAGTAATGTCAGGAAATATTTTTTCACAGAAAGGGTGGTAGATACGTGGAATGCCCTCCCACGGGAGGTGATGGAGATGAAGGAATGGATCTTCGGAATCTTAGCGGAGATTGGGTGGCAACGCCGGTAATTGGGAAGCAAAACCGGTGCTGGGCAGACTTCTATGGTCTACGCCCTGATCGTAACTGAATAGATATGGAAAGTTCAAGAACAATGCTGGGCAGACTTTTACGGTCTGTGCCCTGAGAAAGGCAAGGACAAATCAAACTTAGGTTAACGTATAAAGAAACCACGTAATATGAGTTTATCTTGTTGGACAGACTGGATAGACCGTAAAGGTCTTTATCTGCTGTCATTTACTATGTTACTATGTAAGTATTGGCCTCCAAGATGGAGGAATCTATTATCAGCTAACTACCTATGATTCATCTCAGATCCCCTGGACTGCTGGCCATAGCCAGAGCTGAATTTACAACTTAAGTTCCTCTAAGCGAGGACATGAGTGGAGGGGGTCCTCCTCTGAAGATATATCCTGGTGAAAGGGGCCCTTTTTCCATCCCCATGGCCCTCTCTTCCAAGCAGCAGCTAGTCAAACCTGTCCTTTTAAAGGCACAGAGATGTCATGCTAGTGATTCTAATTCAAAATATTTTGAACGGCGTAGAAGAGAAGCTTAATGGTTAGTGCAGTGGGTTGAGAATCAGAGGAATGAACTTCAATTCCAACTGCAGCTCCTTGTGACCCTGGGCAACTCACTTAACCCTCCAGTGCCCCAGGTATGCAAACTTAGATTAGGAGCCCACTAGGAACAGAGAAAGTACCTGTATATAACATCTCAGCAAGAAAGATGGTATATCAATGCATTACCCCAACCTACAAGCTTCCATGCTTTTAGGGGGTCAGCTGAACAGTGCTGGTCAAAAAGACCATGAGGACAGAGAAGGAGGTGCCATTTTCACTGCTGTACCTTTAGACAGGTATCTACTTTGCCTACTAAGCAATCTGGGTCTGGCCACAATATTTAACAGAGTGAAAAATAATGACTGTGGTGAAGAGAAACACATCTGATAAAGATGTAGTGGCCTAGTAATTAAGGTAGTGTAGCTGAGCACCAGAGAAACCAGGTGTCATATCCTACTTATCTCTCTGATACTCCTGACAACCCTTCATTACCTCTGGTACCAAATTATACTGCAAACACTCTTAGGACAGGAAAATACCTATTGTACTGACTTGACCATAAGTTCAGAAAGGCAAGTGATTAAACCAAAACCTGCAGGAAGCATGTTTGTTTGTTTTTTTTCACTTTTACCACCCTTATTACATGTCATTTTAAACATTTACAATGATAACACATTAAAATATTTGCTGTTTCAATCAGGATTGCTGTTGTGAAGTTTCTGCAGACCTATCCTGTCAGAGCCTTCTGCAGATAACAGATGAAAATTGTTTGTATGATTTGTACGTGACTGAGGTTTGAAGCTCACCGATCCTTCCAGCTGAAAAAGTACTTTCCAAGTGAGTTACTTTAGAGACGAGGGCTCTATCGACTCAAAAGGAGGTTTAATGAAAGTAGAAAGTGCAACACTCAGTTCCATGGGACTGCTTTAATTTAGTTTATTCAGGGGGCCTGTGCTAGCATCAGTGCGTGATTTTGATGCACTCTGAGGCCCCCTTATACTGCAGCGGGTAAAAGGCTGTCTTTTGGGGGGGGGGGGGGAAATAAATGGCTGTGCGGTAAGTGAACCACTTTCCACGTGGCCATTTCAGGGGGAGCACTTAACCGCCACCTAAGGGCTCCTGCACTAATCTGGTGGTCACTGGGCAGCGCCGGAAATGGCATGCACTGGTGGTGGCAAATACCGCTGGGCTCCTGCGGTAGTTCTGGATAGGCAGGCAGCAAGCCTGTTGCCGCATGCCAACCCTTCAGTGAAAGGGCCCCTCAATGTCTTCATACATCACCTTTCATGCAGACAATAAAGCGGTTTGCGACCCTGTTTACTAAGCCACAGTAGCAGCTGCCGTGAGGCAATGCCAACACAGCCCATTTCAAAGTGAATGGGCTGTGTCGGCATTAACGTACAGCCAGCCACTAGCACGGCTTAGTAAACGGGGCAATGGAATGGGATGGCCACCAACATTTTGCTCAGCACAGCACCAGCAACTAGAGAGCTATAGGGTGGAGCTCAAGATTGCTTTTTGTGCCCCCCACCCATAAAGACATCCCACTGCCTCCCTGGGTCATAAGAGAAGAACAAAAACAGAAGAGTATGCAGTAGGGCAGTGCAATGCTGTCAGAAACCCAGAAGCACTTGGCAAGAGAAGTCACATCTCCAGAAACGCTTGAGTACAGACATAAGCCTTAAGATTTGCTTTAAGATGGGAGTTTTTATGTGAAGAAGACCCCTCATGAATTTGGAGACAATTGAAAACTAAGAAATTGGGATCTTGGTCTATCAGGACGTGATAGGTAGATAAAGCACTAAGGTGTACTCTAAGAGAGGAAGTCTGAAGACCCAAAGTACTTCAGCATGCTATTTAGTATTTTGTCCTTGTGTAGAACACCAGTTGGAAAACCACTTCCATCTGAAGGCGTAGGATCTTCTCATGGAAGGTTTCCATGCTGCAACCAGAATGTCTTGCATTGGAGGTGGCAATCTCAATGAAGCAAGCAGGTATTGCCCAATTTCAATGCCATAAGAACCAGAAAATTGAGATTGGGATACGAAAGGGTGTCCTGATTCTGGAAACTGATATATGTAGTATGAGTGGAGGTTGAGCTCATAACCTCTTGAGAAGGGGAAATGAGTTTTGTTGAGGAGAGTGTGAAGCTATTATAATCATTGTGTCTGGGCTTTTTTAAAATTTCTGTACAGCTGTGGCTATTAGGGGTATGGGAGGATACCCGGAGAGGATGTACCAATCCCAGTTTATGACTAGGGCATCCTGGGTATGACCTAGCCTAGCTCTGCTTGGAAAGTGGCTGCCTCTGCTTCTGAGACTCCCAGGTTCGAGCTTAGATGGACCACCAATGGAAAGCAAACTGAACCCACATATTCAATAGTTGTATTTGTGAATAATGCTTTTGTATCCATGTGACTACATCTTAAATACTGTATGCAATTCTGGTTACCACATCTCAAAAAAGATACAGTAGAATTATAAAACATACAGAGAAGGTTAACAGATATGATAAAGGGGATATGATGACTTCCCTATTAGGAAAGGTTAAACTAGCTAGGGCTCTTCAGTTTGCAGAAGAGAGCTGAGGGGAGATATGATAAAGGTCTATAAAACACTGAGTGTAGTTGAACAGTTAGATGTGAGTTGCTTGTTTACGCTAGAAGGCAAGAATGAAGCTAAGCAGTAAATTTAAATCAACCTGCGAAAATATTTCTTCACTCAATATGTAATTAAACTCTGGAATTTGTTGTGGTAATAGCAGTTAGCTTAGCAGGGTTTTAAAAAAGGTTTGGATAATTTCCTAAAAGAAAAGTCCACAAGCCATTATTAAGATGGACTTGGGAAATTCCACTGCTCATTTCTAGGATAAGTAGCATAAAATCTGTTTCACAGTTCTGGGATCTTGCCAGGTACTTGTGACTTGGATTGGAAACAGGATACTGGGCTTGATAGACCTTTGATCTGTCCCAGTAAGGCAACACTTATGTTCTTATGGGTAAGGCAACTTACTTGGAGGGGAAGCTTAGTATTTTTGCTGCTGCAGAAAAGTCTATTTGTGAAATTCTCCACTGTTGGAATCGAGCAACCAGTGACCTGTATTAATATGTGATTGAGAATCATTAAATCCCATATCTGTGCTGCCTCTCATCATAGATGAAGGGAACTCGCCACTTGTTTTTTCATATAAAATATTGCCACCTGATTGCTTGAATTAGCCCTGACTGACCATGAAGAATGTGTGAAAACACTAGAAGAGAATAAAATATTGCTCTTAGCTCAAAATGATTGATTTGGAGAAGTCTTTTAGTTTTTTTGCCAGATGTCCAGTGTATGTCTAAAGGAAAGGGAAACTTGCCAACTAATATCTGAAGCATCTGTGGTGAATACAGAATGATACTGCTAAGGCATAATGGGGAGTCCCTTGAGCAGGTTGAAATCTGTTGTCCTCTCTTTTGCATGGCTTGCAAATGTGAAGAAGGAAAGACTTTGGAAGAGAAGTGCTAGAAAGTCTCATTTCATTGAAATGTCAGGTCCCAGCACAGTCATCTTGACTTGAGATGAACAAAAGTGACTACATGAACTGTGGATGCCATATGGCTCAACATGTCTAAATGGGTTCTGGCTGTGATCCAGGGAAATTGTTGAATCACTTGAATAATCTTGACAAGTCTCTGCAGTCTGTCTCCTGGAAGAACTGTTTTGGCTTCATCTGTTTTCAGGAGCAATCCAATGAAGTTTATCAGGAACTCTAAAGAATGAAGAAAGGTTACGCCTTGTTTCTCATTGAGATTGCCATATCCTGGGGTCAGAACTGCCAGAAGCCAATCATCCAGATATGGTCAAACAATAAGGCTGCCAACTGGATCCAGATTTGCAAGGCAGGGTTGATCCAGTCCTGGGTTTACCCAAATGCATGCTGGGACTTGTAGTCTTGCCTTTCATAGGATCTGCAGTAGGGAAATCGGAACTACAAGTTCCTGCATGCAATGAGATCAACCCAGATCAACCCTGTCCTGCAAATCTTGATCCAATTGGCAGCCTTAATGAACAAAGATATTTATTTATTTATTTATTTATTTATTTATTTGTAGCATTTGTATCCCACATTTTCCCACGAATTTGCAGGCTCAATGTGGCTTACATTTGCCGTAATGGCTGTTGCCATTTCCGGGTAACAGAATTACAAATGGTGTTGTGTTAAGGTGTGTACATACATAGTAACATACATAGTAACATAGATGGAACATAACATACATGGAACAGTTCATGGTCTATATATAAACCATGTGCATACATACATGGTAAAGAAGAATACATTATGGTATTGCATGCAGGTTCCTGAATGATAGGTGGATTATAGCATACATTAGGTCATCAACTATGGAGAGACCATATTCGACATAGGGATAAACAAAATAGTGCTTGTTCACTAATAGCAACCTTTTAGTGATCCCAGATTTTCAAGGGAGCTGAGGATAGCCTGAAAGGAAAAATTTGGACTGATAGTGGTCAGTCTACAGGGCAAGGTGAAGATAATGTTTATAACTCTGATGAACTGGTATATGAATGTAAACATTTTTTAGATTTAGCGAACACAGCTAGTCCCCTTTGGATAAGTAGATGAGTATGAACTTTTCTTTTGTAAAAAAAGAGGTTTAGGTCTCAGGTCCAAGATGGAGAGTAGTCCGCCTGACTTCTTTGAGATGTGGAAGTACTGGAAATAGAACCATTGATTATCTCTTGGGATGGGACATTTTCTGTTGTGCTGGCTTGAAGAAGTGCAGCATTTTGACCTCATTCTGCAGCAGGTAACATAAGACTGTGGTATTTCTGTTTTGTTGATTGACCTTCTTAGAAAAACAAAGAGAAAATGTAGGTGATATCTGCCAGCCTATGGAACCTTCCCTCTGCCTGTCCACCCTCTCCAGAAACAGGAAGTAGAATCTTTGCAGGAACTGTATATTACTGTTTTTTTTGTATGTCTGTATGTTTGTTTTGTTGCTTTGATTGTGTTTGTTTTATTTTGTATTCCGCCCTTGATAAGGGCGGATTAAAAATAATCATTTTCAATTTCAGAGAAGGCGGGATTGGCAGAGAGAAGGTCCCATGGGCTGGCAGCGGCAGCCTATTTTCAGCACTGCTGCTGCTGCTACTGCTGCTGTTGTAAATCTAGGATATGATGTTTAAAGGACACTGGGGGGGGGGGGGGGGGCATGATTGAGTGAGCAAGACAGAGATGTCGTACTAGGGAGGGCATGAGAGATGCAAGGGAAGGGAAAGCGTTGCCATACCATAAGGGGAGGGGGGAGCTAAATGATGCTGGAATCTGCGGAGAAAGAGAAATAAATACTGGAACCATGAGGTGCGAGTGAGAGTGGGGGAAGAAAGGATGCGGGGACCTGTCTGGGGTTGGAGGAAGAGGGAAAGATACTGGACCCACGGGTCTGGAGGGGGGTGGCAGAAGAGAAAGGAAAATTTGTTGGATTCCCAGTGAGAAGAGCAGGAGGAAGGGAAGAGAAAGAGAGAGATGTTGGACCCTTGGGAAGGGAGCATGAGGGATGGGAGAGACGCTGGACATGGGTGCACTGCCAGACATATTGGAGGAGGGGATAGAGACACAGAGACACAATGCTGGACACATTGGGGAAGGGGGCAAGGATACAGAGGGACGACAATAGACATGTGAAGAGGGACACAAAATGGTGATGCTGGACAGAGCAAGAATGTGGACATGGAGAAGAGGGATGCTCAACATGGTGGAAAGATAGGGACAGGGACATGGGAAATTCTAGACAGGGCGAATAGCAACACAGAGGGAAGATGGATGGTGGACATGGAGGGAGAAGAAATGCCAAATGGGCAGAGACTCTAGCAAGAGAGGTAACAGAAGACTGAGGAACACAGAAACCAGAGACTGGGATCAACATGATAGACCACAAAGGTAGAAATAAGAACTTTATTTTCTATTGATTAGATTATGTCAGTTTTTGGCATGTACATCTGCCAGAACTGGTTTTAGTGATGGCTGGGGCCCAGGAGAAAAACATCCAGCAGTCACAGTGGTGGTAAATCTCCCCCTTTGGAATGAGCCACCCTTGGCATCTTTAGTTTGCCTATATATTAATCCTGCCCTTCCCCTAAATAAGGCTGAAATGTGTTTGGGATGTTCCTTTTTGGTCTGGGATAACATGATTTTCTTTTCTGATGGTGAGGATGCCTTTGTTGTGTTTTCTCCTTTTCTCTTTGTTTCTGTTCTAATTTCTACATAGTAGAAGAGAAAACATATGGATATTTTCGAGTGCGGGGTGTGATTAATACTAATTTGTAAATGTGACTGTCCGGTATAGCCCTTAGTAATCTGGAGTTGGCATTTATTTTTTATTTTGTGAGAACACATTATTCGTAAGTTTCAAATAGGTGCATAAGTTTACAAAGGAAATTCTTCAAGTGGTGATTTTCTGTCATAATAAATCTTCTGGATGTGTTAAGGGTTGAAGGGAGGGAGAATTTGATAACGTGCCCAATCTGGTACCTCATTGTGCTCCGTTTTCCCCATTCCTGCCCTGTTTGATCTCCGAGGGGAGAGGGGCCGGGATCAGATTACTGAAGTGAAGACGTGCCTGAAAGCTGCTCAGGAAGCCTGCGGAAAGCGAGTGCAGTGTTGCACGTCTGGGCAGGGCTTGAAAAGCCAGGCTTAATCCTCCGCCCGAGTGCCAGGATTGCTGCCGGCAGAACACACGCCCGGGCCAATCTTTCCCTCGCATTTGGGTAAAACGCCCACCTCTCCCCCAACCCCCACCGACAACACAGAGGACAGTGAAAAACAGGAACGCAGCCGAGAAGACATTGTGCAGATACCCGAGAGCTTGCAAGCCTCTGAAACGTGCCCGTCATTCTTCTCTCTATAACCGCCCCCCCACCCCCACCCCCAACATTTCAGGGCAGGCTGACCTAGGAGTGAAACATAAAGCGAACCAGAAAAGATGGGCTGGAAAACAGATGTGTTAGGATTACAGCGGTTGCAAGACTAGAAAATTTGACAGATCAGCAGTTTTTCTTTGTTTCTTGTGCAAAAATAGCGGAGCTTTTTCCCCCCACGTGTAGTACATCTGCCACCTCGCAAAACGTATATGTAGCAAAGCCTGTTTTGTGCAAAGCTAGAACTGTTTACACCAGGAGTCTGGGTTGGTTGGACTGGTCGATCCTGGCTCAGTCTGGTTTTTACCAGCTCCATCATCTGTTTTGACAAAAGATACAGCTGCGTCCTGGTTGGGGTTTTTTTTTTTTGGTACTATGATGAGCACAATCATCAATGCTAAAGTTAATTTACTATGTTAAGGAAAGATCTACTTCTAGACAGTAGTTTTCAAAAGAGAGTCAAAATTTAATCTAATATTTTTCTTCATTATCGTAATGACAGATGTTAGCAGTTCTCCAATTGCAAGAATACAAGAAAAACACTCGAAAGGCATTATAGTTTTAGCAGAGTCCTACAACAGGAGACGTCAAATCGCTTCTTCAGACAGATTTAGGTCATTCGATATCCTTTTATATGACTTTTCGACAATTTGCTTTCGGGGTTTTTTTATTTTAGCTTTTCAAAAATTTTCTTCAATTTATGGTCCCGTGTTAAGATGTCTAATGAAGTTTAACGATTCATATGTAGGGATGAAAGGTGCCTTTTGGCATTGGGTTGTGCCCCTTAGAAATGCATTTTGCCTAGATGCCAGCTGTGTGGGTGCAGTGCCAGTGGGTGTTGAGCAACTAAGTTCCCTCTGCCCAGAGAGGGGTCATTCTGTATTGAGTTCAGCCCGCTTTATTATTTGATTAAAGTTGGTTCAGCCAGCGTGTATAAAGAATCAACGGATTACACTGGGAACTATGATGGAGACCCTCAGGAGCACAGTTCACATGCGCATAAAAACACCGAGGAAGGAGGAACTGATCTGCTAATGCTGGTTTGTTGGCTTTTTAAGTTTTCTGTCCTCCAAATTGCTCTTTACAGTTTCTGTCCAATTGGTCATTACACGAATTACAGTCTGTTAAATACAGTTTTGGTCGAACCAAGCCTTTGACATACACCCTTTCTTACAAGAAACATTCTTCTCCTGTGCATCCAGGATTTGCAAAATGCAGACCCCTAAAGCTAACATGTAAACAGATCAGTGTCTCCATTCACAGCACAATGGCAGCGATTTCATTTGAGTGAGATTTAAGCGGGTTCGGGTAAAACTTGGTAGCTAAGGTCGTGAGGTTTGGATCCAAGTTTTACCCGAACCCCATATAAGCCACCAGCGTTTCAAAAGCAAGTTAGAAGTTTATAGAACTGACCCGCAAGTGACTATGGAGAACGCTGGGGGGGGTGGGGGGAGTCTTTTACTACAGGTTAGCTCGAGTTATCTGCAGCAGGTCTCATTTTATTCCTATGGGTCCTGCTGCAGATAACTCGAGCTAATCTTTAGTAAAAGACCCCCTAGGACTCCAGAGCACCAAGGATCAAACCTCTCTAATCTACTGTCCCGGTCCATTGTGGGCTCAGATTTCCCCGTGTAAGAAAAACGGTGTGCTCTCTTACTAGTTGGTTACCTCTAGGCAATGTGTTTCTTCTAGCAAAAAAGGTGAGGTACTCAAATGTCAGACCACCCTTCAGGGATGAGGTGATCACTGAGGGACTCACCCCACAATAGCCAGGACCCCTGCAACCAGTCACAGAATCTATGACAAGGCAGAATTGGTGTGTAGAGCCTGAGCTCTTTCATTAAAAATTGGGGACCATGGGCCGATTTCAGCACACAATGGAAAAGGTGCAGGTACTCAGTACCCCCAAGTACCCCCTCAAAAAAAGCCCTGCCTCTAGGAGCCATTAATACTACTCATTAAAATAATGAAGATTAAAGTGTGTGTCCAATGCAGGCTGGACAGTGAATAAGAGCATGTAATGTCTGAGCAGTGAATGTAAGGGCTGAGCTGGGTAGCACTGGTGAAACTTTGAAAAGCCTAATCAGGATTAAAGCACCTAATACTACTACTATAAATCACTTCTATAGCGCTACCAGTCCTACGCAGCGCTTTACAATTGAACATGAAGAAGACAGTCCCTGCTCAAAAGAGCTTACAATCTAAATCAGGACAAACAGACAGGACCAAAAAGGAGAAGGGAAGGACAGACAGACAGACAGACAGAAGGACACATAATACAAGGAGTTATGCTCATAAAGCAGTTCTGGGTGTTCAATGGGAGTAATTTTATTATTTTTTCCTGCCTTTTAATCTTGTTTTACACAAATAAAGGGCATTTATAAAACTGGCACAAGCCCATAAAAAGTACATGCACAGAAAGTGTAGGCCTACTTTTACACATCTGTATGCAGGTGTTGTCAGGGGTGTAGTTTTTTTGGGGGGGGGGGGTGGGAGGAGCAGAGACACTGTTTATCTATCTATCAATCAAGTGTAGGTCATGACCATAGGCGCCGACTCCGCGGGTGCTGTGGGTGCTCGAGCACCCCCAATATTTAACCCACCGGAAGTTCATTCCCTCCCTCCCTCCCTCCGAGTTCCAGGGTCATCGTCCCTCCCTCCCTTCCAGTTCCAGGCCCCCTCCCTCCAAATTTTAAAAGTCATCTTGACTTACCTCGTCGGGGTTACGGCGGCCGGCACCAGTGGTAAAAAGCGTGCAGGCTCGGCGCTTACTTCAGTTTTCCCTTCTCCGTGGGACCAGAGCTGAGAGAGAGAGAAGGGAAAACTGAAGTAAGCGCCGAGCCTGCACGCTTTTTACTGCTGGTGCCGGCCGCCATAACCCCGACAAGATAAGTCAAGATGACTTTTAAAATTTGGAGGGAAGGGGCCTAGAACTGGAAGGGAGGGAGGGAGGGAGGAAGGGAGGGATGACGACCCTGGAACAGAGGGGGGGATGACCCTGGAACTCGGAGGGAGAACCCTGGAACTCGGAGGGAGGGGGACCCTGGAACTCGGAGGGAGAACCATGGAACTCGGAGGGAGGGAGGACCCTGGAACTCGGAGGGAGAACCCTGGAACTCAGAGGGAGAACCCTGGAACTCGGAGGGAGAACCCTGGAACTCGGAGGGAGGGGGACCCTGGAACTCGGAGGGAGAACCCTGGAACTCGGAGGGAGGGAGGGGGGACCCTGGAACTCGGAGGAACCCTGGAATTGGGAGGGGGGACCCTGGAACTCAGAGGGAGGGGGACCCTGTGGAACTCGGAGTGGGGGAGGGAGGGGACCCTGTGGAACTCAGAGGGGGGACCCTTGGAACTCAGAGGGGGGGGACCCTGGAACTGGGAGGGAGGGAGGGAGGGAGGTGGACCTGGAACTCGGAGGGAGGTGGAGGGGGGGACAAGGGAGGGGGGACAGGAAGGGGGAGGGAGGGGGATGGGGATGGGGGGAATGTATCACCTGTTAAAAAAAAATTCAGCACCCCCAATCATTTTGAAAAGTTGGCTCCTATGGTCATGACAGTTCATTCAGGTACCCTAGGTATTTCCCTGTCCCTGGAGGGCTCACAACTTAATAGGCCGATGTTCAGAATCAGGGGCGGACTGACCACTGGAACAACAGGGCAGTGCCTGAGGGCCCACAGCAGTAGGTGGCCCACTGTGTCCTAGCTTCCATGTAATCTAATCACTTTTGATAGGTAGTTAGGGGTCAGGAACACTGTCAGTCTGCCCCTGCTCAGAAACTAATGCTGGTGCTAGAGGTAATCAGTGCCGGAATAGCACCAGCATTAGGGTGCGCAGAATGTTCAAAGGGCACTAATGCTGGGGTTGTGTGTGCCAAAGATGGCCGCAAGTAGCATTAAAACAGTAAATCCTATGTAAATACGGTCCTTAGCTATTCCCTTCCAATGGCGCACAAACCGAACCCCTGCCCTTACTGCTAAAAACTTAACACCAACTCCAAGCTGGCGTTAGGGTGTCTGAAGACAAATTTCTCATCAGATTCAAAAGTACTATATTCCTGCAGACCCTGATGTGGCCTGGTCACCGGCTCTGGGGGTAGTGGCTAGTCACCAGTGTGTTTTTTCTAGCAAAAAAGGTGCCGGTACTCAAATGCCAGGCCACCCTTCAGGGGTGGGGTGATCACCGAGAGACTCACCCCACAGTAGCCAGGCCCCCTGTAACTAGTCACAGAATCTATGACAAGGTAGAATTAATTGGTGTGTAGGGCCTGAGCTCTTTGATTAAAACTTGGGGACCATGGGTCAATTTTAGCAAACAATGGAAGAGGTGTAAGTACACAGTATCCCCTCAAAAAAAGCCCTGCTAGTCACCCTGGTCACCGGCTTCAGAGATAGCAGGTCCACATTATCTTGAGGAAGCAGAGAGACAGCACATAGCATGAGAGTCAGTCATATGCTGGCAGCCCACAAACCAGCTCATGGGTGAGGAAAGAATCCAACAGGCTGCGACTGGAACTTTCTTGACAGGATTCTCATCTGGACCTCTTTTGGAAGGGCGTAGC
Organism: Microcaecilia unicolor; assembly: GCF_901765095.1. Classification (NCBI taxonomy): domain Eukaryota; kingdom Metazoa; phylum Chordata; class Amphibia; order Gymnophiona; family Siphonopidae; genus Microcaecilia; species Microcaecilia unicolor. The sequence continues at coordinate 158,238,675 of NC_044035.1, forward strand.
TAGGTGGGGCCACAGGGGCATGGGCCCCTGCAGATTTAGCCCTTGCCCCCCTGCTTTCACTCCTCCCACCGCTGACCCTCCCCTGCCACATTCGATTCCCCCCACCCGCCATCGCCAACCCTCCCCCGCTGCCGCCATCAGGTACCTTTGCTGGCGGGGGTCCCCAACCCCCGCCAGCCGAAGTCCTCTTCAGTGCCGGTCTCCAGCGCGTTGATCTGGATTCTGTTTTTGTGAGTCCTGACATCCTGCACGGAACAGGACTCACAGAAACAGAATCCAGATCAGCAAACGCGCCAGACTCGGAGACCTGCGCTGAAGGGGACTTTGGCTGGTGAGGGTTGGGGACCCCCACCAGTAAAGGTACCTGGCGTGGCGGGGGAGGATTGGCGGCGGCGGGAGGGGGGTCGAAAGGGATGGGGAGGGGCGGTGGCACTGGGGGGAGTCAAAAGTGGATGGGGGTTGGCGGCGCTGGGGGGGGGCTAAAATGTGCCCCCTCAACTCGGGCTCTGGATCCCCCTCCCACCAAAGTCTGGCTACACCCCTGGAAAGATGCTTCCCTTCACCCCCACCAATCAGCGCCATGGAGCTGTAAAGAGATGCTTTTCTGCCATAATGGAACAAAACAAAAACATCCAGGGCTATAAGTTGGATGTGACCTTCCCTTACTCCCCCAGTGGTCACTAACCCCCTCCCACCCCCCACCCCCAAAAATGTGATTTAAAACATTACTTACCAGTCTCTATGCCAGCCTCAGTTCCATTACGAAGTAGTCTAGTGGTGGGTGCAGTGCACTGCAGACAACTGCACCCAGGCCCATACCTCCCCCTACCTGTTATACATGGTGGAAATTGTGAGCCCTCCAAACCTCACCAGAAATGCATTATACCCACATATAGGTGCCCCCTTCACCCATAAGGGCTATTGTAGTGGTGTAAGTTGGGGGTAATGGGTTTTGGGTGGGTTTTGCGGGACTCAGCAGAGAAAATAAGGGAGCAATGGTGAGATGTGTACCTGGGAGCATTTATTTGAAGTCCACTGCAGTGCCCCCTAGGGTGCCCCATTGCTCTCCTGGGATATCTGTGTGGCCAGTCTACTAAGAATGCTGGCTCGTTCTACATCCCAGTGGATTGATTTTGTGCGTTTTTCACTTGGGCATTTTTATTTTCAAAAATGGACCAAAAAGATAAATGCACAGAGCACAAAAACATCTAGCAAATAGCCGTTAAAAAAAAGAAGAAGTTTTTCTGCTTTGAAAATGGCTATATTGCCCACTTGAATTTTGGACATTTTTAGCAAAACATCCAAAGAAAGTTGGATTTAGATGTCTTATCAAAAATGCCCCTCCATGTATTCCATTTTACAATGTGTAAATTCAGGTGTGTTTATTTAGTCACGATAGCCTGATCTTCAAAGTCAACTTATGTATGTACTTAATCTATTATGTTTGAAAATCTGGTTAATCTTAGGCATGCTTGACATTATGCACTTACTGCTGCACCTAGGCAACCTACTGAAAATTTACACTAAGTTTGAGCATTAGAAACAGAGAATGCTAGGATGAACATTTTAATTTAATTTGATTTGAATTCTTAAGGTTATACGCAGCCAGTGATAATCAAATGATGTGATGGAGACATGAGATCCATACGTTTTGTATGTTTTGCAACCTGACAACTGCATTCTACATAATCTGAAGTCTCTACAACCTTGAATGCTATTGAAGAGCATTAACAGTAGTCAAGGTGGCTAGTAATCAGTGCATGCGTAAAGCTTTTTTGTCCAAATATGTTCTGATAGCTCTAATCTGGTAATTAAAAATGTTGTTTGGTATGTTTTACATCTTTGTCTACTGGATTTCATTATTTCTGCCTCTCTTGTTCTTTTCTCTCAGGAGTATCTGACAGGTTGCAGTGGCAGGTGTTGGGTAGCAATTATTATTGTGTCCGCAGTTTGAGCTTTCATACAACACATGTCTTCTGCTGGAGTCAGTCCTGAGTGTCAGTGTGCTGCTGGATCATTTTCATTCTGTGTTGTGTGTGGTTCACTCTTGCATAGAAAGAAGCTAGGCATTGTACGTGTGTGTGGGAGGGGGGGAGGGGGAGACATTCTATTTTATTTATTAGGATTGTGGAGTATTGCAAGGGTTATCATTATCCCCGATTCTTTTTAATATTTTTCTGAGGCCATTAGTGCACCTGGTTGCTCATTTTGGAATCAGTCCATATGTTTACGCTGGCAATATTTTGTTGGTGGCAAGGGTATCACCTAATGTGCATTTGATCCCTATTCAGCATTTCTCGCAGTAAAATTATTGGTGGTTGGGGCATAATCGGATGGTTTTGATTATGAAAAAGACCGTAGGCTGTTGCATAGCAGGCAGACAGGATAGACCTAGTACCTCTATCCAGTTCTGTGGTGAAATAATCCCAGTTGTTGATGAATTTAAGTATTTAGGGGTCTGGCTGGATTATCAGTTGTATTTTACTGGTCAGATAAATAGATTGGTGAGCCAGGGGTTCATGACTTTACACAAATTACGTGTGATACAGGGTATGTGGATGGGAAAGCTTTTCAATGTTTGATGTATATCTTGTTTATGACTGAGATTATGCTAATGTAGTCTTAACTGGTCTACCTCAATATCGTTTGAGAAAACTTCAGATGCTGCAAAATGTAGCAATTCACATCTTAGGTGGATCTAATAGAAAGGAGCATGTCACATTACTGTACGTGCAGTATCATTGGTTGCCAGTGTATTTTAGATTACAATTTAAATGATTAGTTTTAACACTTAAGGCATATTATGAGCAAGTACCACTGTCGCTTGAGTCGTTAATAAAATCTTATGTTCCGAGTAGGCAACTGCGCTCCTCAGAGGCTTTAAGTTTGGTGACACCGGGGATAAAAGGGGCTCAGTTGAGCATCACACTTAAGCGGGCTTTTTATGTGGTAGCTCCAGAACTTTGGAATAAAATACTTTTGGCCTTGTATGCTGAGCATTGTCTTTTGCATTTTAAACGTAAGTTAAAAGCTTATTTGTTTGCAGTGGCTTTTCCCACTGTAAAGCTGGGGGATTGAGTGTTGTTATTTATTTAGTAGCAATATTTCTTTGGAATGAATGATCTGATTGCTGTGGACTTTCTTATATTATTGTAGTTCTTTTCTTTTATACTGATTGTATTGTAAACTGCTTTGATATAGTACTATATCAACCACACTCTTATCACCTCTCGCTTAGACTATTGCAACTTGCTTCTCACAGGTCTCCCACTTAGCCATCTCTCTCCTCTTTAATCTGTTCAAAATTCTGCTGCATGACTAATATTCCACCAGTGTCGTTATGCTCATATTAGCCCTCTCCTCAAGTCACTTCACTGGCTTCCTATCCATTTCCGCATACAGTTCAAACTCCTCTTATTGACCTATAAGTGCATTCACTCTGCAGCTCCTCAGTACCTCTCCACCAGGGGTGTAGCTAGGTGGGGCCATGGGGGCATGGGCCCCCACAGATTTAGTCCTGGCCCCCCTGCTTTCACTCCCCCTGCCGCCGCTCCCCCGCCACATTCAACCCCCCTCCCGCCGCCGCCAACCCTCCTCCGCCTCTTTAGTGCCCGTCTCTGGTGCGTTGCTGATCTGGATTCTGTTTCTGTGAGTCCTGCTGTTCTGCATATAGGAACGTGCAGAACGTCAGGACTCACAGAAACAGAATCCAGATCAGCGAACGCGCTGGACTCGGAGACCGGTGCTGAAGGGGACTTCGGCTGGCGGTGGTTGGGGACCCCTGCCAGCAAAGGTACCTGACGGTGGCAGGAGGGAGGTCGAAAGAGATGGGGGAGGGGCGGCGCTACTTGGGGGGGGGGGGGGGTCAAAAGTGGCAGGAGGTCGGTGGCACCGGGGGTGTGTGTTAAAATGTGCCCCCTCACCCCGGGCTCTGGACCCCCTCTCCCGCCGAAGTCTGGCTAAGCCCCTGCTCTCCACTCTCATCTCTCCCTACATTCCTCCCCGGCAACCCTGTTCACTGGGTAAATCTCTCTTATCTGCACCCTTCTCCTCCACTGCTAACTCCAGACTCCGTTCCTTTTATCTTGCTGCACCATATGCCTGGAATAGACTTCCTGAGCCGGTACGTCAAGCTCCACCTCTGGCCGTCTTCAAATCTAAGCTAAAAGCCTACCTTTTTGATGCTGCTTTTAGCTCCTAACCCTTATTCACTTGTTCAGAACCCTTATTTTATCATCCTCACTTTAATATTCCCTTATCTCTTGTCTGTCCTAATTAGATTGTAAGCTCTGTCAAGCAGGGACTGTCTCTTCATGTTCAAGTGTAAAGTGCTGTGTACATCTAGTAGCGCTACAGAAAGGATAAGTAGTAGTAGTACTATGTAGAGTGGTATATTACATTTAATAAACTATAAACCTTTTTGAAGAAATATGGGAAATAATACATGGATAGTTGTGGATGAAGGCTCATGATACTGGATCCCAGTCTGGTTCTGGCTGAGCTAAACATCTAAAGGAGGAGGAAACTGCCCCCTCCAAATTTTTTTAAAGATGAGTTTATGATGTACTACAAAGGAAAAAGAGCATTGTCTGTTTAAAATCTATTTTAATAACATATTTATTTTTATTTCTGCATTTGTCTCCCACATTTTCCCACCTATAGGTAGGTTCAATGTGGCTTACAAGAGTCTGAAGTAAGTAAGTTACAGTTTGTATAAAACAAAGAACTTAACAGTTTGTGTAGAATTAGGTTACAGTTTATATAGAAGAACAAGATTAACAGTTGTCTTGAGTATGGCAAGCTTTATGTGTTTATTGTTGCCCCAGTTCGGAGTGTGAAGTGTTTGGGGTGAAATTTGGTGACGGAGCTTAGTTTTGTTCTGTCCATTGTCGTATTTATGTAGTGCTATTTGGGTTACATAAGACTGAAAAAGTCAGTGATTTTTTTTTCAGAGCAGAAAGTTTTATTTCCTTTAACTTCACCTTCCCTTTAACCCCACCATCCTCTTTTGACCCAATGTAGCTCATTCTTACCCAAATAATGAGACAGAGGTAACAAAGGCCACAGCTTCCTTATTGTCAACAATTTAAATATAAACCAAATGACAAACATTCCGGAGCTACATCAACAATGTCCAAGAATCAACATTTTCACCCCCAACCACTCGCCCTCTCAGCAAAGTGGTGTGAGATTACCATAGCCTCACCTCAGCTGAGCAAGGGCCCAGGATGCCGGATCTCCATGCCTTATTTAAACTGGGTCACCTGACCCATTAGTTAAAATCCAACTCATCCCCTATGAGACCGAGACCCTGTTGCTCGGGTTATTGCCCGCTGCAACACAGGCCTCACATTGAACCACATCCCCCTCTACCCTTTGTACTAAAAGGATGAAGGGTGGTAAAGCCGCCTCTGAGGAGCAGGAAAAGCCCTGTGCCCTGGAGGTGTGCCTTTAAATAACTTTACCCAATCTCCCACTTTATCCAGGATTAGCTCATCCCTCAGCTTGGCTTATTCTTAAACTGTTCAATGGCAAAGCCAAGCTGCCGGGAACTGCTGCCCCCTGATCTTGCTTATTCTCTCCCCCTTTTCCTGCCTTACCTGTCTTCCTGCCACTGTGCAATCTGCCAACATCTCCGGAAAGGAGGGCCCCCATCCTACAGTTAATGGGTGCCCTCCAGACAGGCTCTCTGGCTAGGTAATTACCATTATGACATGCACAGGTTTATCAGTTTGGGACATCTGGAGCCTCTGCTCAGTGTGCTGCAGCAGCTAAGAAAGCAAATAGAATGTTGGGTATTGTTAGGAAAGGAATGGAAAACAAAAGTGAGGACGTTATAATGCCTTTGTATCGGTCCATGGTATGACCGCACCTCGAATATTGTGTTCAATTCTGTCGCTGCATCTCAAAAAAGATATAGTAGAATTAGAAAAGGTACAGAGAAGGGTGACGAAAATGATAAAAGGGATGGGAAGACTTCCATATGAGGAAAGGCTGAAGCGTCCAGGGCTCTCTTCAGCTTGGAGAAAAGACGGCTGTAGGGAGATATGATAGAGGTCTATAAAATAATGAGCGGAGTGGAATGGGTAGACATGAATCATTTGTTTACTCTTTCCAAAAATACTAGGACTAGGGGGCATGCGATGAAGCTATAAAGTAGTAAATTTAATACAAATTGGAAAAAAATATTTCTTCACTCAACATATAATTCAACTCTGGAATTCGTTGCCAGAAAATGTGGTAAACACGGTTAGCTTAGAGGGTTTTAAAAAAGTTTGGACGGCTTCCTAAAGGAAAAATCCATAGACCATTATTAAATTGACTTGGGGAAAATCCACTACTTATTTCTGGGATAAGCAGCATAAAATGTATTGAGATTTTTGGGGATCTAACCAGGTATTTGTGACCTGGATTGGCCACTGTTGGAAACAGGATGCTGGGCTTGATGGACCTTTGGTCTGTCCCAGTGTGGCAATACTTATGTAGGAAATTAATGTAAACCAAATGTGTTGCAACAGGCTGCGAAGAAAGCTGTCTGGCTGCAGCAAGGGGTCTTCTAAATATGCTGAGCTGTTGAGGAGGTCAAACAAACAAACAAAAAATAATGATGTACACACTTTTGTAAGGAACTTTAGGGTGGCAAGTAAAAAAAGGTGTAGGTATGTGGCCACCCTAGACTACTTTTTAGGCACAGTGGGCATTAATATTTTCCCCTCCTGCCAGCCCTGAATTTTCATTTTGAGCTACACTGTAGCAAATACTCTTACAGACTATTTTTTATATCTATCGAATCAATAGACTGTATTTTCCCCAGTTAGTATTTACTGCGATGCTGTGCAGCAGTGGTAACGACCCTCAGGCTCCGTCACGCGACTGTGCACTGCAGTGCTACGCCGCGAGCTCTGATCCTTACTGGTGTACGAGGGCGGCGCTAGGACCGCACCGGAGTCCAGGGGAGAGGCGGAGCCCTAACACATGAGCAGAGGCTGTGAGCGAAGCACCTGCGTAAGCACTACAGTACGGACTGTACCAGATGCTTCCAGAAAAACAACAGAAAACATAAGCAAAACACATCGGGCTGATTTGAATGGCAAAGAGCTGTGCCAGTCAGATCCTTAGCCTCCTGTAGTTACAAGGGGAGGAGGCGCGAGCTAGGGTCGGACCACCCTTAAAACTTCTTTACAAATCCACACGTGGGGGGGGGGGGGGGGTGGAGATAAGGAAGGACGCTTGTACTTTGCTGGAGGAGGGGAAGGGGCGATTAGATCGTCTGCAGAAATTCTAATAAAAAGTTATAGTGGGAAAAGTTCTTTAATTCGGGCGCACAATGTCATAGAAGTTTTGCGCATATCATGACACTAGTAATGAACCTCATTCCTAAGCCAGTCTTTTTCCTTATGGGCTGCCTGGCTTTGCTGATTAGATCGCCGTAGTCGTAGGAACCGACTCTGGGGGTGCTTCTTGAGCACCCCCAATATTGAGAAAATTCCTTGTATGTGTCCAGGGAGGGGTTATTTCCACTGGGCTTAGCACCCCCCCCCCCCCCAATAATTTTGAAAACTTAGCTCCTATGGCCGTAGTCAACACGTTCGCCTAAAAAGATACCCATGGAACATCGAATGTACAGTACTTGTACAGATGAGAATTACTATTATGGAGCAGGAGGGAGTTTATGCTTGAGAGATCTGACGATTAATATTGGGACTGGTGTGTCGGGAATTTTAGAAGAGCTTGCTGGATTTCTGCTTCAAGAGGTTAACTCGTTCATTGTTTTTTTTTTTTTTTTAATGTGATATATCGCAGTTCTAACACTTACTCTGGAACTTTAATTTCATCTGCTTATAGTTTGCTTCATTGCTTGTGCTGAAAGACGGAGAGGGAAAAAGAAACAGGAAGCCAGCTATCCGGTGTTTAAAGGGCAGCCTCAAAGTGCTTTTGTTCTTCTTCTCCCCACCCTCCAATCTAAAAGAGAAAATTCAGGCAGTTTCATTAATTGTCCTAGGGGACTGCATGTATATTACTCTTTCTGATTTGATTGATTTATTTTATAAGGCGCTTACAAGTTGCGATTTACAAATGACTAGAAAAATATTCAGATCAGTACGTTAAAAAAAAGCAACCTCTCAAAGCCCATTCATGCTCATGACTCTGGCTTTGCAAATTTTTTTTTTTTTTTTTGGGGGGGGGGGGGCTGGGGAACTGATGCCACAAAAGGGAGCATGATTGGCATGATCAAGATAGCTAGCTATCATTAGGCAAGTCAAGTCACAACCTAGTTAGCTAGGTTGCTGTTGGAAAACTGGCTTAAATGTAGCAAGCTATTGCTTAACCACAAATGGAGAGAGGAGGATCTAGCTCCCTTACAGAGTCTTTTAAAAAGGTGTGTTGGCGTTTTTAAAGCGTGTTAAATGCTAGAGACATCCGTATATTCCTATGGGTGTCTGTAGCATTGAGTGTGTGCTTGCGCTAAAAACACTAGCATGCCTTTGTAAAAAGACCCCCCCTAGTTTTTAAGGGGGCCTTTTACAAAGCCATGCTAGTGTTTATAGCTCGCGGTGTTGGTTAGTTGCTGGTAAATAAATAGTAGTAGTAGTAAATGCTGAGACGCCAGTAGGAATATAATTGGCGTCTCAGTGTTTACAGCCAGCTGATTTTTACTCTGAGCTAAAAACGCTAGTGCAGCTTTGTAAAAGACCTCCTGTCCTAAGTTAGGTGAGTAGCCCTGAGGAAAAAAAGAAACCCCTCCCATCCCACAAGCAAACAAGACCTGTCAGGGTGCTGGTAGAAACTACAGCAAACGGTGCGCTACTGGTCTTCTATATAATCCCTCCATTCCTGAATGTGCACATGTGCATGCTCTCTGCCTTCGACAGTAATGGCCAAGACTGCCCCAAAGGAGTTAGCAGCCAGCTGAGGATGGGGAAAGGAGAAGAAGACTGTAATCCTTGTTGGGAGTGCTTTGTTCCCCAGCAATTGTCCTGGGTCCGATCATAATGAGCAAAACCCTTCCCTCCCCCTGCCCAAGCCCACAATCCCTCTGTCCTGCCACACTGATGATTATCATGACAGACGACACCTTGAACCTGCAGTTTTCCATCCCTCCCTCCCATTCTTTATGTCAGTGTTCTTCAATACAAGGCCCCTGTAAACATCTGGAGTGGCCCCCATCACCTCTTTACCCAAGCTTGCCACAGAAAAGGGGGCAGTGGATGGGGGAAGAGCTGCATGCTTCAAGACAAAAATCTCTCAATTGACAAAGAGAATGTATTTGGAAATGCATACTTCCTTGAGGATAGCCCCAATGAAAGGTTTGAAGGGGGGGGGGGGGGCTAGAGGAGATGGATGTTATTGATACTCAGTAGTCAGCGGTATTGTGGCCCCTCATGGGAAGATATTTGGCAGCTCTCCTTCAGCTCATTTGAATCCAAAGTAGCCCCAACTTAAAAATTAGTAAAGACCACTGGTCTATATAGATAGGGGCTTGCAACTAGAACAACACATAGTACAGGAGTGGCGATATTATTCAGTAAATTTGTTCCAGTCTCCATGATTAAGGTAGAACGAGATCCTTTGGGTACATATGTATTAGCTCATCTGAATATTCAGGGCTCTGAGATGGTTATCTTAAATGTTTATGCTCCTTATGGTTTTTCTTTTTTGTCTCAATATGTTTATTGAATTTTCAGAGAAAAACACCATATATAACCACAACATGAATAAACAACACATGAGAAGTGCTGAATGGTGCAGTACATAATGAGAGATAATGAGTAATATAACATGAGAGTTTAAAACATGATATTAAGCAGATTGAGTATTGCTCTTAATGTATTGTTAGGGCAGACCATTTCAAGGTAAAATGTTTGGAGACTTTAGTCTTTTCAGCAATATACAATTCGTATCTATGTGAAGTACATAGTAAGTTCCACCATTTAATAAACTGAACTTGCTTCAAATCCCTCCAGGAGGCAAGTATGATTTTTAAGGCAATGGTGAGTAAGATATTAAGTAACAAACAATCTTGTTCTACAGGAGTATTTTGAAAACAAATAGCATTTAGTAAAATATATTTATTTTCTGAAATATTGAGTATGGCATTGACAGCGTTCCAAAGTAGAGAATGACATGGGGACAGGATGGGGACAGATCCCACGGTGATGGGGACAAACTTTGTCCCCTTGTCTTTTTCTACTTTGAAGCCTGTTAATGAATTGAAGTGTTATTTATGTTTGAATGATGCAAATGACGATATTTTCATTTTTTTTTGAAAAATAAGCAAACATGCTGGCCACAACTAGCAAAATTTGCATTCCTGCTACCAGCACATCTTCTAAGAAGACATCTATTGCAGAAAGGACTGTGGAAGACAGGTGAGCTAGACTGAATCCTGAGACTATTGATGACTTATTCATTCACACATTAAAAAATCACAACAGTGCTTCATAGGGCATATTTCTCCCTCACTAGGGCATACAGAACGGGTTGTATTTTGTACCCCAGGACATTTTATTAACAGGGTGGATTAGTATTCCTCGGTGTACTAGAAGTCAGCTATTGTTGGGGTTGGAAGGGTAGAGGATGGTGCTGGTGCTGGTGGGTTATTATAGTTGCTTGATATTATTGTTTTCTATTTGTGATTTATAAAAAATAGTTGCACAACATATTGTTCCTTTTTATACTTTAATAAAAAGATTTAAATATAAAATCATAAGTGTTAGAGGTTTGGGGTGGGAATGGAGACAGGGCCAACAGGGATGGGACAGGAACAGAGAAAAAAACCTGCGAGGATGGGGAGGGAATGGAGACAGTTCCTGTGGGGACAAACTTTGTCCCTCTGCCTTTCTGTATTCCATACCTTTAATCATTGTGCTTTTTGGCTGTTTATTTGGTTGCACCATCAATAAAAATTGTTGAAACATAAAAGAGCATGTGGTTAAACATGCCTATGGATTGCTTACTTGACCAGCAATTATTAGAAATGGAGGGGGGTCTACATTGTTGGATTTCAATGAGTCCAAAAGGATCTATGAGCAAGAAAGTACATGGATTGCACTATAGAAGATTATCTGGATGCTTTAAATATGATGTTCCAGAATAACTCCCATTCAGAGTTGTTAAGGGACTGTGCAGTGCCCTCCTCCCAACATTTACATAGTCAGTACATTTATTTTATTTATTTATTTAGATTTTGCACAAGGTGAGTTACATTCAGGTACCACTGGGTATTTCTCTGTCTTTGGAGGGCTCACAATCTAATTTTGTACCTGAGGCAATGGAGGGTTAACTGACTTGCCCAATATCACAATGAGCAGCAGTGGGATTTGAACCGACCACTTCTCTAACCACTAGGCTACTCCACTCCACTATGAGAATCTGAATCCTTGAAGAATTTGTAGAACTGAGAGGCTACATCACCAGTATTATAGAACAGTATACAGATCTTGTATAATTCGAGTGTCTGCGAAAAATCTTTATAGGGAAGATTACATTTTCAAATTGCTGTTCTCAGTTGAAACCACTGGAAGAATTGGGAGTGTTGTAAGTGAAACAGAGACTGCATTCCATTTTGACCATGAAACCTGTTTGTTGTCTATTAATATGTGGGGATTATTCCAAACAGAGAAGAAAAAGGATTTAGACCAGGGAGTTTTTAAAGTGGTATCAAATTCTTAAGCAATGACTAGGTGTTTTGATAATAAGGTTTTCATAATAACGTTTAGGAAGGACCGACCATATTCATTAATTAATCTGGATAGTAGAGGCATTTTGAAAATTGAGGACAGTGAAGGGGTGAGGTGGGGTTTGAGAGAGAAAAAGGTATTAATTCACAAACAAAATTTTTACGGAGACGGTCAGGGTTGTCTGCAATCCAGTTGGGTTTTCAGGATTTCCCCAATGAATATGCATGGGATGTATTTGCGAGGGCAAAGGTTGGACATCCCTAGTCTAGATACTCAGAAGGCATTTGATTGTGTAAACTGGAATTTCTTATTTCAGTTACTAGATAGATATGGGTTGGGGGACCCCTTCTTAGAAATAACAAGGCTGTTATGCAAAACCTACTTCCGCAGTGATGGCTAATGGGATAACATTAGACTATTTTCCCCTGGAAAGAGATATCCTTCAGGGTTGAGCCCCCTCCCCACTTCTGTTTATTTTATCATTAGAAATTCTTCTCATTCAGTTGTAGGCTGATCAGGAAGTTTTGGGCCTAACAATAGGACAGGAGGAAATAAAACGTATTGCATTTGCAGACCACTTGCCTCTGGCTGTAACCCAACCCAAATCACTAGATAGGGCTCTGCATCTGATACAACAGCATGGAGAGGTGTCTGGATTGGTGCTAAACCTTGATGTCTGAAGCAATGCCTTGGGAGGGGATATCTGGACTAATGAATTCCCTTTAAGAAAGTGGAACAGAAACTTAGATATTTGGGAATTTATTTAACTGTCTTCCACAGTCCTTCCTGCAATAGAAAATGTCTTCTCAGAAGATATGCTGGTAGCAGGAATGTACAGGGCTCTTGTGCAAATTTTGCCAGTTGTGGCCAGCACTTTTGCTTGTTTTTCCAAAAAATGAAAACATTATCATCTACATCACTTGAACATAACTGTTCAATTCATTAACAGCCTTCAAAGTAGAGAATGATACAGGGATAAAGTTTGTCCCTGTCGGCTCTGCCCCATCCCCACAGGCTCTGTCCCCGCCCTATCCCCGCAGCCTCTGTCTCCCCTGTCCTAGTGGTTACCATGGGTCTCCATCCCTGTCATTCTCTATTTTTGACTGATGTTCATGTAATTATGGTTTGCAATAAAAATGAAGTTACTCACTACAGCAGGTGTTCTCAGAGGCCAGCAGGATGCATATTTTGCCTGATGGGTGCTGTCATGACAGAGCCTACCACAGGAATTGCTCCCCAGTGACCATTCCAGAAGCCTAAGAGAATGGTTCACTGTGCATGTGCATGCCTTCCTGCCTGCCCTTGCCATGCAACACCAGATCAGTCTAATACTACAGCTGATAGAATGCAACTCCAAGGGCAGGAGTGTGGAGCAGTCAGAAAATGCATCCTGCTGTCCTCAGAGAAAACCTGCTACAGGCAATTTTGCTTTCTCCTTCTCCGAGGACAAGTAGGAATGGATTCTACATTATTTTATCTTTGTTTTGGCAGCCTGGAACTGAACACAAATGGACCTGGGAGGATAGAGTTGGATTCTAGACCCTGAATTAATTTTGAAGGACTGTCAGACCAAATAATCTGTTGTGTCAGGAGTCTCTTTCCAGGCAGTAGTATGAGGTGAATGTATGGACTAGGTCCATGTTGCAGCCCTGCAAATATCCTCTATGAAGGCTGATCTCAGGTGGGCTACCGATGTAACCATGGCGCTGACATTGTGAGCCGCGACTTGACCCTCTAGAGTCGGCCCAGCCTGGGGATGCAGTCTGCAAGTCAACTGGAGAGTGCATTTACTGATGTTAGCCCCTATCTGGCTGGGGTCAAAAGAAATAAAAAGCTGGGTGGACTTTCTGTAGGCTTTAATCCACTCCAGATAGAAGGCCAAGGCTCTCTTACAGTTCAGAAGGCCCAGTGTGCTTTCACCTTGAGAGGCATGTGGTCTTGGGAAAAATGTTGGTAGGACAATTAGCTGGTTAAGATGGAACTCCAAAATTACCTTAGAAAGGAACTTATGGTGCATGCGCAAAACCATTCTTGTAAAACTTTGTGTAAGGTGGATTAGCTACTTAGGTCCAGCGCTTAATGACCACTGAAGTGACCGCCACCAAAAACAAGTCCTGCCGGGTCAGGTACTTCAGGTGACAGGCATCAAGTGGCTCAAAAGGAGCTTTCATCAGTTGGGTAAGGGGTTTGATCAGAGGTGTAGCTAGGTGGGTCACCCAGGGAACAGCCGCTTCCCCAAATGGCCTTCTGACAACACCGGCGCCTATTTTTCACACTGTCGCATTTAAAATATGCACTAACACTGTCAGCAGTCCACTTTCTGCTCTCTCCACGCCCTCAACCTGACTACGCTTCTGGATTTGATGGAAGGTTTTAGTAAAATATTATACTTCAAGATAGCCTAATTCACCAAACCAGTCGCGTACCAAGGGGGGCGGTCCTCCCCGGGTGCACGCTGCTGGAGGGTGCAAAGAGCAGCCACGCGCCTGTTGGCTCGGCTGGTTCCCTGCGCCCTCTGCCCCGGAACAGGTTACTTCCTGTTCCGGGGCAGAGGGCAGGGAGCCAGTGGAGCCGACAGCCGCGTGGCTGCTCCCAGCAGCTAAGAATGCACCCGGGGGGGGGGGGGGGGGTGTCATGCTGCACCCTGGGGGAACGGATGCCGCTGCACCCGGGGGAGGGGGTGCGCAGCGGCGATCCGCCCCGGGTGGCAGCCGACCTAGGATCGCCACTGCACCAAACTAATATTTTTTGTTTGAGCAAACCCAATTGGAGCTGCTTAACCTCTGAGCAACATTGTCACTAGTCTCAAAAACCTCCACTTTTTTAAACAAAATTTTTCAAATAATCTTATATTCTCAATTAGTAACACAAATTCAAAGATTGAAAATGTTAGAAATTCAAAGACTGAAAGTGTTACTAATTGAGAATATAAGATAATTAAATCATTTTTTAAGTGAAGGTTTTTGAGACTAGTGATGATACAGCTCAGAGGTTAAGCAGCTCTAATTGGGTTTGCTCAAACAAAACCCTTTTGTCCTCCGAGCTTCTTAAGTCTGTTCCTCCTATATATATTGGTTTGGTGAATTGGCTTATTTTCTACACAATGACAATAAGAACCAGTTGCCACTGAAGTCAGCTTTTGGTTTTGACACCCGACTCAAACAAGTGAGGTATTCAAGACGTTTTTGTGTAGGACAGGAAAAAGGATCTAGGGCAGGATCCCTTATCAGGGGTTCTCAACCCAGGCCTCAGGATACACCCAGTCAGGTGTTCAGAATACCCACAATGAATATGCATGAGACAGATTTGCATACTTCTAACTCAGGGGTGAGTAACCTCAGTCCTTGAGGGCCATAGCCCAGTCAGGTTTCCAGATTTCCCAATGAATATGCATGAGATCAATGTGCATGCACTGCCTCCATTGTATGCAAATTGATTTCATGCATATTCATTGGGGAAATCCTAAAACCTGATTAGTTTGCAGAAAAGGACCGAGGTTGCCCACCCCTGTTCTAACCTCTCAACATCCAAGCCTTGAGGGCTAGGAATTGGAGGTCAGGATACAAGAAGGACCCCAGGTTCTGGGTGATGAGGGTCAGAAAGCACTCAAGTCTCCATGGATCTTTGGCAGTAGAGAGAAGCAGCAGGGAACCATATCTTCTCATGGCCAGTATGGTGCATTGAGAATCATGGTTCTTCGGTCTTGATTGAGTTTCAGGAGAGTTTTCACCATGAGAGGTGTTGGAGGACATGCATACAAAACACCCATCCCTCAATCTAGAAGAATGGCATCCGAAGTTAGTCTTCTATGGGAGCCCAGTCAGGAGCAGAACTGAGGGACTTTGTTGTTGAGGTGGGTGGTGAAAGATCCACTGAGGGGGTCCCCACTCTTGGAAGATCTTCCAGGCAAAACCTATGTTCAAGGACCAATGGGGGTTTCATGATCTGACTCAGTCTGTCCGTCAGATAGTTGTTTTTCCCTGCCAGTGATTCTGAGCATCATCCTGCAGAAGATGGGCTGACTGCTTTCCTGACACAGGAGGTGCAATCCCTGCTTGTTGACAACTTACATTGCAGCTTCATTGTCTGTTTGGATCAGTATGATTTGGTTCACCATCTGATCTCTGAGAGCCTTTAGAGCGTTCCATTTAACTCTGAGCTCTAGGAGATTGATCTGGTGTCTCTCTCCTGAATAGACTACTGACCCTTGTGTGAAGCCTATCTACCAGACTGAAAGCATCACAGATTGCCTGGACCACAACCGGTGTGCATTTCTGCTCTTTGACTACTAGTTGACAGAGTTTCTCAGCCTTCTCCCAAGGAAGAATATTTGCGAATAACGCTACACTGCACACAATGTTTTGCAAGTGCATGCTCATTGAGAGCAGGTGCGATGCTAAGCAGGAGGCAAGTATAGGTCTTCAACCAGTGACAGCATTTTGTTTTTTAAATGCTGACTGTCGCCAGCTAAATTAGCCCTCAATATTCAGTGACAGGCCAAATAAATATGAATGCCAAAAAAGCAGGCACCAAAACATTTTTCTGGCATCATTTGTACAAAAATGGCCACACAGATATCCCTGCAGAGCAGAGGTGCAGCCTAGTGGTCAGTGCAATGAACTTTAAACAGGGCACAGGAACAAATCCCACCTTAACTCATTTATATGTTATTGTGAGCCCTCCAGGAACAGATAAAAACCTACTGTACCTAAAGGTACACCACTGCAATAGCCCTCATGTTTGCAGATGCCTTATAAATTCAGGTACAGTAGGTATTTCTCTGTTCCAGGAGGGCTCACATATTTGTACAGAAATAAAAGAATTAAAGTGGGAGTTACACCTGGGTCCCGTTGTTCAAAGTCCATTGCACTGACCACTAGGCTATTCCTTATACTTGCTTGCTGCTCTGTTAGGAATGACCATAATACCTAAAGCTGTCATTGAGCCTGGTATCCACTGTCCCTTTCACTTCTTACAGGGGTGGGAGGGGGTCAGTAGCCACTGGGAGGTTAAGGAGGAGTCATGCCTTCATCCCTCCAGTAGTCAGCTGCTCAATCAAGGCACCTTTTTGTGCCCTGGCTGTGATTGAAACAAGTCTGGATAAAAATGTCCTTTCCTGCCTTGGATGTTTTTTTCCTGTTCCATTATCGCTGAAAAATGTCTTAATTTTGGGATCTCCCTAGTCCCACCCAAAACATGCCTACAACCAGTGGCATTCCTAGGGTGGCTGACACCCGGGGCGGATCGCCGATGCACCTTCACCCCCGGGTGAAGCACCCCCACCCCCGGCGAAAGGCCACCCCCCCCACCGGGTGCATTTTTACCTGCTGGGGGTGGGGGTGGGGGGGTGCCGCGCACCTGTCTGCTTCGCTCGTTCCATGCTCCCTCTGCCCCGGAACAAGAAGTAACCTTTTCTGGGGCAGAGGGAGCACGGAACGAGCAGAGCAGACAGGCGCGCGGCACCCCCCCCCAGTGGCGTGCACCCGGGGCGGACCGCACCCACCGCCCCCCCCCCTAGGAACGCCACTGCCTACAACACCCCCCCTTGCTATTTGGACAAACTGCAGTGGAAAACGTCCAAATTGTACTTTTCAAAAATAGCTATTGGCAGATGGACGTCTTTTTGGCCATTTTGAGATGTCCATCTGCTTTGAAAATGAGCACCACAGCATTTAGCTCATGCTAAGCTTTAGTAAAAGGGCTCCTCAATTTTCTGTCCCCAGCATTGTTCCACATGCTTCTGTATCTCCTCCAGTGTCTTCCCACAATGAGTATCTACAAAGCAGATTTGAGGGCAGTTAGATGAACCATACAGGGTAAACATTTTCAGGCATTTTGTACATGTCTGTCATAGAAATGCAGTCCACAAAATGTGCATAGGGATGGGATGATTTTTCATGACGACGGCTATGCTTCAACAGGGTCAGCACAGTCCAGATTTAGAATCTTGACAGAAATCTAGTAACATAGCGATTGATCCATAAAAAAAGTCAAAACCTTTGAGAAGTTCAGATCCAAGGACCAAACTGAAAACAGGCAGACCAGGCCCTACCCCTACTTAGGATCTTACAATATAGCTCATCTTTCAGAATCCATGATCGGGGTGAGTGAAAAGATTAAAGTGAGTGACACTGAAGATGTCAAGGAGAAAGTGTCTGCAAAGTTCATTGGAGAAGGTGCAATCTTGTTTTCCATAGGCAGCACAGAGAGAAACTCTAGCAGGGTCTGATTCTACTGTATGCCTGTAAAACACGCTATATACCTTGCAACACTCCATAAATGTTTAATAGCGGTATTAGGGGTGAAATCTTTTGTGTACAACAGAAGTTACAAAACTGAGGTATGATTGCGCTGGTCCCTGCCGTCATTTTCTTGAAATAGAAAGCACAAGACTTTATTGACAACACTGTGGTGAACTTTTCTCTCAGTAGTGAGATTGTGTCACAATGATATGCTTACTTTGGCATGTGAAAATCTACATAATGACAAATACAATAGAAGTTACAAAAGCATGTTATGGTACAATGTGTGTTTGACGTGATAAAGAGGATGTGGCGGATGTAAGGCGGTGAGGCGTGATTCTTCCCTCATTTGCCAGACTACGACAGAAAATTTACAAATGGCACTTGTGATGATCAAAATGAGACCTGTGGGTAAATTCCCGGGTAAAAAAATCACTTTGCTACACACATACAGTTGCCACATGGGAAAAAAGAACATGAAGCTAAGGTTAATTCTGTCTGTAGCTAATGTCAGTTAGATGAAATCAGCGACAGAGGAAACGCATCTTGAGGTTCATATGCCATTTTTACAGCACCTGAGTACATAAGAAATTATGTCATCCAGCAAAAGAGCAGTTTGGAGTTGGTTATCAGGTACACCACTCATAGGTAACCTGAACGCCTCCTTCATACACAATGATATCAAACAAGGCTTTTATTTTTGCAAAATGTCCTGTTGGTTTATGTCAATCAGACTCTGCTAATTTGTGTAGAGCTTTTACATACATGCAGTGTTGTACAAGTATACAAAAGAGAGACCTTGCTCCATAGTCCTTACAGTTTAGAACAAGACAAATCATTCAGAAAAAAAACAAGGTTAAAATCAACAAGGTTATGATCAAAGTTTAAGACTCAAAAGTAACCTAAAACAAAATGGAGTTTCAATCAAGATTTGAATATGGTCAGAAAGGGAAAAAGAGCTATAAAAGACTGAGAGAGGTGATAAGTAGTAGTAGGAGGCTGTTTTTAAATCTTCATCCTTATTTTCCCATTTATTATCTATTTATTTTCCATAATAAAAGAAACTTCTCTTGTCTGCCCTGAATGGATTGTAAGCCATATTGAATAGGGTTATCTCTTCCATATATGTGTACAGCATGATGTATATCTAGTAATATTACAGAAATAAGTAACAAGGGGAGGACTAAGGAAGTATAAGTAGGAAATAGCTGCTAATTTATTTATTTATTTGTTGCATTTGTATCCCACATTTTCCCACCTCTATGCAGGCTCAATGTGGCTTACATAGTACCATAATCGGTGTTAACCGATTCCAGTGTGAACAAATAGAAGGTGTGAGTAGTATCAAGGTGATATTTTGGTAGAGCAAGATACATGTATGGTAAAGATAATTGGGGAGAAACTTAGTGAAGGAAAGGAAGAGTTAGGATATGTCCGTTAAGATCTTTGGTTATGTTGTGTCGCAAATGTCCAGGTTTTTTATGTTGGGTCGGTGGGGTATGCCCTTCTGAACAGTTCTGTTTTTAGTGCTTTCCGGAAATTCAAGTGGTCGAGTGTGGTTTTTACTGCTTTTGGTAGTGCGTTCCACAGTTGTGCGCTCAGGTAGGAAAAGCTGGATGCATAAGTGGATTTGTATTTGAGTCCTTTGCTGCTTGGGTAGTGGAGGTTTAGGTATGATCGTGCTGATTTTATGGTGTTTCTGAGTGGCAGGTCGATGAGGTCTGTCATGTATCCCGGTGCTTCGCCGTAGATGATTTTGTGAACTGTCGTGCAGATTTTGAATACGATACGTTCCTTAATTGGAAGCCAGTGCAGTTTTTCTTGGAGTGGTTTGGCGCTGTCAAAATGCGTTTTTCCAAATATAAGCCTTGCTGCTGTGTTTGGGCGGTTTGAAGTTTCTTTATGATTTGTTCTTTGCATCCCGCATAGATTCCGTTACAATAGTCTGCGTGGCTTAGTACCATTGACTGTACCAGGTTGCAAAATATTTCCCTCAGGAAGAATGGTTTCACACGTTTTAGTTTCCACATTGAGAGAAACATTTTCTTTATGGTGACTTTAGCTTGGGACTCTAGTTGGAGGTTTCGGTCGATAGTTACTCCGAGAATCTTCAGGCTGTCTGAGATAGGGAGGGTGTATCCTGGGGTGTTGATGTTTGTGGGTTTGTATGTGTTGTATTGGGAAGATATGATGAGACAGTGTGTTTTTTCTGTATTGAGTTTTAATTGGAATGCGTTTGCCCATGAGTTCATGATGTTTAAGCTGAGCTTGATTTTATTGGTGATTTCTTCTAAATCATGTTTGTAGGGGATGTATAGTGTGACGTCATCAGTGTAAATGAATGGATTAAGGCCTTGTGTGGCTAAGGCTTTGGCTAGTGGGACCATCATGAGGCTGAAGAGGATCGGTGATAGTGGTGATCCTTGCGGTACTCCGCAGTCTGGTTTCCAGGGTGACGATATGTTGGCGCTTGATTTCACTTGGTATGTTCTGGTGGTAAGAAAGCCCTTAATCCAGTTGAGAGTGTTACCACCAATTCCGAAGTAATCTAGGAGTTTTAGCAATATGTTATGGTTAACCATGTCGAACGCACTGGACCTGTCAAATTGAAGGAGGAGAATGCTTTTGCCTATTGCTATCTCCTGCTTGAATATGGATAGGAGAGTGAGTAGTACTGTTTCAGTTCTATGTTGGGGTCGGAATCCTGATTGTGACTCATGTAGTATAGCGAATTTGTTTATGTAGTCGTTAAGTTATTTGGTCACCAGTCCTTCCATGAGTTTGACTACTAATGGGATAGATGCTACTGGGCAGTAGTTGGTGATATCAATTGTTTTTTTTTCTTGGTGTCTTTTGGTATTGGGGTGAGCAGGATGTTGCCTTTTTCTTTAGGGAAAATACCCCGCTGAAGCATGAAATTTAGGTGGGATGTGAGATCTGTTATGAAGCGGTGGGGGGGCAGATTGTATTAGGTAGCTGGGGCAGATGTCCAATTGACAGTGGCTTTTGGAGTATTTTTTAATCGCCTGAATAACTAAGTCGGCGCTGAGGAGAGCGAAATTTGACCATGATCGGTCCGCCGGGTATTCACCAGGGGATGGGTCCAGCCCATTAATGAAGTTTTCTAAGTCAGTGTTGTCCAGAGGTAGGGTTTTATGTAGATTTATAATTTTTTCGTTGAAATATTTAGCAAGGTTGTCTACAGATGGGATGTCAGTTTTGGTTGTGGTGAACGGTGTTGCGTCTAGTAATTTGTTCACGAGATGATATAGTTTCTTCGTATTGTTGCAGTCCGGCCCAATTTTGGTTTTGTAATATGACCTTTTGGTCTGTCTTATTGCATATTTATATTTCCTTTGTATCTGTTTCCATGCGTTGAGTGTGGGTTCGTCTTTTATTTTTTTCGATGCGCGTTCTAGTCTCCTTGATTGTGTTTTTAATGTTTTCAATTCTTCGTTGAACCATGGTATCGAGTTGTGACTGCGTGAAGTTCGTGTTTGTAGAGGTGCTATTGTGTCTAGTATGTGTCTGCATCTTTTGTCCCAAACTAAGAGGTAGTGAATGGAGTCCGTTTGTGTTGTCCAGTCGTTATTGTATATCTGTTGGCAGAAAGTAACCGGGTCTATTTGGCTTCTCGTGGTGTGGGTTGTGTGTTCTCGTGTGTGGAGAGAACTTTTTTTCCGATTCAAAAAACAGAAGAAACCAGTCTTCGCAAAAAACAAATGACAAACAAAACAGCGAAGATGACTCAAAAAATTGTTTAAGAAGACGACACTTCTAATGTAAATAAAATAAGACCAAGTTTATTAAATATAAAACAAAAAATATAAAAATTAAAGTAAGGAGGTAGGTGAGTGAGACTCGACACAGCTGTGTTTTGGCCTATCAGGCCTGCATCAGGAGTCTTTTCACCATAGGAAAGCTCACTTCCTATATTTACATCATCTAATCCAGCAATCAATATTTTCGTCTTTCAAAGATGATGCAAATGTTTGAATTGAAGCGTCTGTTCGATCGAGTTTCCGATTTTCTCTCAAAAAACATGTAGCAACGAGTGTGGACCTGAATTGGGAGAAATGAACGAAGCTAGTATCAGCGTCTCTCATCGAGTGGTGGTAAGAGCTCCCCCCTGTAATGGCCGTGCGGCAAGTGCTTTACTTGCCACACCTTGGTAAAAGGGGTCCTAGGTCTCATTGCTTAAAATGGGACCTGTGCCAAAATTACACATCTTAAAAGTAGCCTATATTGATAGCTACAGCCCTTAGACATGTATATCCTTGCAGGTATGTCATAATGCTTTTAGAAACAAGTAGGGAAAATATACAGAGGCATAGCTTTTGTAACGCTTTGCAGCGTAAGTATGTAAAAGATGTGAGTATGGGTGTGTTTCAGAGGAACGGGTAGTACACATATGGTGGAGGGGTATAGGTGGAGTTCTCCTTCAAATCTGAAATGGCCTTCAGCTGTGAAATGTAGAGTAAATTTTGAGAATAATGGCATAAGGGAAAGAGGAATTCTGGAAAGTGCTGTTATGTAACCTGGTATATTCTTGCTTTCTAGTGCAGTATTTGCATCCAACAAAGCAAGAAAAAAAAAGATGACTGTACAGAAAGAAGAAGCTGCTAAATGCAAGAAATCTAAATATAAGAAATCAAAGTCCACATTTTTTTGTGCTTCCAATTGACATGTGCTGACCAGTCATGACCTTTAAATATAGCTGCTCAAGATCAAAGATCTTACATACTATTTAATACATTTCTAGTCCACCTACCTTCCTATGCAGATTAGAAGCACATATTCATAATCATTAAAACAAACAAACCAGTAGTCAAATACACATATAATACACTTAGGGAACTGTTTACTAAGCCGTGCTAGAGACGCATTAGTGTTTTTAGCGCTGCTGTGTAGGCGCCCTCAATATTCCTATGGGCGCCTACACAGTAAATGCTAATTTTGTGCATGCACTAAAAACGCTAGCACCTTAGTAAAAAGGTCCCCTAGAATAATGCTGTATCAAATAAATCTAATGTAATCTAAGTTCAACACTTATAGAACACTTTATCCCCTATACTTGAGTCTACAGTAGTTTACAGTAAGACCATCAATACAAATACAATTGAAAGAAAAAAAGAAAACAAAAAGTTAGTAAAAACTTTTGAAACAAGAAAGCTTTTAAATGTTTACGAAAAATAAAATAACAATTTTTTTTAATCCGTAAAGGCAAATCATTCCAAGTCTGAACTGCAATATAAGAGAAAGCTAGCTCTAATGTTTTCTTTTGACAAGATAACTTAAAGGAAGGAAAAAAGAATCAAAGAATAACGATCTCTTGACCTAAATAAAACCCTGCCAGAAGGAAACAAAAACAAAGATAAACTTTCAGGAGCCATACCATTTAAAATTAAGAAACAAAACAAAACAGGCTAATTTAAAAGCAATCCATGTCTGAAGAAAAGGCCTATGAAGGTCAATCAATAATGGATATACATGGTCAAACTTACACTTTTTAAAAAATAATCTGGCTGCAGTATTTTGTAAGCGTACAATTTTTTTTTCAGGAGCAGGTCAGTTGTTCCCAATTACAATGCAATAATCCAATTGAGACAGAGTTATTGATTGCACCAATATGGCAAACTGCTTTTCATAAAAATAGGAGCAAACCTTAATTGTTTCAATTTTTAAAAAATGCTTCTTGAAAAGATTGCTAATTTTAGGTTCCAATGATAAAGAAAAATCTAATATAACACCTAGCTCTTTATGTGGCCCTTTTACTAAGCCAAGCTAAAAAGTGGCCCGCACTACTTTTACCATGTGGGTTTCCCAAGCGTCGAGGCCTCTTTTAGAGTAGAAGTAAAATGGACACATTTATGTTTTTTGCTGTAATAGCCACATGCTAATTTCCCAATTAGCATGTGGCCTTTAGTGCAGGAGGCTTTTTCCACCACCTATTTACTAGGTGGTAAGGGCCCCACGCTAATCGGGCAGTGCATGGTAATGTACTTGTATTACCCGATTAGCGCAGGGCACGCCTACACTCCGCCCATAAACATGCCTCCCGTGCTAAAAAAATAAAATATATTTTTTAGCACAGAATTGGCATGCGTTGATCGGCAAACTATTGTGGGACACCTCAGCGCATTCTACGGCATGCTTTTTGTTCATGGTAGGCATGCGCTAGTGCCTACCGCGGCTTAGTAAAAGGGCCCCTATATGTACTATCAATTGTTAGCGGATCGCCGCATCTCAAGAAAGATATAGTACAATTGGAAAAGGTGCAGAGAAGGGCGACTAAAATGATAGCGGGGATGGGATGACTTCCCTATGAAGAAAGACTAAGGAAGCTAGGGCTTTTCAGCTTGGAGAAGAGACGTCTGAGGGGAGACATGATAGAGGTATATAAAATAATGAGTGGAGTGGAACAGGTGGATGTGAAGCGTCTGTTCACGCTTTCCAAAAATACTAGGACTAGGGGGCAGGCGATAAAACTACAGTGTAGTAAATTTAAAACTAATCGGAGAAAATGTTTCTTCACCCAACACATAATTAAACTCTGGAATTCGTTGCTGGACAATGTGGTGAAGGCGGTTAGCTTGGCAGAGTTTAAAAAGGGGTTACACGGTTTCCTAAAGGGAAGTCCATAAACCACTACTAAATGGACTTGGGAAAAATCCACAATTCCAGGAATAACATGTATAGAATGTTTGTACGTTTGGGAAGCTCGTCAGGTGGCCTTGGCCTGGATTGGCCACTGTCGTGGACAGGATGCTGGGCTTGATGGACCCTTGGTCTTTTCCCAGTGTGGCATTACTTATGTACTTATCATTATTTAAACAAATTGCTGAAGGAACAGATGAGAGATGAGCTCCTAACCATATAACATTTTAGTCTTAGTATGATTCAGTTTTAGCATATTACAGCTAGCCCAATTTTTAATTTTTATTGATATAATCTAGAATCTTTGGTTGCAACCTCTCTGTATCAGTAGGTACCATCTGTAAAACAAAAACAACATCTGCATAAGAATCTTCCTTACCTAATTGTCTCCTACTACATCTCTTACTGTATTGTTATTTTACTTACTCCTATGTAAACCACATTGTGCCTGCATGTGTGGGAAAATATGGGGTAGAAATGTACTATAAATAAATAAAGAATAACATAATCCAATGTACAGAAAAATATTAAATAAAATCGGGGATTAGGGCGAGACCTGAGGTTCTCCACATCTCCTTTACTCCACTACCTTTCCCTTCCTGTTTGTTCTTCCCTCCCCTATTCTCCTTACTTGGTCTGTAAGTTTCTTTTGTTCTGAATGGAGTCTCTTTCCTATCATGATTTGTAGCTCTTTTCTAATCCTCTATGTTGTTGGTTTTTAGTCTGTAAACCGTGTAGAAATAGGAGAATGTTTAATTCTCGCTGGTCGTTTCAAGCTGCCAAACAATGGAAAATGCTTCCTTTTAGTTTACATCAGATTAAGGATTATTATTCTTTTAGAAAAAGTTTAAAATCATTTTTATGTGAAATGTTTGTTTAGGTTCTTAGAATTTTTCCCATTGTATATTCATGGAAGGATTGCTCTATTAGAAATGTTTAGCATTGCTCTCTGTGCTTTTATAAACCGCAGTGAACTTCTTCAGAGGTATCTGCGGTATATAATCCAGTGTTTCTATGTTATCTGCCAGTTAGGCAAGGTAGCATAGCAAGCCTAATAAACATAAACACACCAAAATGAGAAAACATGGTCTATAGCATCGAATGCAACTGATAAATTAGGGGGTCTTTTACTTAGGCACGATGCCGTTTTTAGCATGTGTTAGAAACAGGTGCCCGCTAAATGCTAAAGAAGCCCATAGGAATACATTGGCATCTTTAGCATTTAGCGCACGCTAAAAGACACCTTCAATTTGTAGTAAGATATCTTGGCCTCTCTACTAACCAGTTTCCCTTGGTTTGGTTACCAAAGTAAGCAGAAGAGTTTCAGTACTACGTGAACTCCTAAAACTGTGTCAAGATTACATAATATAGAAAATTTGTCCATAAATTTTGTTAATTGTTATGCCAGCACAGATTATGCCAATTTGGTGTTTGCAATCGGCCTGTAGCTAGAAAGTTCTGATGTCTGCTAGAAGACTTAGGACTTGAAGTGAGAACAATTCTGCCTATAGAGGTTAAAAAAACAAAAACTACACACTTACAACATATGATTCAAAAGTACAGTAATCCACCGAACAATTACTGATGGAGGCTGCCTCAATTATATAGAAGGGCAGCAGTCTAATGAACGGAAGGATTTAGATAATTTTGAAAGAAAAATGCTTACTGTGGTTTCTGTGACAGTATTAAATGATGTCCAATATCTATCTATGGGGATTACTAGGGTATTATCACCTGTTATAAGAGCTCCCGAAACCATCTGCTGCTCCTGAGAAAGCGAATTGAGCAATAAAGCTACCTTATCTATCTAGCTACTTATCATTAAGTTGCTAAAAACATTGGCACTAGGTTGATAAGTAGAACTTTTAACAGAGTCATCAAATCCTTGATCTACTGAAATAATACTCTCTGATTCAAATGAAGAGGACCAATTAATGAAGAATAACATGACCTTCTAGCAGTAGAAAGTTCTGTTTTATAGGTAGTAATAGACTGTTTCCACAGAACTCTCTTTCTCTAAACTTTCGCCATTTTCTCTCTAACCTATGGAATTCTTGCTTTCAGGTATGTAATTAACAAGAACACCAAGGAGAGGTTCTAACACTCGATGACGTTTTAATAGTAAGCGATGCTATGGTTTCCAGCAGGTTTGATACACTATTATTCCAGGAAGCCAATAAGTCTTTGGGTACCTCATCTTCTAAAGAAGTCAGAATGTGAGGAGTAGGTTTATTCCATAAAAAAATATTTTACTTCTAGAATGAAAAATTTACAGTTCAGTTTTAACCAATATCTATACTGACAGGGTAAATTCACTCAAATTGATCTGACCATGGAACAGGTGATCATATGGAATCAGGTATTAAATTCACAATAGTCAATGACACAGAATAAGGTGAAATTATGTCCTACTTGATAACCAAACGAAAACAATAGGGTACAGCCTTCAGTAGTGTACAATCAATATATATAAATAAATCTTGAGAGTTCTCTAGTGGTCTGACTCCAGCAAGTCTATGCTACAGGAGGAAAAAGCCTCACGAAACTCAAAAGTTGCTAAAAGCAACAAGAGCAGGGCTGCTTCATAATTGGCTTTGTGAATTTGATACCTGATTACATATGATCACCTGTTCCATGGTCAGATCAATTTGCTGGAGTTAGACCTCTAGAAAATTCTCAAGATTTATTTATATATACTACTTGATAACTGGCCATTATCGTTCTGAACAAGTGGGTGTTCCCTCTCCTACCAGCAGATGGAGGTAGAGAAAAACTTATCTTTTCCACTGAACTTATGGTATAACCTGCTGATGATCAGTGGAACACTCCAGTATGCACTGCCAAAGCAGCAGAAGGTCATAGTAACATGACATAGTACCATAGTAAATGACGGCAGATAAAGACCTGAACGGTCCACCCAGTCTGCCCAAGATAAACTCATTTTACATGGTATGTGATACTTTATATGTATACCTGTTTGATTTGTCCATGCCTTTCTCAGGGCATAGACCGTAAAAGTCTGCCCAGCACTGTTCCTGTACTAAAAGTTCTGAAGCTAATGTCGAAGCCCCTTAAAATTTACACTCCAGCCCATCCATATCTGTTCAGCATTAGTTTTACTCTCCAATTACCGGTGTCGCCACCCAATTTCCGCTAAGATTCTGTAGATCCATTCCTTCTAAACAGGATTCTTTTGTGTTTATCTCATGCATGTATGAATTCCATTACCATTTTCATCTCCACCACCTCCCGTGGGAGGGTATTCCACGTATATACCACCCGTTCCGTGAAAAAATACTTTCTGACATTACTCCTGAGTCTACCCCCCTTCTACCTCAATTCATGTCCTCTAGTTCTACCACCTTCCCGTCTCCGGAAAAGGCCCTTTGTAATGCACACCTGTGCCCCATCAACCACTGCAGCAGAAATGGTCATCGAATGGAGCGATGACCACATCACTGCCCTATAAATTTCCTCTAGGGCAACCGCCTGGGCCTCCATTCAGGAAGTCACCTGTGCTCACATCGAGTGAGCTCTCAACTCCAGAGGCACCTGCCGATTCTTACAAATGTAGATGGCCTCATAGTTGCCTTGATTCACCTTGCAATCAAGTCCTTGGACATGGCCCTTCCGAGGGCCATGGAAAAGAACAAAGAGATGATCAGAGAGACAAAAGTCATTCATCTCTTCCAAGTAAAGCAGCAATGTCTGCTGGACGTCCTGCTTGTGCAGTCTCTGAGCCAAAAGATCAGAGCCCTCTTCAACAAAGGAAGGAAAACAGATAACCTGGTTTACAAGGAATGGAGAAATCACCTTGGGAAGAAAGGAAGGAACAATGCAAATGAACACTGAATCCTCTGAAAAGGAGAAGTTTGGGTTATAAAGTGTCTGAAGCTCTGAGACCCTCCAATCTAACTGCAACAAGAAAAAATTGTCTTGAATGCGAGGTCCTTAATGGAGGCCAACTGCAAAGGCTCCTTCACCCTGCCTCAAAAACTGGAAAGGACAGCCACTTGTGCCTTTAAGGAGCTAACTGACAAACCCTGATTCATGTTCTGCTGCTAGAAACCCAGAATACTGGGGATCTGTGCCTTCCAGGAGGACAGTGCTCACCCAGCATATCAATCTTCAAAAACCTTCTATACTTGCACATAAGCCACAGACATGGAAGACTTCTGGGACCCAAGCAAAGGAGAGACCATGACTGGGGAGAAACACCGCTTTGTTAAAAACACCTCCTTTCAAAGGCCAAAATGTAAGCCAAAAGGGATCCAGATGTTCTTTGCACTGGACCTTGATGTAGAAGACAATGACCCTTGGGTAGCAGGAATGGTTTGGCACCAGTGCTGAACCAGGTCCCCATACCATGGCTGACAAGGCCAATCCGGAATCACCAGCAGGACCAGATGAGGATGCTATTCAATCCTGCGCAAGAGCCAGCCTATCAGAAACAACTGAGGGAAGACATACAGGTCTCCTCCACCAGCCACAGCATCTATCCCCTGTGAGGCTACCTCCCTCCTGCAGCTGAAGAAATGTTCCGCCTTGTTACTGGAGCAAGTAGCTATCAAGTTGAACACTGGAGCCCCCCACTGGCCCAGAATGAGATTCACTGCAGTTGCCCCTAGGTTCCGTTTCCCAGGATCTAACGGGGAACACCAAGTCCCCTGTGCCACATTGTCCAGACAGTGCACTCCCCATTCGAGGAGGACTTGCATTGGTGGTGACCTCCACCCACTCTGGAGAGTCCAACAAATCCCCCTGCAGTGGTGAACAGGGATGTTCCACCCATCTAGACTGGCTTTTGCCCTGACAGGGAGTAGCAAGGGGTACTTGGAGTCTGAGAGAACCCACTGAGACAAGAGAGCTGAGTGCAGGGGCCACGTGTGTGTTCGTGCCCAAGGTAAAGGATGACAGAAACTGGTGGTTTTAGTTCCAGTCAAAACCAAATCCGTGGCTTGGTTTCAGCTGGAACCAAAAATGTTGTGGCGACCCCCCCCCCCCCCCGGTGGAAGATGAATTCCTCTGGGTCACTATTACTGATGCCCCTGAATCCCCCAAGCATCAGTGGGCCTTCCCTGGGTCAACCTTAACAAGCCCTGGTGGTCTAGTGGCCACTTCGGGAGCATGAAACAACCCCACTCTTTCCTGTGTGGTGCCACTACTAGTTTAAAATGGCTGCCAAGACTGCCATGGGAGGTCCCGGCATCCATACTGAAACCAGCACCGGCATAAGATAAAGCAATCTCCAATCACTCTTTCTTATGTCAGTGCCATTCTTAAAATGGCTGAGGTGCTAATCCCTCCAGCAGAGGCTCCCCTTCAGAGGGATCAGCAACAGGAGCCCTGGAGAGCCCGAGGTCCTCCATAAACACATCAATGAGATGAGAGAGCTCCTCTTGCTGGAAAAGGTGGATCATGTGGGATCGCTCTTCTTCCTCCTCTCTGAGGAGGATCCTGCTCAGAATATGAATTGTTTATCGTTTATTCTTTACTAGAACGTCATTTATTACAAAGGTCAATCAGAACGGTTTACAATATAATATAACATTAAAATATACCATTAAAATACTCTAAAACATACTCTGAAATCCATTTATGATAGGAAAGCACAGCACAATTAAACAATTCAATACGAGTTACTAAACTATAATCATCCGAGGGAGACTGGGATAATGAATCCGAGGGAGACTGGGAGTCTGAAAGACCCTCCAGATCCTTTAAGGACCACTTGGAGCCACAGAAGCCACTTGGTCCCCCCTGCTGGACCTGGCCCCCAGATGGGTCCCTAGAGGCTCCATTGCTTGTTGAGGGGCCAGTCTCCAACTTCAGAGCCCGCTTAATCATCAGGGTTAAGCTCTGGAGTCAAAAGGAGTCTGGGCCATCAGGACCTCCCCAGATGGACTAAGGGTGGGTAGGAAAAGACTCCTCCCCCAAGCCTCAGTGTGGGCTGAGAACTCTTTTGCTGCAAAGAAACTGCAGCAGAAAAAGTGGCATATTCAAACATGGCTGCCGTTCCTGCTAAAGACATTGGAACCACGAGTCCTGATGCCTCCATTAAAGGAACCTGTGAGGCAGCTTCTGACCGCCCTGACCTCCCTCCACCCTGGGACCGTTTTGGAAGCATGCCCAGCCATGTGGCTGGTATATGCAAGCCTGCCTGACCATCTCCGCTCTCCTTCTCCCCTCACTAGGGAGTGCTCTTTTTCTTTTTTTTTTAAACTCAATTAGCTTTATCCCCTGTACAAGGGAATAAAGCTAAACCAGGCACAGCCAATTGCCTGGGAGCTGCAGGGGAGCCAGGGTGAAAACACCCAAACAGGCAAAGAGGGGAAGGATATGAGGACCCGCACACCTGTGGCAGAGTCCTGCAGAGCCCAGCCAAAGTCTCTCCCACTGGACGCTAAGAAGCACGACTGGGGACAGTGGAGTCCTGTTCTGCTCTCAACCAGGTCTGGTCAGGTCAGGAACCGGGACCTGTGAGCGATTATTAGGCTCAACAATGGTTTGTGGCTGCAGCCAGCAGAGCAGGGAGAGCCAGGGAAGGACTGGGAGCATTAGCCTAAACAACCTACCTGCTGCTAGATGTAGAGAAAATACTGGAGTTTCCCACCGAGTACTAGGAGGTTATACCAGTGACTTCATAACACCCATTTATTCAGAACATTATGGCCACACAACAAGGAAGCTAATGACCTACCAAAGTATCTCTGCATCTAATACCTTATCAAGTTAAGGCTGTATCATGTACATACTATATTTTATTTCTATAATAATTTCTCAACTAGCTTCCCAGTCTCAGAGTGCCCAAGGCAAGGGATAACAACAGAAAAAAGACTAGCGAAGTAAACAACATATATAACAGTAAGAGAGTCTTTAATAAAAATCAATATAATACAATAAAGAATTGTAAAAATTGAAACAAATAACCAGGTAGAAGGGGTTAGCAGGAGTGCAGAGTATTCCTTATGGAAACAGCCAGGCCTTAATCATAAATATAACATTATTCCTGTCTCAAACACTACATAAACCATACTGAACCCTGGAAAGGGGATATTAGCAGTATACAAGAATTGATTTGATTTGATATATTCCAGTCGTTGTCAACCCAAGACACACCCACACCCAGCCAGTCCGGTTTTCAGGATATTCACAATAACTATGCATGACTCACATATGAATACACTGAACGTAGTGTATGCAAATATATTGCATGCATATTGGTTGTGGATATCCTGAGAACTGGTTGAGAACAACTGCTCTATTCCTACCCATATACATAAATCTCCACTAAAATGAGTTGTGGTAAGCACATCAAACATATAAACGGCAAGTGACCGACTCACCTGCAAATGCGCAGTAGAGACTTCCCTCTCTGTCCCCACCTCGCGTCAAGACGTGTTGACGTCAGAGGGCGGAACAGAGAGGGAAACGGAGTCAGAGTCACTGTCGGACGCTGCCACCTGGAAACGAACATCGCGCGCACCAAGCTCCACCCTCTCCCCATCCCTGCCGCTGCTCACGCCCTCCTCCGCATCGGGCCCCCTGCACTGACCTGACAGCGCCTCTCACCTCCGTGTGGAAGCGCTGCAGGCAGCAGCACAGCGATCTGCTGCTGCCTGCAGCGCTTTCACACGGAGGTGAGAGGCGCTGTCAGGTCAGTGCAGGGGGCCCGGCACGAAGGGGGGAGGGAGCGGCGGCGAGAAGGGTAGCTGGAAATCTCGCCCGTTTTTACGGGCTTAACGGCTAGTAGAAATATATTGTATGCATAGGCGTTGCTTGTTCCATAAGTCTGCAAATCTCAGCCTTTGCATCTAAAGAATTGCCTGGAGTATTTAGGAGGGAAGTACAAAGGACTGTTACAGACACACGGAAGGGCTAAATGTACTGGAACATTTTCCCTTTTATTTGATTTGGTAGTTTCCCCCTGTTCCTTTGGGTTTTCAGGTAATCAGAACCAAGGCTGGGATCTAGTGTCCTAAAGCCTTATTTTTTTTTTTAATTACATTTGTACCCCGCGCTTTCCCCACTCATGGCAGGCTCAATGCGGCTTACATAGGGCAATGGAGGGTTAAGTGACTTGCCCAGAGTCACAAGGAGCTGCCTGTGCCGGGAATCGAACTCAGTTCCCCAGGACCAAAGTCCACCACCCTAACCACTAGGCCACTCCTCTTATTCACAACAACCCAGGTCTATCCCCTATTTTATATCACCTAATCCATCACTGCAATGGCAGTCCTCAGCCAGGATCATTCTTCTATTTTATATCCCCTCTCAACTCACCATCCAATCATTGCAATGACAGTCCTTGGCCAGGGGCAAGGGCTTCCAAGGATCATAAATCTAGGTACTATGTTCGCTATTGCACAATGGCTATGACTCATTCCCAATGCAGACGTTGTGAATACTGCCTTTGTGGTATCCCCAACCAGCCTAGGAAATAGATGACCTGAGCCAGAACTTAAATGCAGGTCCTACCACATGGCAATTCTCAATACTGCTCTTACCTGAGCCAGTGGGATATTTATAAGGATCAATCTGGAGCAGTTCTGAAACTGCATCAAAACCGATATTTGCCCCTGAGGTGTCTACCTTCTCTTAGAAATTACCAAGCTAACACCCAATGCGGCATTACAAGACATACAATTTCGCGTCCTCCACAGGGTTCACATTTCCACAAAAAGGGCACCTGATGGGGCTCTGGCCTGATGCTATGTGTGTTAAATGTAAAACACAAGTAGGAACATTGTTACATTCATTCTTAAGAGTGTCCACAGTTAGCAGTGCTTTGGACAGGGGCATTGAAAGAGACAGAGCGCATTGTACAATGTTCCTTTGAATGGTCATATTCAGTAGTGTACCTAGGGAACTCTGAAGGTTTACAGGAACAGGGCCTGGGTGAGGTGAAATATAAGTTTATTTTAGTAGCCACGATACTTGTGAAAAAATGCATACTGGTGGCATGGGCAGACGGGGCCCCTCCTAAAATGGCAGTGTGGTTGGGATTTATGAAAGAGATGGCTAGTTGGGTGATAACATCCCATAAATTCTCCATGTCCCTAGGTCAACGTCAGTATAGAGCATTGTGGGAAAGAGTAGAAAATGCACCCACATTGGATCTTTAATATAGGGAGAGACTTGAAGGGTGAAGCGCTTTCCTAGTCACAGGTGTTGTCCAATGGGGATTGGGAAAATTGCGGTTAACTTACCAGAGGAGCAGGAATTCTGGAGCCAGATACAATGGACGGATGGAGGGAGGGCAGGGGGAATCATCAGGGGGTATTAATTTCATATTAAGTACCTTTGGGGGGGAGGAAATATAAAAGAGTGGGTCAGGGGTGATTCCACCAATTGCTGTACTAATGATGTTGGCTCTGCATAAATGTTGTAATGAGAAGCAGATTGGCTGAGTTCTAATGCAGTCAAAACAATGATGTTAATAAGAAGTTGAACGTTACTTGTTGATGTATTGGCATTATACCTATGACCCAATAAAGATATTAAAAAAAAAAAAGAAAAAGAAACAGTCACTCAATACTCTGTATTTGAAGCAAAAGGTCAAGTTAGTGGTACTTCCACCATGAGCCTCCTTTGGAGAGGTAAAGAAGATTTATGGGCATTTCTCCTAGATGGCTGAAGTCTTCTGCTTTTCTGATTACACAGTCCTCGAGAACTGCCTTGCACAGCTTGATCAGTTTGAGGAAGTCCTATTTGAGCAAAGCAAATTAGCATAAATAAGTTTTACTAAACCACCTCACCAAAATCTGTTTCTAAGAAAAACCTCAAGTGACAAAGATTATTCTCCATGTTTAATTAATATTATGATTACATGTCCCTCAAAACAAATGCACCAATTTACAAGAAAAATAAACTCTATACACTCATATTAAAATAAAAAAGAAATATCAACAGTATAATGGGAGGCCTCTCATGCTGACAGCTTGCCTTTATGTCCTTCTTTCTACAGGCAAATGTCTCGAGCACATAAAGTCTCAGTTCAAACAAAGGTAGCCACTGACTTCTGTACATATATCAAGCCGCCCCCCTTCCAAATCATTTTCCACTTGAAGAGGGAGTGAAGCCCAGAAGTTGCTCAATAGGGGTGTACCGCCATTCATCTGCCTCCAGCTCCTCTACCAAACCTGCCAGTTTTTCCATTCGGGCCACCTGTTGATCTGTCAATAAAAATAATGATAGGCATGTATAGCTCACTTCTATATAAAGAGTTCAAGGTCAGGCACAGTAATAAATTAAAAGACATGTCTAATCTAATCCAAAACATTCTCTCGTTCCATAATAAATTGCATTCACCCATGCCAATCCCAATAAAATCTCTTGTATCAGCACTGAACCTACTCCATACAACCAAACACACTTAAAATTACAGTTAATGGCTAAAAACTGGAAAGTGCAGGATCAAACTGGTTTTGCCCATCATCTATGTAAAAATTCCCTTTAGAACCCGGCTAACATGTGCTAAAGTTCCAGAACACAATGCCTTGATGAAGAGTGAGCTGAGTGGTCAGTTTCATGGATATAAGATGTCAGGTATCCTATCGCCAGGTATCCCATCCCTCTCAGCTGTGCTGGGGTCTTCTACCTACATTCCTGCCAGTGGTGGTAGTGTTTCAATATCACATTTTCAATACGAAGGGGCAGGCAAGTTCTGCAAGACTCCAGAGGACCTGCCTGTCCTTAGGGATCCTTTTACAAAGGCGCGCTAGCATTTTTAGCACGCTCTAAACGCTAGAATACATGGGTGTCTCTAGCGTTTAACACTAGCGTGCCCTTGATAAACACTCCCTGCCAGTGGCAGGAATGCGGTTGGAAGACTCCCACACAGCTTAGAGAGAACACTGCCCATCATTATCCTCCCCAGTTTCACAAACTGTGGCCCCATCAGCCCTTTGAAGATCAACCTGTGTTGTATACCAGTTTCCTACCAATGGTGACCCCAATACATTCTTACCCTAACTGTAAAGGAAAACTAGGTTCTTACACAGTTTATTTAACGTAGGCTGTTGAAAGCAACAGAAATACTGTGATCCAGTCAAAATATGTGACCCTCTGAGTGAAAAAGTAGCAAAAAAATTGGGTTACAAATGATAAAGGCTATAAACGTTTTGTGTACTATAGGGTCACTAGAATGGGACTATGCAAATTTTTTCACAACTTTGATGATTTCATGTTCTACAGCTTAAAATATGCAGGTACCTAAAGTGGGGTATGTGATTACTGGGATTAACTATTTTTTAATAGTTTCTCATTTGTTTTAAAGATGTAATTAGTCCATACAATTTTGTAGGATTATGCAGTTGATATCCCTCTATCTTGTGGTATAAATAAGTCACATACCCCACTTTTGCTACGTTTTCACTCAGCAGGTCACATATTGTTTTGAGATTTTGCTAACTCTAAGAAAGTTTTAGAATTACAAAGTGTTTTAGACCCCTCATCATCTTGCTTTTTTTTTTTTTTTGCCTAAGATTACATGTAGTATTTATATAAGAACACAAGATGCATCATGCTAGGTCAGACCAATTGTTCACCAAGCCTGCAGCTTGTCTCCGACAATGGCCCATTTGAGTTGCTTGAAGTACTCAGCAGATCTTAATGGGGAAATTCATTTCATAGTCTCATTGCCAAAACTAAGAGAAGGCGATTCCCAATTCTGTCTTGCTAATAACTGTGAATGGAGTTGTCCTCCAAAAACTAGTCTAAACCTTTTTGAAATCAAGCAGCACCACTACCTTTGACCATATCCTTTGGGAACAAACCAATAATCCACAATCTGGGAGTGTATTTACTCTTCCAGCTGAAACTATAAAATCAAGTATCTTTAACGGTAAAGGCTAGTTTTGAGGATTTATGCCAAATGAGATCACCAATATGCTGATTTTAAATTGCTGACTCATGCTCAAGTCATATTGACTACTGTAATATATGTGCATGGATGAGCAGACTGGATAGGCCATATGGTCTTCATCTGCCATCATTTTTCTATGTTTATCTGTAATCAGGGTTTACTGTTAAAACTTATGAGATGCCTACAATTACTACAGAATATTACTGCAAAGAATTTAGAAGGGGCAAAAGTGATGGATCATGTTACTGCTATTTTGCAAGATTTACATTGGTTGCCACTTATCTGGCATGTAAAATTTAAGGTTCTCACAATAAGGCCTTTAAATGTTACCATTAGATTGCACCATCATATTTAACTGATGTTTTGTTCAACTATACTCTCCCTACCCTTCTCTAGCAAATTTCAATTTTCTCAGCAAGATCTAATGGTTATATCATAAGTCTCAGGTTATCAAACACATGAAATTCATCCTTTAGCTGTTACATACCAAGGTTGCGGAATGCTTTGCCAGTTGACCTGTGCAAAGAAACTGGGCTTTTATCATTTTGTAAAAAGCTGAAGACAGGGTTATTTGCAAAGGCACTTTCCTTATTAATTTGGGAGATAGGATAAGTATGATTAACAGTGTTTTACTGATAGTAACATAGTAGATGACGGCAGAGAAAGACCTGCATGGTCCATCCAGTCTGCCCAACAAGATAAACTCATATGTGCTACTTTTGTGTATACTTGACCTTGATTTGTTTCTGCCATTTTCAGGGCACAGACCGTAGAAGTCTGCCCAGCACTAGCCCCGCCTCCCAACCACTAGCCCCGCCTCCCACCACCGGCTCTGCCACCCAATCTCCGCTAAGCTTCTGAGGATCCATTCCTTCTGAACAGGATTCCTTTATGTTTACCCCATGCATTTTTGAATTCCGTTACCGTTTTCATCTCCAAGAGATGGTGGAGATTATTTATTGAAGAGGTTAAGATTGGGTGATGGGTTTTTAAAATATATTATGTAATGTTAATACTAAGCACTTTTATTGTACATTGCTTTGGGGTATTACTGGGAGCAGTACATCAAATTAAAGACTCAACTAAATAAATACATTTTATGGATCTATTGTGCACTGACTGAAAAAGACAAAAAAACCCCAAAACAGTTTCTTAAATTTGTTCTTGAGTTTGCTACCAGTTACTTTATGCTGTGTCCCCTAGTCTTGGTTCTGTTTGGAAATATAAATAACCACTCTCTAACATGTTTCACGCCACTCATGTTTTTATAACTTTCAATCATATCTCCTCTTAGCTATCTTTTTTCAAAGCTGAAGAGTCCTAACCTGCTTAAACCTTTTTCATAAAGGAGCCATTCTATCCCCTTAATCGGTTGTTTTCATGCTGTAGTTAATTTATCCACTTGGTGGTCTGCTGTGGTCATTTCCTATTTTAAATTGGTTTCTATGGAAAAGGATCAAAATTCAAACTACTGATAACATGACTAAAATAAAACCTCTTGTGTCCTCAGCTGCATTTTAAAATAGAGAGAATAAGAGTTAGGCTGATGGTTAGGCCCAAGGCACCTGATGCACCATAAGTGCGGGTCTGTTACAGAAATCACCTGATGATATTGGATACACCTCTTGAAGCCAATTTGTGTGTGTGTGTGGGGGGGAGGGGGGTCTTCGGAGACATTAAAAAAAATCGCAGCCAAATTAAACACCTCAATTTTGAACAGAAAAAGGGGTAGTGTCCAAATTGAGGTCGGGGCTCTGGCCTAAACGGCCCTAGTCAGTTGTGAAAACTAAAGGAAACAAAGTGCCGAAAAACTATGAAAATAAAAGGAAAAACAGGAATGAAGGAAATGAAAAGGAAAAATACCTAAAAAAAATGTAGAACTAAGAACAAAAAGAGATGCACGGGAAGGCACTGTAACACCAGAAAAATGGACGCTGTGAAGAGAAGACCATGAAGCGTTCTCTCAGCTCCGCGGAAAAAATGAAGACTGAGGAAGCTGAGTTGCACGTTGGGTGGGAAAGCACCAGTGCAGCTGCTAGAAATTTGTTCAACTTGCTAGTCAGCGTCTGCACCAGGCTCTGTCGGATGTGTCACCACACGTGAGAATACAATGGCCTGCTTACCCTCAGAGAACTCCCCCTATTTGTACGCCCTATTTGACCACTGCATGGTCAGATAATGTAGGGATACCTATTTCAACTTTATAGTAATACGATAAAATATTTGAGCAGTCAGACACCTGTAAGCAGTATGTGACATGGATTGGTGCATCCATGCCACATGGGTATAATCTTTATCTATGGGTGAAATCCTCCATGGGTCCACAAGGTCAAACCCCTACAAAAATACTTTAAACCATAAGCCATTTTGTGGTCCCCCGAAGTAGATGTCCCAGATCTACCCACCCAAGGGTCCATGACTCAACTGAAGTCACCAATTACCATCAATGGTAACTGTATATAGCCCTCACATATCTTTACAAGTTGGTTGGAACATATCTACCTATCTCTACCTTAATCACTGAGACTGGAATACATTTGCTTATTAATACACTATGGGTTGTTCCAATTGCATAGATTACTTCCCCCCACCCAACTCCGCCTCAATTTTGGATGTTCCTGGTCTGAAAGGTGTGTTTCCTCAATAAAGGTTATATGTATACTAGTAAAAAAGGCCCGTTTCTGACACAAATGAAACGGGCGCTAGCAAGGTTTTCCTCGGAGTGTGTATGTTTGGGAGAGTGTATGTGAGAGTGACTGTTTGAGAGTCAGAGTGAAAGTGTGAGTGTGTGAGAGAGAGAGTGAGTCTCTCCCTGAGCCCTGCCCTCCCAATCCATGGCCATCCATGTTTCTCTGTCACCTGCCCCCTCCATTCATCCCTATCCTGCATTTCCCCTCTCTGCCTGAGGCCTGCCCTGCAATCCATATCCATCCATGCCCATCTGTCCCCTCCATTCATCCCTATCCAGCAATTCCCCTCTCCCTGAGTCCTGCCTTTCCAATCCATGCCCATCTATGCTCCTCTGTCATCTGGCCCCTCCATTCATCACTATCCAGCAATTGCCCTCTCTCCCTTAGGCCTGCCCTGCAATCCATATCCATCCATGCCCATCTGTCCCCTCTATTCATCCCTATCCAGCAATTTCCCTCTCTCCCTGAGTCCTGCCCTCCCAATCCATGCCCATCCATGCTCCTCTGTCCCCTGCCCCCTCCATTCATCCATTTCCAGCAATTCCCCTCTCTCCATGGGCACTGCCCCCTCCATTCATCCCTATCCAGCATTTCCCCTCTCTGCCTGAGGCCTGCCCTGCAATCCATATCCATCCATGCCCATCTGTCCCCTCCATTCATCCCTATCCAGCAAGTCCCCTCTCCCTGAGTCCTGCCCTTCCAATCCATGCCCATCCATGCTCCTCTGTCACCTGGCCCCTCCATTCATCCCTATCCAGCAATTGCCCTCTCTGCCTGAGGCCTGCCCTGCAATCCATATGCATCCATGCCCATCTGTCCCCTCCATTCATCCCTATCCAGCAATTCCCCTCTCTCCCTGAGCCCTGCCCTCCCAATCCATGCTCCTCTGTCCCCTCCATTCATCCCTTTCCAGCAATTCCCCTCTCTCCCTGAGCCCTGCCCTCCTAATCCATGGCCATCCATGTTTCTCTGTTACCTGCCCCCTCCATTCATCCCTATCCAGCATTTCCCCTCTCTGCCTGAGGCCTGCCCTACAATCCATATCCATCCATGCCCATCTGTCCCCTCCATTCATCCCTATCCAGCAATTCCCCTCTCCCTGAGTCCTGCCCTTCCAATCCATGCCCATCCATGCTCCTCTGACACCTGGCCCCTCCATTTTTCCCTATCCAGCATTTCCGCTCTCTGCCTGAGGCCTGCCCTGCAATCCATATCCATCCATGCCCATCTGTCCCCTCCATTCATCCCTATCCAGCAATTCCCCTCTCCCTGAGTCCTGCCCTTCCAATCCATGCTCCTCTGTCACCTGGCCCCTCCATTTTTCCCTATCCAGCATTTCCCCTCTCTGCCTGAGGCCTGCCCTGCAATCCATATCCATCCATGCCCATCTGTCCCCTCCATTCATCCCTATCCAGCAATTCCCCTCTCCCTGAGTCCTGCCCTTCCAATCCATGCCCATCCATGCTCCTCTGTCACCTGGCCCCTCCATTTTTCCCTATCCAGCAATTGCCCTCTCTCCTTGAGGCCTGCCCTGCAATCCATATCCATCCATGCCCATCTGTCCCCTCTATTCATCCCTATCCAGCAATTTCCCTCTCTCCCTGAGTCCTGCCCTCCCAATCCATGCCCATCCATGCTCCTCTGTCCCTTGCCCCCTCCATTCATCCCTTTTCAGCAATTTCCCTCTTTCCCTGAGCCCTGCCCTCCCAATCCATGCTCCTCTGTCCCCTGCTGCCTCCATTCATCCTTTTCCAGCAAGTCCCCTCTCTCCCTTCCATGGCCCCTCCTCGATGCTCCTCTCTCTCCCATGTCCCAGCCTGGCCCGCCCTCTTCTCCCCCCCCCCCCTTCGCATCCATGCCCCCCCCCCCTTTGCAT
The DNA here is from genome assembly GCF_901765095.1 of Microcaecilia unicolor. Classification (NCBI taxonomy): domain Eukaryota; kingdom Metazoa; phylum Chordata; class Amphibia; order Gymnophiona; family Siphonopidae; genus Microcaecilia; species Microcaecilia unicolor. The sequence continues at coordinate 158,279,687 of NC_044035.1, forward strand.
CCATGCATCCCTTTTTTGTTTTTTTTATTCTTTTTAACTTTACCTCCGTGGCGTTTCCGGCAGCGAAGCGTCAGGGAAGGAGGCGGCGCTCCCGACGTCTAGCTTTCCCTTCGCTGTGTTCCGCCTTTTTTTGAAGGCGGAACACAGCGAAGGGAAGGCTAGACGTCGGGAGCGCCGCCTCCTTCCCTGACGCTTCGCTTCCGGATTTGTTTGTTTAGACGCGAGGGCGGGGCAGAGACGGCTGGGTGGCTTCACACCACGAACACCACGAACGCCACGAACCCTACAGCCAGGGACTCAGGGAGTGACGTCAGATGGCTTCAGAACGTTGTCCTCATTAGAACGTTCACGGTGCGTTTTATTATATTAGATTTTGTTTCTTTAGTTCCTATAAAATTGTTGTTCTTTTTATTGGGGAATTAATTCCTGCCACATTCCAAGGTGGTGGATCGTATGATAATTTAACTTGATATCCTTTAGATAAAATCTGATTACCAAGGGAACCCAGTACCCAGCCTTCACCAAATCCTCATACACTCTTCTAAATATATGTCTCCACAAAATAGAATAGGACCCAGATTTCAAGCAATCACCCAGAGCATTTTTTTCCTCCAACCCTCCCCCCCCCTTTAATAGGTCAACTCTATTTTATTCTACCCTCTCCCCCATAACCTCTACTCCTCTTTCCCCATCCTCTCTCTGGACTGTCACATTTAGACACCCCATACCCCCTTCCCTTATGAAATCTTCAAATAGACCCTCTTTATATTATAAGCCTTTTATTTATTTTTCTCTGTTAATAGTTAGCTTCCCACTACAAGAACTGGCATTAAACATATGTTCGAGAATATATAATACAATTTATTTTTATTTTATTTTAGTTATATTTGTACCCCGCGCTTTCCCACTCATGGCAGGCTCAATGCGGCAGATCGCTTGCCATCTTGTTTCTTAGGCTCAATGCGGCTTACATATACAGGTACTTATTTGTACCTGGGGCAATGGAGGGTTAAGTGACTTGCCCAGAGTCACAAGGAGCTGTGCCTGAAGTGGGAATCAAACTCAGTTCCCCAGGACCAGAGTCCACCACCCTAACCACTAGGCCACTCCTCCACACTTACACTCATTAGTATTATTTAACTAGAGGAACCTCTTTGCCTCAACAGTGATCAACCTTCTCTTACAAACCTCATTGAGTACTGTCTGAAAAATTCATACCCCCAAACATATCTCACCAGCAGAGTAACAGTTTTCTTTTCTTTTTCTTAGGAGGCTAGTACTAAAAAGAGAAAAGTTCTCTCTTTCCACCACTGCAGAGAAACATGGTCTGGAGTTCACCCCTGGGGCCATGTTCACCAGGGATCCTTGTATTTGAGAGAAAAAAACCAGTCACCTCCGAAACTTTGTCAAAAACTTTTGTCTGTCCTTCATAGATGATCCTCAGTTTTGCAGGATAAAGTAAGGCGAATTTGATATGTTTTTCAAACAAGGACTTGCACACCAGTGAAAATGCCTTATACTGTGCTTGTACTGAAGTGAAATAGTCTTGGAAACACAACATTTTTTTGTTGTAATGAGTCAGCGATTTCCAGGATCAAAGAGCATTTAAAACAGCTTGTTTGTTAGCAAAATTGAGCACTTTGAAGATTACTGGGCGAGGATGCTCATCTTCCGCTCTACTAGACCCAATTCTGTGAGTCCTTTCAATATAAAAGGGTCTCTAGCATACTCACCGAGTTGCAATTCTCTCGGGATCTATGTTTCCAGAAAACAATGGAGTTCACCTTCAAGTACTTATTCTGGAAGTCCAATCAAGAGTAAGTTGTTTCTACATGATTGATTTTTCTAAGTCATCAAATTTTTGCTGCAAAGCCAGCACCTTTTTAGCTGTTCCTGCAATTGAGTCATACCTCTGCCCTCTCCGAAGACTCTCACTCATTGCTGGGGGGCAGTAAGTTCTAAATTAATATTATCAATTCTTTCATGAGCTTCTTCTGCCATATCATATATTTGTTGTAGTTTCTTTTTTACTCTATTGCTGCTTCCACTGCTGCTTAAGTTCTGCAATTATTTCTGCGGACCATGCAGAGCTGATAGATGGACTGGAAAGGCTGTTTGCGTCAGCCGTTTTGGAATCCACTGTGCGCTGCTTCTCTCTGTCCTGTTTTTGTGGTTTTGAAGTCACGCTGACTTGATCCGAAGCCCAGTGAGTTTTGCCCGACATACACTACTCAGTCACCTAATCCGGGAACAAATTAAACTCCAGGAGAGCCAACAAAGAAGCCGTGACCTAGAAGGTTTATGGAGGGTACAGAGGAGCTCTGCTTTTCAGCTGTTGCTCCAATGTATGGCATCGGATGACTCCCTATAAGTACTATTTTTAATGCACATTATACACTTGCATGGATGTGCACTAATGTTTAACGTCCAATAACACCTGCGCTATATGCTTAGCACTTCTTGGTAAACATGCCCCTAAGATCCCACCATCCTTTCCAGCATTTATTGTTCCTGTCCTTGTGAAGTTATAATGCGTTTAGGGAAATTTGCTTATTTTGGGTCAAAGCTCTGGAACTTGTTACCACTAGCTACTCAGGTAGAGGTAGATTATATGAAATTATGGAATTGGTTAAAGTGTGGCTTTTTATAGAGTATTGACTTAGTGGGATGCAAAGATCATGCTGGCCCTGTTTTATGAGGCTGACAGTAATTAATCATGTAGATGTACTGGATTGGGATAATTGAGCTACCTTTGTTGTATGGGATGGGATACACAGTTGGGTGGGATTACAAATATGATTGAATTTTTAATTAATATTACATACAGTGTACCATGCTTTGAGTAATTTAGTGAGGCCTGTTATCAAACCAAATACATCTAAAACATTTAAAAGTGGATCACAAAATAAAATATACAAACAAAAAAAAAAAAAATCAAACCCAGCATCATATATACATAAAAGTTGCATAATTAAACACAAGCAACCTATTCAGAATCAATATTAGCCAAAATCTTGAACAAAACAGGAAACAGAAAAGCTTAAAAACTTTGACAAATTATTTGGCTCCCTGCTTCCTGCCTGTTCCTACATTTCTAGGTGTGCAGTTTTGGAATTGAATATATACTCACCGTGTTTCACTTGTTTCAGTGTGGAGGCCACCTGATAGCTGAAGACAGATTCACAGAGGAATCGTTCAGAGCCATCTGCAAAAGACACATGGGAACAAGAAAGACGTTTAATGGTTTGGGAAAACTATGCAAGAGGTCCAGCAAGAATATTTCACATAGGAATAAAAATTGTTATATCTTGAGCAGAGTATTGTGTTTGCTTTATTAGTCCACTTGGACATCAGAAATAAGAATCAACAATGAAGCTGTGGGTGATACATTACCATTAATCCAATAAAAAGTTATCTTTGACAAACTTTCTAGAGTCATCTTTTTTTCATCAGGTCAGATCTGATGAGAGAAAGATTCTTGAAAGATGGTCAAAGATAGATTAGGTTAGTCCAATAAAAAACCTCACCTATAACTTGGTTGTTGATTCTTATTTCTACATGCTAAAAAGAAACTGAAAACACACATCCTATAGGATTAGCCATTGAGGATACAGTTATATACTGCCCAACCTGTAGATATACCCTGTGTATTGCTCCCAGAATTATCTCTATCTCCTCCTCCTGCACTGAGCTTCCAGACTCTTTTTGTACATATAAATAGCAGACCTGGACATGTGAAAATGAAGATGCATGTATATGGCGATTTCACAAAAAGCACTACTTCTGCATGTATTTGGCAATGCGCAGGGTCTTAAGTGTACAGACAGAAGGTGTGTTAGGAGTGGTCCTTCAAAGTACACATGTATTCTGTGTTTTATAATAGCAATTCACGTACATCTTGGCATTTTTACCTATTGGCATTTATACCTAGTCAGAATCACACGTAACCCCAACTATCTTGTCTTGGAGCAATGTGAGAGGGTTGAGAATTGCTCATCTGAGCACAGGAGCCAGCTCTGTGGGTGCTGCAGATGCTGAGCACCCCCAATATTGAGCAAGCTCCAACTCTGTGTCCAGGAACAGGTAATGTATATTGCACTTGGCATTCCCAATAATCTTCAAAAGCTGAGTCACAAATCCACCTCCTCCACAAGAAAGTTTGACTTTGTGAGGGAGAGTGTCTTCCTCACAGCTACTGTACATGTACATTTCTAAAATTTGCCACACACATGCATAGGTTGCCCCTGCTTACAAAATCGCATTACATACACCAAATTCCTAGTACTATCCAGCCAACACAACCCCATTACTGACCAAAGCATCACGTGCGACCAAAAGACATACCCAATCAAATCACAACTATCATTATAGACAAACACATATCCCATGAAAATCAAGTCTCATCAGTCACAACAAAGAGCTTTAAAAACTTATGGAAACTAAGAAGGATAAGAGACTACTTCCCTAGACAATTCTTCCGTCTAATAGTACAATCGTTGACACTGTCCCAATTGGACTACTGCAATGCAGCGTATGTACGTAGAAAACAAAATAAAATCATTGCAAACCGTACAAAACACAGCAGCAATACTGATATTCAGAAAATCAAAATATGAAGGAACAACCCCACTACTTGAAATGCTACACTGGCTCCCAGTCAAGGCCAGACTGATCTTCAAAACTTGCACTCTCATTTTCAAGATACTGTTCGGCATGTCCCCTGATTACATGCTAGGCTTAACTGAATTATCAGTGAGGAATGCAAGCCCAGAGACCAGAAGTAATCTATTACTCTATCTGCCTATCTGTAGAAACATAATCTAATAATCCATCTACACAGCCGGATTCAGCTACCTGGGTTCCAAATGGTGGAACTCGATTTCCAAGATGATAAGAAGCATCACCGAGTACCTTCAATTCAGGAAAGGCCTGAAAATCTACATCTTCAAGAAATATTATGGTTAACAACTCATCACACACAATGCACTGTATCCAACACTGAATGTAATGTAAAAAAGAAAACACAATGATTGTAATGTAATGCTAAAATACAAAAGAATGATGGGCGTGGAGATGAGGGAGGATGAGTGGGCGGTCATGGAGAGGGCATCGGCGAAGGTGTCCCTTTATGTGCCTATTAAAGAGAATGCTGTTAAAGTTCTATTTCAATGGTATTTAACGCCTGCTCGTCTTCGACACATCTATCTGGCTCTCTCGGGCATATGCTGGAGGGGCTGTGATGAGCTTGGTACAATGGGCCACATTTGGTGGTCGTGTGTTAAAGTGCGGGCTTTTTGGAAAGCAATCTATTATAGATTGCAGAAGTGGCTGTGGCGTTCACTTCCGTTCTGTTTCCTAAGAAGGTCCCAGGTTTAACTCTTCCTCAGGCCACTTTGGTAAGGCATGCCATGTGTGTGGCCCGTGTAGTTGTGGCTACACACTGGAAGCAGCAGTCTGTACCTCCTGTGACGATGTGGCTTAACAAAATGTGGTATATATGTGAAATGGAGCGTTTACTTGCAGAGCGTAGGCACCAGAGACATAAATGGGATGCAATATGGGAGCCTTTTATTTTGCATTGTTCTGCTTGATTACTGTTTGACTGGGCTGGGATGGACCCTGTTTGGGCGGGAGCTTTGCTATGGCCCCCTTGTTTAGTTGGCGGGGGGTTGGGAGGAGGGATAAGGAGGTTACATTTTTCTATTATAAAATGTTTTAAAAATTTGAAGTTTCATTCAGTAGCATTACTCATGTTTGTGCTGGAAGGCACATCGCTTTGTGTATGTTCATTTTGCTTACTGTTATGCATTTGAATGTGTAAGATATGACACTGTTCTTACAGGCAAACTGTATTTTCCTTTCTGCTTGAACAGTCAATAAAGACTTCTTACAAATTAAAAAAAAAAAATACAAAAGAATGTAACACCTACTAAATGAAAAATGCAAGCCACATTGAACCGAAAACCTGTTTTTGGATAATTGTGGGATATAAGAACGAATAAATAAAATAAAAATAAATAAATATAAGTATATGCCCTGCATTGCGAGGCCACCCTTTTCGGCCACCCTTTTCAAACAGTGATAAAATTGCTCGCTCTCTCTCTTGTACATAGTGCCACATACATGTACATCTTCTACAGTGCTATATACATATTTTAAAATATAAGACTCAATGCTCAATATTTGCCTAGTTTTAAATGGGCGGACTTAGATGTTTGTGTCATTACGTACACCACCTATACAAAGTTATCCTCCCTATCATGCAGGATCTGTGACATCACGTGCATGCTCCATATCAGGGAAATAAGCCCCCTCGTCTATGCTAATTTCACCGTTGACAAACAACTATTTTCACAAGCTGGAGTGGAATCAACAGCAAATTGTGTTGAGAAAATTTTCAATAGTGCATTTAGCTTCAAAACTTATGAACATAGACAGAAGGACTGAACATTTTTGAAACCTGAATGTTCATGTGTAGTGTCTAATCATGCTTCAGGAACATCCCTGAGAACCCCTCTATTCTATGTGGCTAAAAACATGTGCATTATGAAAGTACGAATGCACTTTTAGGCATAGGAGCCAACTTTTCAAAATGATTGGGAGTGCTGAAATGTATTTTTTTTTTTTTTTTTTTTACAGGTGGTGCATTCCCCCTTCATCCACCCTCCCTCTCCCCGTCCCCCCTCCATTTCCCTCCGAGTTCCAGGCCCCCTCCACCTCCCTCCGAGTTCCAGTCCCTCCCAGTTCCAGGCCCCCCTCCCTCCCCTCTCTCTCTTTTCCCTCCCCCTGAGTTCCAGGGTCCCTCCCTTTGAGTTCCAGGGTCCCCCCACCTCCGAGTTCCATAGGGTCCCTCCTCCCTCCGAGTTCCACAGGGCCCTCCCCCCCTCCCTCCGAGTTCCACAGGGCCCACCCCTCCGAGTTCCAGGGTTGTTGTCCTTCCCTTCGAGTTCCAGGCCCCTCCCTCCGAATTTTAAAAGTCATCTTGACTTACCTCGTCGGGGTTACGGTGGCCGGCAGCAGTGGTAAAAAGAGTGCAGGCTTGGCCCTTAGTTCATTTTCCCTTCTCTCTCAGCTCTGGTCCCGCCCTTGCGGAAACAAGAAATGAGGGTGGGACCAGAGCTGAGAGATAAGGGAAGCTGCTGCCGGCCGCCATAACACTGACGAGGTAAGTCAAGATGACTTTTAAAATTCAGAGGGAGGGGCCTGGAACTCGAAAGGAGGGAGGGAGGAAGGGAGGGATGACGACCCTGGAACTCGGAGTGAGGGACGATGACCGTGGAACTCAGAAGGGGGGGATGACCCTGGAACTGGGAGGGAGGGAGGGAACGAACATCCGGTGGGTGAAATATTGGGGGTGCTCAAGCACCCACGGAGTTGGCGCCTATGCTTTTAGGAAACTTGAATTATTTACCAAAGCTGTATTTTTTCTACTGACAAAACATGTTAGTGCCTATGAGCAAGATGCAGGTAAGATGACTGTCTGCCTGGAGGGAGCTCCACTGCAGTCACTGTCACTACAGCAGTGGCAGATATAAGCTCCGAGGGGGGGCCTTTCCTCTGATCGCTCAGGCAGCCACTTAAACCTGATGACAAGCCTGCCTGTGAGCTGGCCACAGCAAGATCCCACACTGTGCAGGAGCAGCCCTGAATCAGTGAGCAGATCAAAAGATGTTGCTGGGTCTCTTAAGATCAGAATCTTGACTAGTCTGCCTTTAAGATTACAAGTTTGTTATCCGAGTCATATTATTTAAATACATTAGCCTCTTACTGTTATATAAATTAATTAGAACTCCTAGTAATGTTCATCTTCCTTTGGATAATATTGCTCCTGGATTCTCTCATAGTGTGGTCTAATCTCTGAGAAATTTCAGTACTTTAATTTCTTCTTTTTCATTATATTGTGAAGCGTATCACTTTGTTGTCTTTTCAAAGTTTGACTTTGATGTATAGTTTGGAAAATCAAATTGAAAAAACAAAAAAAAAATTGCATGGTCTGCCTCTTGCCACAATCAAAGGTTTAAACAGAAAATACATTTATGCAAAATCAGTGGTCCTTTTACAAACGCACGCTGAAAAATGGCTTACGGTAGTGTAGGCATGGTTTTTGGGTGCGCGCCAATCCATTTTTCAGTGCACCTGTAAAAAAGGTCTCTTTCCCCCCCCCCCCCCCCCCCGAAAATGGATGTGCGGCAAAATCAAAATTGCCACATGTCTATTTTGGGTCTGAGACCTTACCGCCAGCCATAGATCTAGCGGTAAAGAATTTGGGTGGTAATGACCTGCAAGTGTCAGATGCCACTTGGCGCGCGTCCGTTAAGTGCGCCGGAAAATAAAAAATACTTTTCAGATGCGCATAGCAGACAACCACCAAAATTGAAATTATCACAAAGGCCATGCGGTAACTCCAATTTGGCATGCGTTGGGCGCACGTAGGCGCCTACACGGCTTAGTAAAAGGGGCCCTCAGTGAATCTACCCTGCTCTTGGCATAGTATTTGCCTACTGCTAGGGTTGAATGTATCTTTTATTGGTCTAAAAACCTAACTTTTTTTCTTTTTAAATTATGCACACATGCAGTCACATATGTCTCTTTCCTAGCAATAAAATCAAACGTACCACAACAAGGATATATCAATATACAATGATTACTAGAAATCCTGTTACTTAAGCCAAAGCATAAATGTATTATTCAAAAACCTTCCATATACACCGATAAGGTAGCTCTCATATTAGCCAATCACAACAGCAATCACTATATCTGCTGTATATCCAATATGGTTGGATTTAATCTTAGAGCTGGCTTTTATACAGAATGACTTTGGTGCAAGTACCAAATGTGAAATTCAAAAGTGAACTTCAATATTTCAAAAACAATTAAAAAATAAGATGCAATGTCTGATGAATACAATACAATATAATGAAACATCATTTATGCCACAATCTTATTTTTAATGGCCCTCAAGTATGCATGCTTACGCTAAATGATGAAAACTTCATGGTCTCCAAAGCCTGACTCAATGAGTTTCGTCTAAATGACTGCTTCAGGGCTTAAGGACTGACCGCAGCTTAGTAGAATTATCCGTGCAGGAACAATGTCTTATGCAAGATGGTTAGTTAATTTCAAATATCTCTCTAATGATGCTCCACTGTGATGGATTGACATGAGCTTCTGCCCTTTTTCTCATTTTGAAAATCTGGTGGTACTTTCAGTGCTACCCTGGACTTGGTCATGAAGAGGTTATTGTAGACTTTGGCCATTGCCGTCACTGTGAAATGCAAATGGTGGAAGCCTAAATGGACTGGTACAAGATATAAATGAGTTAAGGGAGTGGAGATAAACAATATACTCCAGTAGCCTGGATGTTGTGAGCACTCTGGAGGGCTGGTGCGAGGGAAAGGGGATAGTGGGTCTTTCAGCCGGCATCATCCCCGTTCATTCAGCCCAGCTAGGAGAACAGGGCGCCCTCTAGGGATCAAACTGCCAGGGAAAGCTGTAATGCAGGAGAAAAACTACACTTCCCAGAAGACAGTGCAGGGTCAGTGGAACTCCCAGGAGGGGGAGGGTGGAGTGACTGATTGGGAGATGAGGTCTGATCCTGGAGATGGGGAACAGCTGGTGGAGCTTGGGGAGGAGGAGATGGAGTGGAATAAAGAGGAGGTGGAAGGAGAAGGTAAGGAGGAGTGCATGGAGGTTGGAGGGTTTGCTCAAACTTCCTCAGGAAAGGTAAAGGCTTTTGTGGCGGGAGTGTGGCCCAAGCTGTGCATACTTGGAGAGGATAAAATAATCCAGTGGGGAAGCCACTGGTGGAAGAAGCTAACCCATAAACTATCTAAGGGTAGAAGATAGTGCTGAGGAGGGGAGGCTACAATTGGGAGCAAGACAAAGGTTTGCTGGGTGTGATATTCTGAGTTAAGATTGGACTGTGTTAATAAGCTGAATGTGGAAAAACTGAACTGACTCTTGCATTCTTGATGAAGAAACTGCTTGAAGATTAAAGCTGTATTAAAAGATGCTGAGAGAATAAAGACCTGTGGTTTTCAAGAACTATAAGACTGCTGGAGTTTTGTGTGTCCCAGTCGTGAGCTGATCCTGGGCGCAGGTCAGCTGGGCAGCAGTTAAACTAGGCCAAGCAGTGCAGCAAGGCGGTGGTTGCAGCTCGTACCGGGGAAAAGCTAGCCAAGCTAAGCAGGGTCGACCCCGGCTCTCACCTGGAAGGGGAACCTGGTTACAATGTTAAAAGGAGAGGGAGATGGGATAACATTCAGCACATCAAGTAGAGCTCAGGGAAGGATTTTTGAGGAATAACGTGGTCACGTGTTTGAAGATGGTAGGAATTTTAGCTGTGAAACGTGATAGATGGAGGGGCTACTGCAGGAGAGAAAGAATAGATACATTTGGTGGAAATGGGGCGGGAAGAACAAATAATGAGTTTGGAGAAGGAGAGAAGATGATTTCAGAGACAGATGAAAGGTGACAGAGGGTAAAGCAAGGGGAGAGAAGGGAAATCATGGGGTCTGGTAGCGAACTTAAGATTAAGCTTATTAATCTTGTCATGAACCAAAACACATAAAGTCCACACTTACTGTTCACTAATGCATCATACATTCACCTCTGAACTCTCATTCCCGTAATATCACATCACTCATACCTTTACTCACAGAAAGATATATACCATATGTCTTCATGTCTTTTTATCGCCCTCTAAGCTCCCATTGTTTCCTTCCAAAGTTTCAATGTTTGTGTTCCATTGTTACATTCCTTAACGACACCTCAATTGTTTCGCATAACTCTGTACAATGTAATCCATAACCAATCTGTAACAAATTGTATTTCCAACATTTAACTCATATTGTAAGCCACACTGAACCCGCAAAAAGGTGGGAAAATGTGGGATACAAATGCAATAAATATAAATAAATATAAATATGAAAGAAATCAACCTGTGTTTAGGCTGAAATGAGGGAAAGGAGGAAGAGGAGACAGTCTGAAAAGAGATGAAATCATAGCAAAGAGATGATGGGGATGGAGACAAACATATCTGGATTGCTCAGCAAATGAAATAATAGGCTGGAAGGAGGTGAGCAAGAATATAAAATGTAGAAATCAGCACATGAACGTGACTTTAGTCAGAAATGTTCTGCAAATGCAAAACACAGGAAACCAACTTTGGCAGTGAGCCAGGTTTTCTATGCTTTACAAGGCAGGAGAAGGGTGGAGAAAGAGTGTTCAAAGCAGCATAGAGTGTTGTAACAAGAAATTGCCTTATGAACAGATCATGATAAGGTAGTAAAGAACGAGACAGATGTGACAGTAGTGGAAAGAATGGAAGATTCAATGGTCTGAAGGTGAAAATGATGACAGGAAGAGACTGGTAGTGATGGCGATTGAGTGTAAAAGTTATAAATTAATTACCAGAGAGACAAAAATAATAGAAAGGGAATGGGACTTGTTATACCGCCTTTCTGTATTTTTTGCAACTACATTCAAAATGGTTTACATAGTATATACAGGTACTTATTTGTACCTGGGGAAATGGAGGGTTAAGTGACTAGCCCAGAGTCACAAGGAGAAGCAGTAGGAATTGAACCCAGTTCCCCAGGATCAAAGTCCACTGCACTGACCACTAGGCTATTCCTAGTGGAAAAGACTGAAAAAGAGCAGCTGGAATAAAGAACTACTTCAAGATCATGGTCAAGTTGTTGAGTGGGAGCAGTAAGAGTATAGGGAGGTGAAATAAGGCGAGCAAGATCAAGAGTTTTGAAACACAAGAGTTAGAAAGATAATCAGCATGGAAGTTAAAATCACCAAAAATAAGAGAATGGTAAAACGAGTCAAAGAAGGAAAGACAGTTGGCAAAAACAGAGACAATGAGCTTATCAAGAGGAGCTAAAAGGACAGCTATTGGGAAGGATGCAGATGAATAGGCAGATAGTATAAATCTCAAATTAGAGAAAAGGAGTGAATTAAGGAAGAAACATTAGCCACCACTGTCATTTACCAAGTGAGCATGAGGGCAGAAAATGAAACAGAGGCCTGAAGGGAAAGCCAGGTTTCAACGAGAGTGAAAATATTTAATTTACTTATTTATATTCCAACATTGGTAAAGTGGAGAACATCAATAAAAACATACTAATTAAAAACATTAACCACAATCTATACATTTTAAAACTGCTAGGCATATTCAAAGGGAAATATCTGGGTAACAGCAGCAGTTATCGGGATATTTCTGCAAGCTGTGGCTATCCAAGGACATTCAGCGGCACTTTCTGGAGAGTGCCGCTGAATATCCTTACAGACTTTCAGTACTTTTCAGATGGTCCTTGTGTGGAGTTCACAGTGAGTCAGTTAGCAGTGATATTCAGTCTGCTATCCAGAAACCAATATAGATAAAGCTAGGGCAGCACAAAGGGTAGCCATCTCAACATTGCCATTATCTAGACAGGGGTGCCAATCTCTGAAGAATATTATTGGATAATAATCTTACCAGCTAGTAAGATACATACTCTACTGACATGCAGATATTTCACCGTGTCATGAGATGTGAGACATACAATAGGTTAGGAAAAATGTACAAGTAGAATCCGTGATATCTGAAAAATATAGTTTGTAAGCACAATAAAATTAGTCAACCAGGGAGGGATTCTGGACTGGTCTGATAGGACTAAAGGAAAGAAAGTTATCAGGTAAGACATAACTTTTCCTTCCATAGCATCCTATCAGACTAGTTCAGACCAATGGGATGTAGCAAAGCAGTATCCCCAACACAGGGTGGGACTAAAAGATCTAAACACTCAAAAAAGAGAGAAAGAATTTTGCAAATAAATGCATCATTAATCTCCCCCGTCTAATAAACTGGAAAAGCCTTAGAGAGACCAAGAGCAATCAGAAGGGCTCTGGAAAGACAAAAGGTATGAAAGAGGAGAATGATGCGATTCCCACGATAAGAAGGAATAATAGAAAATAGCACCAAAATAGCACTGATGGACCGTGGAAGAGATTCAAAGACCAAGAAACAAACCCAACTGATGTTATCCTTAAAAGAGTCTTTGAATGCAACAGCCTAAGACTAATGTACATCTGCAACTGCAAAGGAAGACCTGGAGGAATTGAATATCCAGAGAAGGAAATAAAGGAAGAAAGCTATCAGGGGCTGAAAACCCACTGTGCTTCCCTGTCTACATCTATGACCACCAAGGAAAATTAAGAAGCACCTTTCATTGAGAGTAAAAAAGGGAGATCAATGAGAATAGCTATTGACTGACCTGGTGTCAAAGAGTACTCTATTCAGATATGAAAACCCAAATGTCATTGTAAGAGCAAGGAGAGGGCAGAAGGGCCCTGAAACACGAGTCACTCATACAGGACAACTGGAAGCCTACTAGTCTGAGAATCCTCCCTCTCCCCCACAAATATTAGAGACTTCCTGCAGTTGTGTAACAGTGGTGGCTAATGCTAGTGCTATCAAATCAGATGCACAAAACAGCTAGACTGTAGAACCACACAAAGTAGGTGGCTTGTATAGCCTGAGCCATGTGCTAAATAGTTGTGCAGAGTAAATGAGGCACCTAGTCAGCCACCAAAACCAGTGAAGACAGTCTACTGAAACAGCCACGCATCGCAAAATGTTATACGTGTAATTAGAGCTATAGACGTGGCTGCCAAAACTGGAGACATTAAAGCCATTGCTAGAGCAGGAGTTGTGCAGCAGAATCTATACTTTGAGGCTTATTTTCAAAGCACTTAGCCTCCCAAAGTTCCATAGAAACCTATGGAACTTAGCCTCCCAAAGTGCTTTGAAAATATGCCTCTAGTAACATAGTAGATGACGGCAGAGAAAGACCTGAACGGTCCATCCAGTCTGCCCAACAAGATAAACTCATATGTGCTACTTTTTGTGTATACCTGACCTTGATTTGTAACTGCCATTTTTAGGTCACAGACCGTAGAAGACAGCCCAGCACTAGCCCCGCCTCCCACCACCTGCTCTGCCCACAGTAGTTGGTGCCATAAAATCAGCAATAGCTAGTGCCATACAGGCAGCAGAATGATAGAAGTAGCTGTGGTAATTGGCAACAAACAGGTAGCTGCTGCTTCCGAAGCCATAAGCTTGCATGCTGCATGCGATATAACATGCACTTCTCAAGGCTGGTATATGCGTGGATACTGACTCTGATGCCCTACTTATGGTTACCATAGCCAATGACATGCAGTCAGCTGCTGACTGGAATGCCACATAAATGTCCATCCAATGTACATAAGTCCATAAGTATTGGCATACTGTGAAAGACCAAAGGTCCATCAAGCCCAGCATCCTGTTTCCAATAGTGGCCAATCCAGGTCACAAATACCCGGCAAGATCCCAAAAATGTACACAACATTTTATACTGCTTATCCCAGAAATAGTGGATTTTCTCCAAGTCCATTTAATAACGGTCTATGGACTTTTCCTTTAGGAAGCCGTCCAAACCTTTTTTAAACTCTGCTAAGCTAACCGCCTTTACCACATTCTCTAGCAACGAATTCGAGTTTAATTACATGTTGAGTGAAGAAAAATTTTCTCCGATTCCTTTTAAATTTACTAAATTGAAGCTTCATCGCATGTCCCCTAGTCCTAGCCATACATGCAGCTTCCATAACTAGGTCATACAGACAGTTGCTGGAACTGTGCTATACAGGCAGCAGTTGCACATAGAAGGTGACAGAGTAGCACTACATAACGGACTTGGAATGCTAGGGCAAGTAGGCAACTGCTGAAGGTAAAGAAGAAATTTGGCTACTTCAGCCACACAGCACAGCTGATCATGCAACCATATGACAGATGGTTGCTGTATTTGTTGTATCTATGAAATACCAATACTGTGCAACCCATGTCATTATTGCAGGCACAGAAAATAAGCGGATACTTAATCTTAGTACCTGCGGTTTGTTGCAACTACAGAACGAGCCAGTTACTGCAGGTAGGCAAACCGTGACTGTTGCAATTACACATCAGAGGTGATGGTAACAGGAGCGACACAAGAAGATGATGCAAGACAGCTAGATCAGCAACTGCTTTAGGTAGAGCAATACAGGTGATTGCTACTACAGGGGAGCAACCCAGAGGAGCCCCCAAAATTGCATGCTATGAAACTACATGTCATTTGGCTTATTTTTTTCTTGACCCCTTTTCTTTGGAATAATTTGTCTCCTCATCTCCGTATGGAAATCTCTTTTGTTAAATTTAAAGCAGTCCTGAAAGCTCATTTTATTTTTTGAGCTGGCATTTGGCTCTTAAAACCTGGCTGGCTCAATCCGTCCTCCGTTTTCTGAAGCCATATGGTAACCCTAGCTCTAATATACTTGAACCCAGTTGACCTGCCAACCACCCGCTATATGAAATGAGTTTAAACTTTTACTGTTTTTAATCTTGATTTTATTGTATACTTTTGATTGCTGTATGATTGCCTTCTCTGTCCTATTTTGCTATTGGCGTTCTTTTATGCACTTTATTTTGATTCTGGAATTGTAAACTGCATTGACCCAATCTTTTTGGAATTTTGGCGGGTTATCAAATATTCAATAAACATAAACACTGTGCAATACATGTGGCCACCGCCACTATGCAACCAAGATGGTTGCTGCAAATGTGGTTGCTGCCATCGAGTAACACAGCTGGATGTCAACACTGTGCAATACCAATGCCACTGAGCAACTGTGTCAGTGGGTGCAAGTGCGTAACCCAGGTGCTTGTAGCCATCGTACAACACTGCTGAATGTCACCACTGTGCGATACCAGTAGGTGCAGTTAGTGATACCAGTGCTACAGAGCAACCATGCCAGTGGGTGCAAGTGTTCAAGCCAGGTGCTTGGTGCAATTAGCAACCTGGGTGGACCACTACACACACAGGGACTGAGAAACCCAGGAAGATACAGAAAGAACTGTGCACTATATGCGGAGGTGAAAAACTGTGCAACTGGGCCAGCTCCGAATCAACAGTGGCTACCAAACTTCTTCAGCAGCATTATTTCCGTAACTGAAAAAACGAATGCAACTATCCTGAATCTGGCAAGCCAGATTTTATTTATTTGTTACATTTGTATCCCACATTTTCCCACCTATTTGCAGGCTCAATGTGGCTTACATGTCACCGTAAAGGCGATCGCCAATATCGGTATGAACAAATACAGAGTGATGTTGTGGCAGAGTAGGGTTCATGTGTGACAGACACATTGGGTAATCATAAGGAGGAAGAGTTAAGTTATGTCCTGCATGAGCTTTGGTTATGTTATGTTGCAGAGTTAAGACATTTAAGTTGGATCGTTAGGGTATGCCTTTTTGAACAGGTTAATTTTAAGTAGTTTCCGGAAGTTTAGGTGGTCATATGTTGCTTTCACGGCGTTTGGTAGTGCGTTCCATAGTGGTGTGCTTATATAGGAGAAGCTGGGTGCATAGGTTGATTTGTATTTGAGGCCTTTGCAGCTTGGGTAGTGGAGATTTACATACGTTCGTGCTGATCTTGTTGTATTTCTGGTTGGTAGGTCTATGAGGTCTGTCATGTATCCCGGGGCTTCGCCGTAGATGATTTTATGAACCAGGGTGCAGATTTTGAACGCAGTATGTTCTTTGATTGGGAGCCAGTGCAGTTTTTCTTGTAGGGGTTTTGCGCTTTCGAATCTCGCTTTTCAAAATATAAGCCTGGCTGCTGTGTTTTGAGCAGTTTGGAGTTTTTTTTTTAAATAATTTGTTCTTGTAATTCATGTTTAAACACCCATCAAATTTGGTTGAATACAGCCGAGATTTGCAATGTACAGCTTTGACCAGATAGGATTTTTTTTTTTAAATACTGGTGATGGGGAAAAAAAAAAAGCAAGTTTGGCTATTTTTGTCAAAATATAGCCAGCTGGATGCAGAAGATAAGAACAGCTAATTCTTAGGAACTTCATACAGGAAAAACTAAATACAGTTAACTGCAATTAATGAGTGACTGCTGCACATAAGAACAGACTTAGCCTAACTGACATTCAAATTAAACAAAGAGAAATGTAGTAGAATCTGTATCTACTATTCAGATACCTACTGTAACCATTAAGGTGACTGCATCAGAAATTTCAAAATTACATTAAATTGCAGCACACAGCAATGAACCAAAGAGAGTCCATGTTCCAGTAAGGAGTAAAATCATTTTTTTTTTAAACTTGAGGAAAGGTAATAAATGTCTGGCTTTGCTTACTGTGAACCAAACACTCAGGAAACACTTGAAAAAAACAAACAAACACCAGCTGACAGAAACAGAAATAGAATTTTGGTGGGAAAAAGTGTAACAGTCTGGAACAGAGGAAACTTTAATGTCTCATAGAAACAGGAGTAGTTAATCCTCCACATAAGAGAGTCAAAGAAATATTCGCTGCTTATAGATAACCACACAGAAGATTTCACTGCTTATAGAAACTGGAAGAGCAAAGGTTCCTGTCAGTGATCTCTGCTGTGAGAAAAAATCAAGTGAGATACCAGTGAGAGCTTAATAAGGAACAGAGGTACAAACCCCAGAGTGCTGAAATAACTGAAATAAATCAGAACAGGCTCACCCAGTGTAGGCTGACTTCCACAGGAGATGTTGGCTGCTTGATGGGGGTGGTGGGGGTGGGGGTGGTAGGGATCTCAGAGAGACCTCCAAGATATACCCCAGCGCCATAGAACAGCTGCTTTTTTTGTTTTAACAGGAATTTATGCCAAAGAAGGTACTCCAACTCAGCTGAACCCCAAACATTAAGCTGGGTCAGGAGAACAAGCCCAGAGGAGCACCCCCCACTCAATTGGAACACAGCTGAGAAGCTGGCTCTGGAGAACAAGCCAAATAGGCACCCCCCACCCCCGGAGTCTCAGTACAAAACTTGCTCAGGAGCAGAAGATCCCAAAAGACTAGTTAGAGGTCAACTGAAACTAGTTAGCCCATCATCCATCCGCTGAACATTCTATGCTGCATAATACCCCTTAAGGGGTAAGTCACAAGAAATATTTTCTTCCTCTGTTTCCGTCCACTGGTAGAGGGACATAACCCACTGGTCTGGACTGGTCTGATAGGATGCTATGGAAGAGGGAAATTCCCATGTTACTAAAACCACTCAGCAGTACAACATGATTTCAACTTTCAACATAATGTGTCACTGAAGATTTTTCATCTATTTCACAATCAATCAATGCTAAAAGAAAATGATTCACAGTGACACCAAAAATTAAATGTGACAAGTAGTCAGTGCATTTTGTCTAGCAAAAAAGGTGCCGTACTCAAATGCCAGGCCACCCTTCGGGGAGTGGTCCGGGGTGGGGTGATCACTGAGAAACCCCACCCCACAATAGCCAGGCCTCCTGCAATCATTCACTAAATCTATGACAAGGTAGAATTGGTGTGTAGAGCCTGAGCTCTTTCATTAAAACTTAGGGACCATAGGCCAATTTTAGCAGACAATGGAAAAGGTGCTGGTACTCAGCACCCCCAAGCACCCCCTCAAAAAAAGCCCTGCATATAGTAAACTGTAGATGTCTGTGTTTGATTCTTAATCCGTACTTTCAAGCAGGTGTTAGGGATCTAGTACATTTCTCTCAATTTTTCACACAAATTAGTGGAAAAACAAACATTGAAAATGACAGTATATAAAAGCCATATGGCCTATCCAGTCTGCCCATCCATCCCTTCTCTCCATTAGAGATCCTTTGTGCTTGTCCCATGCTTTCCTCAATTCAGAAAAAATCTTTGGAACGAATATTCAGACTGCGGGAGGTAGATGGGCTGCCTCCCACTGTCAGTGCTGAGCCCAGATATTCAATGCAGGGCCGTTTCCAGTGACCGGCATTGAATATGCGGTTTATTTTTGGACAATTCCAACTTAAATGGCCACGCCAATACTTAGAGCTGGCCAGTTAAGTTGGAACCGGCCAAAGATAGGCCTGCTATTGAGGTGGCCAAATTTGGCTGCCAAACTTAGCTGGTTATATCGTGCGATATAACCAGCTATCTCCTAGGCGCTAGCCAGCAATATTCAGTGAGAGACAGCCAGCTATCTCCCGCTGAAAATTGCTGGATAGCCGGCTAAGTACCATTTAACTGGCCAGGTGCCATTCCTGCTGGTTAAATGGTGGTTAATATCGGGCGGGGGCCTCCACTATCTCCACAAGGAAGCCACTCCATAAAGAAGCAATTATGTCCCCTTTCACCTTCATCCTATAACCCCCTTCCCCCCAATTCCATAGCTTTATTTCAATTGAAAGAGATTGCCCTCTGCTGAAAGTTCCACTGTAAAGTACTATCCTTTTTCTGTTTATTCACATCTGAAGAAAGAACCTTTATAGTTTCAAAATGCAACATATTTTTGTATCTAATAAAAAGTATCATAGCTTACAAGTGCTACACTTTAGATAATTTGGAATCAATGTATGCCACCTAGTGGTCTGGTTCATAATAGCAAGGACCTTGTATTCACAATGGAAAAATACGTAGTAGTCCATCAGCTGAAAATGCTCTACTTTGTTAAAAGTCCCATTTATGCTCTGGTCCAGCAGTTTTCTCCTATTCCTTTTTGGTTTTCCAGTTCCATTAGAACCAGCCTTCATTAGCAGCTCTCTGGGGTGTTTCCTCCCATTTCATATCCCTGCACAGATTAGTCCTGTCATCACAGTAACTGTCCTTGGCCAGGAGTATAAACAATGGCTCCTTCTGGAACCCCAGGAACATAAACCCCCAATTATGACCTTGGATATTACCACTGAATGTTCGCTAGGACTCCCTCCATTTAAGGGTGTTAATGCTGCTTCTGTAGCATCTTCAGGAATTGAGCCCAGTTCCTCTGCATGGCAACACACAGCTCTGACACTGAGCTGGCTACTCCGTTTCTTTACAAATCCTGCTTGCATTCACTCACCAAAGGTGCTCAGCTTTCCTTGGTCCTGCTGCTTAGAGGGAAGATGCCTAGCACATGAAACTGTTTCTACTGTATTAGCTTGAATATAAGAAAGTTGTCTTATATTCAAGGCCACATTATATTTTGAGGTAATATGGTATACAGCACAATACACTGTTCAAAAGCACAGACATTTTTTCCTTGCCGTGACAATTTAGGCCAAAATGCTGGGTGATAACTGGAAAGGAAACATCTTCTCAACATGGACCCAGCTCTTATACCATCTGGGATGCCTATACAAAAGCAACCGTTTACTCCTCCGCGTCCCCCGCACCCCCTCCTCCCGTGTAATTGTATCATTTTTGTGAGTGCTGAAAACCCTGAAAGGAGACACAGTTGTGTCTCCCACATAGGAGCACAGAGTGTTAATGCTGAGCACCAGGTCCCTCAAAACACAGAATGAGATAGCAGATAAGGACTGTAAGGTCTGCCAAGTCTGCACATTTTTCTTCCTGTTACAATGCCAAAGACTAGTTGATCTCTGTTTTTCATTTTTTTTTTAAATTGTTACAGTTTGTGCCTTCACTGGGAGATTGTTCTTCCATGCATTGGCCTCACTTTCTGTGAAGAAAGATTTCCTAATGTTACATCTGAGTTTAACCCCTTTAAGTCTCATATCAAGACCTTTCATTGTAGAACTTCCTTTCTGCTAATATACTATTTAGTTTTTGAGCATTATTTATGAACTGAGTATCTCAATCTCTCTTCTCTTCTAGCTGAATCTCTCTTCTCCAGGATACACAAAATTGCTAACTTGTGTCCTATTTGGACAGACCTTCTCTAGGCTGTCTATCTCCTACCTATATCATTTTGGAGGTATGGCCTCCAGAACTTAACACAATACTCCAGATGAGATCCCACCAACGACCTTTACAGAGGCATTATCACTTTCTTTTTTTCCCTCCCACTGGATATGCCCTTTTTTGTACACGCTAGCATTTCTCTGGCTCGGGCCGCTGCACTTCCATACTGTTTCATTACTTCCAGATCTCACCTATCATTTACTGCTCCTATGGATATCTTCTGCACCACAAATACATTTGTGACCAGATTTCTAGCCAGTATTTACGAATGCACACACAGTCAAATATAAGGTGCTTAATATTACCCACTTGAGACTGACAAGACCAGCAAAGTGAGATTCAGTGGCCAATTTCCACTTTTATAAAGGTTGATGACATCTGACCCACTCTAGTGTTCTGAAATCACACCTGTCTCCAAATGTTACTCAACAGAATTGCCAGTGGAGATATTAAGGTAACTCAGAGAGATTGTGCTATTCAACTCAGAGAGATTGTGCTATTCTAAGACTCTTTGTCTGGAGGCACACAACCAGTATAGCTTTCGCCATAATGAATATGCATGAGATAGATTTGCACACACTGGAAATCAGTGCATGCAAATCGATCTTATATGCATTCATTGTAGCTAGCTAGGGCTAAGATGGGAAACACATTCTTAGGTTTTGTGCCATCTGGCTTCAGTGACTTTTTCATTTTTGCTGCTTCCATGCAAACTCTGTTTTCTGTAAACAGTGTGACTGAGTGTGCTTTATTATATGTGCCATCAGTGGCGCTTCTCCAATTCCTTCTTTAGTGCATCTACATTTTCCTTGCTACCTTTTATACATTCCTCCTTTTTACCTTTCAGTCTTCCAGTCCCACCTTTGAACCTTCTCAGTTCATTCTTACTGCCTTAGATATTTCTCCGCTTGTGCCTTTGCCATACTGACCACCTTCCCAGATTCCCCTAGCTTTTGTAGAAGTCTTTCCCATCCTACTCTCTCTGAGACCCTTTGTTCTTTTTGAATGCAAACCTTTCTGCCTTTATCAATGTGTGTGCAGGCTCTTTGCCTTTAAATGCCCCCTTACACCCTTCAAACACACTCACCTTCTAACATTTCTCCAGCTCCCTTGGGGTATGTAAAAAGTGCTTTCCGAGGAGGAGCCAGGTCTGACACACTGAAAGCAGATCCTGTGACTGAGCTCCCACTGACCCCTCCAGCTGAGGAAGAAGAGGATGATGCAGCCATTGAAGTCTTCAACACAACACAAAGTCAGCCTGTAAAAGCAGGATAAGAAATTAGTTGGATCTCTTTTTATCTGAGACCCTTCATTTATATTTAGCTCTCATCTTTTCACTGGTAGCTTAAGGTGGGTTGCATTCAGGTACAGTAGGTAGTATTCCCTTATCTTCAAAGGATTTACAATCCAAGGGATAGATTTTCTGAAGTGCTCAACTGTATTATCACATACTAACATGCATTGTGTTATCGCAGGCCCCGATTTAAGCAATGGGTCCTATTTATGAATAACGCCCATCAGAATTTGAACCCTGGCTTCCTGTGCTGCTGTAACTACTAGACTACACACTTAGAACTAGAACTAACCACTCAGCTCATACTGTACCATGATTTATTGATAAGCTAAGCAAATGAAAATAATGTATAAATGCCCAGTAGGACACTGGTTAAAAACTAGATGTGGCAGATCACAAAAAGTGAAAATGCATTTCAGTGTGGCTCTGGCTGCCTTGTTGGCCAGACTGAATGGACTGTGCTGGTCTTTATCTGCCATCATTTATGGTGTTACTGTGTATTTATTTCCAAAATTTTATATCCTGTTAATCTAAATTGATGACCATTAAATATTACCTGGCTACCCAAAAAGCTGAAAAGTTATTTTCAGATTGATTTAAGGCAGCTGAAAGCAATGCTAGAGAGTTGTTTATGACTGTGGGTAAGCTGTAAGGGAAAAGGTAACTTGGGCTGTAAATCTTATAAATGGCTCAGACTGTGATTTCTTGCCAACTGTTTTTTGGCTAAGACAGTTAAACTGCAAATGGACTTGGCTCTGAAGACGAAACAGCTGCATGAGCCATTGAATAGTACTGTGAAGGTTATGGCACTTCCAATGTCAAATGGAGTAGAATCTGTGAGTACATTCAAGTTCTTGGTTCACTTGGCGCTTGGAAGACAATTATGGGTTTATGGGCAAAAAGATGTCTGTTGGACCCATAACCATCTGTGGTTTTAAAGAAAATTTATGATGAAACATTATCAACGCAGTCCTACTTGCCCGGATGGTTATCTGGGCACTGGCACTGAATATCAGCAGTGCACTGCATAACTTCTAGATCCAACCTGACTCTACCCCTGGAACGATCAGCACTGTGGTGGTCAGAGCAGATATTTAGCGGAATTCTCCAATTAAGTGCTGATGAATATCTCCTCTTGACTTGGACAGTATGGTTTAACCGGGCAACTCTCTCCTGCCTGGTTAAACCACACTGAATATCTATCCCATGACTTTCTCTATTAGAATAAGTATTGAGCAGCTGCCTTTCTGATAAAGTGTTTTGGGAATGAGAAATAAGTACTGTGATGGCCATTTCCAGCTGCTGCTGTTTTTGGTTTTTTAATTTTGAAGTCTGCTTGTGTATGGTTTGCTTTATTGTGTTACAGCTTTATGATGTATTTATGTGTTCTGCATGTACTTAATTGTTTAGTCCTGAGAAGGTGGTATATAAATGTATTTTGAAACAAATAATATAAATACTCCCTGTATTTTATTCCACCACACTGGAGTCTTTGTATGTTACCTCACCTTTCAAATAACCAAGAAGAGAATGTAGCACATGAGCTTTCAATACCACATAAGATTATCTCAGCTGCCTTAAAAAAAACCACCAAAGAGACAAACAAAAAAAATTGTGTGGTCTCAAATATTCATGTACTTCAGTCTTTCTTGTTGGTCCTTTAAAATGTGTCAAGCTGTATGCCTGGCTGGGAGCTAAGATATATTTTAGCTATGTGGATGGGAATAACTAAGCACATTAGATGAGTCAGGCGGTCTTTTTCTGTTATTGTATCAAATACCACCAAAACTCCTGTTTTCTCCAAGATTGCTATAGCTACTAGAACTCTGCAATGCATTCCAACCTCCAAATTTGAAGTGACATTGTCCAGTAAGTAAAAATGATCTCCTAGTGGAACGTGCATTAATCTATTTGGCTCCTCCATTTTGTGTTGCGGTTAGTGGCCCAAAGGAGAAGTTTGGACTTACCTGTTAATTTCCTTTCCTTGAGTCCTGCCAGATCAATCCAGTTAATGTATTATGACTCCCTACCAGCCAACATATGGAGCCAGAGAAAAAAACAGCCAAGTTGACTTCACTCCCCTTGCAGGGGTTAGTGCTGTCTTCAGCTACTCAGTAGCCTATATCAAGCTCAGACAACTGAAGACAATTGTTATGTTTTGGATTTTCAATGCACCACCAAAGCCAAACATGATGCAGTCAAAATAGTCATTTCATGGTCACAAACCCAAGAATGAGAATTCCATACACCAAGGCTACAATCAACTTCAGAGTGGGATGCAACATATTCATTGTTAGTTTTCTAAATTTATCAGACACAGAACCATTAACTACCATGGCTGGGTTCTGGACTGGTCAGGCAGGACACAATGAAAGGAAATTGACAGGTAAATCATAAATGCCCCCTCCTTAACATTCATGCCAGACCAAACCAGATGGGTGGGATGTACCCAAGACCAGGTAGTAGGAAGCCACAATAGCTCTCAAGACACCTACACCTAAGGTGCCAAACCTCCAGATCTGCATACTCATGCTGACACACTTAAGGGTACAATGAAGGAGGAGTGGCCTAGTGGTTAGAGCACCAGTTTTGCAGTCCAGAGGTGGCTGGTTCAAATCCCACTGCTGCTCCTTGTGATCTTGGGCAAGTCACTTAACCCTCCATTGCCTCAGGTACAAACTCAGATTGTGAGCCCTCCTGGGACAGAAAAATATCCAGTGTACTTGAATGTAACTCACCTTGAGCTACTACTGAAAAAGGTGTGAGCAAAATCTAAATAAATAAGGGCACTGTCCTACCATTATCCTCTGATGACAGATTCTAACTCTGCCTATGAAGACTCCTGCACTCTTACCAGCGACTTAGACAGCCCTTTGGGCTTGATCTGAGGTAATTATTTCCTTGACTCCTCCTGAAATGAATGCCTTAAAGACACTCTGCCTTATTAGGTTACATCAATAGATCATAGACCTATCCCAAAATTTAGAAGGGCCTTGGCACCTACAAACATCTCAAAGGTGACCAACACCTGACCTGAGAGTGGCCACCCCTCCTCTGACCTATATCACTTGATTTCTTTGCCACTGGAAAAGAGAGCACCTGATTCTGCCAGAATAAAACACTATCTTCAGAAGGGGAAGAATATTGGTCACAGAGATACTCTTTCCTTTAAAAACTACCCAAGGAAACAATCTCTGCCCCCCAAGACCTAAGAGATGCTTCCCTGTGGGACTTGAAAGGAGCCTTACATGCTCAACTACCCAGAAACGAATATTACATCTGGAAGAATAGTGAGGGAGCTTCTGTGCTTGTGTCCCAGAGCCAGTCAAGAAGACTGAAGAAATAGATCCCTCAAGGGGAATAGTATCCTCTCAAAACTGAACATGCAGATGTTTCTAACTCTAACATAAGTCTTCAATGCAATCCTCTTTTGCATCAAAAGTTCTTATCACCTGACACTAAGTATTTTTGCTATGTTGCCTCATTCTCTCAACAGCCAAGGCTGTAAGAGAGAATGGAAGGGATCTTCCAGGAAGGAATAATCCAACTGGAGGGGAAAAAGTGAAGCAACACTACTGACTGGTCCCTTCAGAAATTGGATCAGGGCATATCCAGGCCCCCAGCAGAAACATTTGAAGGAGACTGGATATGTCCACGATAACTAGCATCCCCCTTCCTACTTTTCTTTCTTTGGCTGAAGAACTTGCTTGCCCTGGAGTTTCACCAAGCTGATATGGAGGTCCACTCATAGACTTGTCTCACCTTACCCCTCAAAGCCACATCCACTTCTTCCCTTCCTTACACTTCAGGGTCCCATAAGTGGTGGCTCTGACAGATAATGGTGTCAGTCATGTGTGCTGCTGCCAGGTCCTGCAGAGAAATTCCATCCAGACCAAATCTGACACACTCACCACAGTATCTGAGGGCCACTATTTTTCCTCAGCTTTGTTCCCATTAGTAAATGTTGCCTTGTCTGTTACCACCTGGCCTGCCTTCTCCCAAGATAGAGGCCAGGGTAGCTGGAGTGCTAGTGGCTGGAGTCCTTGGCCTAGATTTAGACCTTCTGCTTCTTCAGCAGGACCACTGTCACCATTTCCTCTGCTCTGGGACAAGCAGTGGTTTCCTCCATGTCCATCTCAATAACAAACTATGGACTTTTCTTCCAGGAAATTTTCCAAACCTTTTTTAAACCTGGATACACTAACTGCTGTTAGTCCATCTTCTGGCAGGGAATTCCAGAGCTTAACTATTCTTTGAGTGAAAAAATAATTTCCTCCTATTTGTTTCAAAAGTATTTCCATGTAATTTCATTGAGTGTCCCCTGGTAACTGTACTTTTTGAAAGAGTGAAAAATCGATTCACTTCTACCCGTTCTACACCACTCAGGTTTTTATAGACCTTAATCATATCCCCTCTCAGCTGTCTCTTTTTCAAGCTGAAAAACACTAACCTCTTTAGCCTTTCCTCATATGAGAGGAGTTCCATTCCCTTTATCATTTTGGTCACTCTTCTTTGACCCTTTCTAATTCCACTATATCTTTTCTGAGAAACGGTGACCAGAATTGATTGCAATAATAAAGGTGAGGTCGCACCATGGAGCGAACAGAGGCATTATTATATTCTTGGTCTTATTTTGCATCCCTCTTTTTCTTGAGTGCTGACTCCTAAGGTGGACACTAGCATCAGGTAACTATGATTCGGATTACTCTTCCCAATGTGCATCACTTTGCATTTGTTCACATTAAATTTCGTCTGCCATTTGGATGCCTAGTCTTCCTGCAATTTTTCACAATCTACATGTGTCTTGACATCTTTGAATAGTTTTGTTTCATCTGCAAATTTAATCACCTCACTCGTCATTCCGTTTTCCATCATTTATATATATGATAAAATAGCACCAGTCCCAGTACAGATCCCTGTGGCACTCCACTATTCACCCTCCTCCACTCCACCCTCTGTTTTCTGTCCAATAAGCAATTCCTAATCCACAGGAGGACACTGCCTCCTATCCCATGACTTTTTAATTTTCTCAGGAGTCTCTCATGACAAACTTTATCAAAAGCTTTCTGAAAATCTAGACAAACTACACCAACCAGCTCACCTTTTTTCCAGGTTTATTTACACGTTCAAAGAAATGAAGCAAATTGGTAAGGTAAGACTTCATTTGGCTGAACCCATGCTTGTCTACGTGTTCTATAATTTTATTCTTTATAATAGTTTCCACTAATTTTCCCGGTACTGAAGTCAGGCTTACCGGTCTGTAATTTCCTGGATCACACCTGGAACCCTTTTCAAAAATTGGCATTACTCAGCCACCCTCCAATTTTCAGGTACTACGGACAATTTTAACGACAGGTTACTGATCACTAAGAACAGATCAGCAATTTCATGTTTGAGTTCTTTCGGTATCCTGGGGTGCATGCCACCTGGTCCAAGTGATTTATCACTCTTTAACTTGTCAATTTGGCTCAGTATATCTTCCAGGTTCACAGAAATTTCTTTCAGTTCCTCCACATCGTGACTCTTGAAAAACATTTCTGGTACAGGTAGATCTCTTACATTTTCTTCCATAAAGACCGAAGCAAAGAATTCATTCAATCTCTCCGCTATGGCCTTGTCCCCTCCGAGAACCCCTTTTGCACCTTCATTATCTAATGGTCCCACAGATTTCCTCACTGGCTTTCTGCTTCTGATGTACCTGAAAAAGGTGTTATGAGTTTTGTCTCAATGGCAAGTTTTTCTTCTTATTCTCTTTTAGCCTTCTTTATCAATGCCTTGCATCTAGCTTGACACTGCACATGTTGCTTCTTATTTTCTTCATTTGGATCCTTCTTCCATTCTTTGAAGGATGCTCTTTTGGCTCTAATAGCCTCTTTCACTTCATTTTTTAACCATGCTGGCTGCCATTTGCTCTTCTTTCCACCTTTGTTAATACGTGGAATACATCTGGTCCGGGCTTCCACGATGGTATTTTTAAACAACGTCCAATGCCTGATTTAAAGTCCTAACCTTTGCGGCCGACACTTTCAGCTTCTTTTTAACCGTTTCCCTCATTTTGTCATAATCACCCTTTTGACAATTAAATACTGCTACAGTAGATTTCTTTAGTGATTTCACTCCAGATATCTGCTCAAATTTGATCATGTTATGATCACTGCTTCTCAGCGGATCCAACACCGTTACCTCTAATATCATGCTCTACATTCCACTAAGAAATATATCTAAAATAGCTCCTCCTCTTGTTGGTTCTTGGACCAGTTGCTCCAAGAAGTAGTAATTTATTACATCTAAGAATAGCGCTCCCTGATGTAGCGTTTATCCATTAATTGCTAGGGTAATTGAAATCACCATTATAATGCTGCCCAATTTGCCAGCTTTCCTAATTTCTGTAGACATTTGTTCATCTGTCTGTTTGTTCTGTCCTGGCGGATGGTAGTAGAACCCTACTAGTATACTCTTTCCCTTCACACATCAAATTTCTATCCACAAAGATTACATGCTGCTGTTTCATGTAAAATATTCAATTCCCTCTTTAACATATAGAGTAACCCCCACCTCTTATTTGATCCACTCTATCATTGTGATTTAATTTGTACCCTGATAACAGTGTCCCATTGATTGTCCTCCTTCCACCAGGTCTCTGAGATGCCTACTATATCTATCTCTTCATTTAGGGGGTGTTTTACAAAGCCGACCTAATGTTCTTAGTTTGCGGTAAAAATCAGCTGGTGATAAATGCTGAGACGCCCATTATATTCCTATGGGCGTCTCAGCGTTTACTGCCAGCTGAGTGAGCCTTAGTGCTATATAATCTAACTCTCCCATTTTATTTTTTAGGCTTCTAGCATTTTTGGTAACCACAAATCATGATAAGCCAGTGAGCAAAACACCACAGAGTGGAACTTGTTACTCTGCATATACGAGGGAATAGTCATCTCACAGGAACCCTGTATGGCTGCATAGTAATACAATATTTTTCTTTTTCAGTTATTTCTAATAAGAAAGGACTGAGCATACCCAGAATCGTGGGCGGAGGTCTTTCAAGGACAGGATTTCAGAACAGTGATGCTGACTAAAGAAAAGAAAATGATCAAGTATGGCATAATTTCTCCTTGCTTAGTGTCAGCTTACACTGTTCTGAACCAGCAGGATGTACCGAGCAGACCTAATAGGCAGAGGAAGACAAGGCCTCCTGAATGACCACTCTGTTAAAGCCCAAATGGATCCTGGCCAGAACATCCAACTTGCAGTGCTTAACAAAGGAATATAGCAAGGACCACATAGCTGCTCTGCAAATCTCCTCAGGCGAAACAGCCCAGACATCGCCTATGATGCTGCCTGAGCCCCAGTTGAATGGCCTTGAGGCACCAGATGACCCAAACCAATGTAGGTGGACTCAATAACTGCCTTAATCCACCTCACAACAGAAGCCTTAGAGGCTGCCTGGCCCTTCTGAGGGCCATAAAAGACCACAAAGAGGTGGTTATCAGAGAGATGAAACTTATTTGTCTCCTTCAAATACTGGAGAAACGCCCTCCGGACATCCAGTTTGTGGAGCGTCCAGTCCACAGGGGATGAACCCTCCATCACAAAGGACAATAAACATACCTCCTGACTCACATGGAATGGAGAAGGCCTGAAGAGGAAACCATAGTCTGCAAGTAATACCAAGCAGTCCGCAAAGGCAGAATATGTGCCTTCTGATATTAAAATGCTTTTATTCCCACCACTTTAAAACATACAATGCCCCACGTGGCCACATTTCACCTTCCTAGAGGCTGCATCAGGGGCTACAACTGTATGGCAAAAACATATAAAATCATAAGAATCTTGAACATAATGAATAAATAAAACATAAACATACACTCAACATACATATCTGTATCTAATTGTAAAAACAATCTTGACAAAAATGTTAATACACATATAAGTTATACATAACAGATCATAAACCTTACTACACATATAAATACACAGGCTATTTAACATAAAGGGGCTAGTCTGACTCACAAGATTAACTTAAAAGTGAAGCTTGCATCATCATCATATACTCGCAGGGGTTTAGAAAATAAGAAACTATCAAAATGACATACATCCTAAAATATATAAAAGGGACACATACCTATTAGGCACTTACACCTAACAGTTTGTTGTTAGTCCATATAAAGCAGTAGGATTTGGCAGTCAAGCCTAAAAGCAGTATAAATTAACAGCAAAGGATTAATAAAAATTAAATATTTATTTTATTTATTTATATTTTTCGCACACCTTTATCAGTAGTAGCTCAAGGTGAGTTACATTCAGGTACACTGGATATTTCTCTGTCCCAGGAGGGCTCACAATCTAAATTTGTACCTGAGGCAATGGAGGGTTACGTGATTTGCCCAAGATCACAAGGAGCAGCAGCAGGATAAAAATCGAAGTAAATTGTAAGCACAGAAGCAACTCACAGATAGCAGCAAATGTTCCAACTCACAGAGTAACTCCTCCTCTATCAGCATCAAACAGCACACAGCTGAGCCTGCAAGTTTTTTTTAAAGTTTTTATTTATGAGTTTTCAAACAGTGTACAATTTTTTAAGAAAAACCTTAAAGAAAATAACACTGCTGATACAGGGAAATACAAATATGTACAATGAATCATAAAACTATACAGAGAAATCTGTAAATTGCAAGTATAAGGGAGATAGGCATACATTCTAGAAAGGGAGAGGATCAAAGGAGTGAGGAAAAAGAATATGAATCTACATGTGACCAAATTATCTGAAAGGCAGGTATAAATCAGCCTATTTTATGGGCTATTATTTCTTCATACTTTCTAAATAGATAAAAGTGGCCCCACCACTCATGACAGGAGACGTTAAGAGTTGTTTTTCCAATGAAGAACAATATTATGAATGGCAAGTGCAATCATCATATTAAACAGTTTAGCATTGTCTGAGGTGACAGAAATGCCAGGTGAGGAGGATCAAAAAATAATGATTTTATAGGTGAGATTGTCAGATATAGAAAATATGGATTTAATTCTATCCCGTACTTGTAACCAGTATGTGTCCACGTTTGTACAGTAAAAAAGCATATGGGATAGTGAGTCCATATCTTTTTAGCAAGAACAGCATGACTTTGACTCAACAGCTTTTTGGAGGCCACATCCGCTGCCCAGTGGTGAAGCAACAACCACTGGTGGCCAAACACCGAAGCGGCCATTGAGCAGAAAGCTAAGCAGACTAAATCAGAAAGAATGCCTGTCAAAAAGGCTGTCCCACACTCTAAGCAAGCCTGGCCCAGACTCTACGCAAGCCACCTCTGGAGACACTGGGGAGCTATGGCAACCACCACAGCTTGGCCCTTGCCATATAACTGCCACAAATGGCGGCCTAAATACTGGACGTCTCCCACAGAAAAGGCCAGGAGCTGCTGCTTCACCTTCTTGTCATGAAGCTCCTTCAGAGTCAAACCCCCCAGGACCATCACAGCAGTTGCCTTAGTGCAAGCCATGACAAGAATGTTCCCCTTAGGAAAGGATCAATACCTTTCAACCTCCTCCGGAGCAAAGGTATAAAAGTGATCCAGAGCCTTTTTTTAATTTTATTTATTTGTTGCATTTGTACCCAACATTTTCCCACCTATTTGCAGGCTCAAGGCGGCTTACATATTACCGTCAAAGGCGTATGCTCAGTCGGTGGTTAACAAATACAAAGTTGTATAGTGATCATATGAGGTATAAGTGGAGGGCCGGAATGGATGAAGATTGTGTGTTGTCCTGTTCGGTCACAGTCATGCTATGTTGGTAGGTGAAGAGGGTTAGATGGGGTCTTTGGGGTAGGCCTTTTTGAAGAGGTTGGTTTTTAGTGATTTCCTGAAGTTCAAGTGGTCATAGATTGTTTTCACAGCTTTTGGGAGCCCATTCCATAGTTGTGCGCTTAAGTAGGAGAAGCCGGCTGCATAGGTTGGTTGTCTTGTCCTTTGCAACTTGGGTAGTGTAGGTTTAGGCAAGATCTTGACGATTTGACTTTGTTTCTTATTGGTAAGTCTATGAGGTCTGTCATGTATCCCGGGACTATGCCATATATGATTTTGTGGACTAAGGTGCATATTTTGAAGATGATCCATTCTTTGATTGGGAGCCAGTGTAACTTTTCTCGAAGGGGTTTGGCACTTTCGAAGCGCGTTTTGCTGAATATCAGCCTGGCTGCTGTATTTTGTGCGGTCTGGAGTTTTTTTATGAGATGTTCTTTGCAGCCCGCGTATATTCCGTTGCAATAGTCTGCATGGCTTAGGACCATTGATTGTATAAGGTATCGAAAAGTTGCTCTTGGGAAGAAGCCTTGGCACCTCTAAGAGGATTTTGCCACTCCAAATATCATCACGCGGATAAGAGCCTTATGAAGAGGAAAATGCTTAGGGGGCCCAGTGAGCCCCTCCAGAAGCGGATCCTCAACAAGGTCAACAGCTGGAGTCCAAAGCATAGAAAGGGCCCTAGTAACCTCGTCAATAAGACGAGACAGCTCCTCTCACCAAAAGAGATGGATCACATGGGACCGCTCTTCCTCAGCTTCTCGAGACAGGGGAGCCTCAGATTCAGAATCTGAGTTGAGGAGTAGAGGAGTAGCCTAGTGGTTAGTGCAGTGGACTTTGATCCTGGGGAACTGAGTTCGATTCCCACTGCAGCTCCCTGTAACTCTGGGCAAGTCACTTAACCCTCCATTGCCCCTGGTACAAAATAAGTACCTGAATATATGTAAACCGCTTTGAATGTAGTTGCAAAAACCTCAGAAAGGCGGTATATCAAGTCCAATTTCCCCTTTCCCCCCTATGGACTGAGAAAGTCTCGGAGTCCTCCCCTACCTCCTCTGAGGGAATTGGTGCCTCTGGCACCTCCCCTCAGTTCTACACCTCTTAGAACCCAAACCAGAAGCCTGAAAATATACTGTACATTAATGCCACCGACATATTTAGGTCCAAATCTTTTTATTGAAAAATATAATACAAAGAGAGCAGCAAGAAGAAGAAAGTCACAATTTGCATATTCTACGGATTCACCAATAGTGCCCACAGCACAGCATATTGGAATCATCACCCAAAATAGGCTACACAGAATAATGTCTCTATCATATACCCTCTCTCCTGCCTTTCTTCCAGAGTATACATTTATAAAGTCTGTCCTCATTCGTTTTATGACACAGACCACTGAGCAATTTTGTACCTGCCCCCTAGACTGACTTCATCCTGTTTATATTTTTGAAGGTGCAGTCTCTAGAATTGTTCTAAATGGGGCCTCACCAGAGACTTATACAAGGGCACTATCACCTCCTTTTTCCTGCTGGCCATTCCTCTCCTAATGCACCAGAGCATCCTTCTGGCTTTGGCCATCGTATTTTCTGTTTGGTCACCTTAAGATCATCAGATATGATCACCCCCAAGTATTTCATACACAGAACTACTTCACTCAGCCTAAACATTGCCCACTCAATCCCTGGTTGCTTCAATGAAGGGACACAGATTACAGCTCAGAAGGGCTCAAAGCAGAACCTGAAGGTGCTGCTGAAGCAGGACCCACAAGGATTTTTTCCTTCCTTTTTAAATGTTCAGGCTGCAGGAATTTTTCATGCACCACAAGCCTAATATCTGGCCTTACAGGCACTCTGGAAAGCTTGCATAGATGGGCAGAGGCAGTTATGCAGGCTCTCCCACCATTTCTTCCTTCAGGATCCAAGCTAGAGGAGCAGAGAGGAGCCTCAACATGCATGTATGCATGTGAGATTTCCTGGTGAAATATGAACACAGTAAGAGAACTGGGGCTGCGCAGGCTCAGCCATACCTGAAGGACATATGTAGCTTTCATAAACTTCCCCTATTTCTGTATCAGAGGGAAAAAGGGAGAGAGAGAGCCCGGCATGTTTTTGTTGTGTATTTTTGGCATAGAAGAGCAGAAATGAAATGGATGCCGATCCCATCAATAGAGGACCACTAACTAGGTCTTATTTCATGCACACTGCATGGGCCACAGCTTAATCTGGAAACTGTTCCAGCTCGCTTCTGGCTAGGTGTTAAACCTCCACAGATTGCACCTGGTGCTTTCCTGCCTGCCTGCTCCCAAGCCAGGCCAAATGCACCAGCTGATATGTGAACTGCCTGACTCACCTTCAGCACATCATCTCACTTTTCCTTTCAGACATACTGGAAGAAACAGAGGGGCAGCAGACTGCACTCAACCAGCTGATGCTTGCTCACCTGCCAGCTCCCAGGCCAAATACACTGCCTGACATGCTGAACTGCCAGTGTGTTACCTCCCTTTTTCTCAGACATACTGGAAACAAGTGCAAAGAAAGATAGGGGAAGTGTGATCATTTCTGACCAAGTCCCAATCCTGCTACAGCATCACAGAAGACCAGTCTGGCAAAGGGCTGCAGTGAAAGCTTCTCCCCCCCCCTCCAAAAAAAAAAGTAAAAAAAAACCCTTAATCACCCAGAACTTAGGAACCATACCTCAGGCCCCTTCCCAAGAGTAGGGGAGGAGAACGCTAGGCACTGCAGCCACAAACCTTCACAAGAATAAGTGGGAAGTGGTAGGGAGTTTAACACTCCTGGGCTCACTGGACAAGCCTCATCCAATCCTAGCCCTCTAGTCTATTTCCAAGGAGGGGGGGAGGGGGAATCAGCTACAAAGGACTGTTGCCTGCAGCATCCCCTGGATTTGGTTTGTGCTGCACCAGAAATCTGCACCTATAACCTTTCCCTACTCGTAGCTGCTGTATCGGGCTACATGTCTGCAGTAATCTGTGGGAGCCAGAGAAATAGTGAGAAGTTAAAGACAGCACCAGCCAAGTGAAGTGAAGTCTGCTCTGTGCTGTTTTTCTCTTGCTCCATCTGCTAGCAGAGGGACATAACCCACCTGTCTGGACAGATCTGGCATGGATGATAAGGTATGGGTAGCTATCAGCACATTGTTGCCAACAGCACAACATTGATGCGTCCAGCAGAAGCAGGAGGCATTCTCCAAGGTAAAAGAGCTCACAATCTTCTTGGTTGAAAACTACTTTCCAGCCAATGGGAAAATTAGGTTCTTACCTTGATAATTTTCTTTCCTTTAGTCATAGCAGATGAAGCCATTACGTATGGGTTGTGTCCATCAACCAGCAGGGGGAGATAGAGAGCACTCAACTTTTCACAGTGCCTCATGGCCAGCCAGCTCCACTGCCTCTTCAGTATTTGAAGCTTCCAAAGCAGTATGGCAAACCGCAATGGGAATAACATGAACTTTCCTCACAGCGAACGATGGCCCCTTAACAAGGGCATGAACACAAAAGGAGGGAATGAACACATCCTCCTGGAGGGAATAAACTCATCCTCCTTATTGTATAACTGGAGGGGATACACGCAACCTCCTGGAGGGAATAAACTCATCCTCCAAAACATAAACTAGAGGGAATGGACTCATCCTCCTATAAGTGAACATGAATCCTGAAGACTGTTTTCCAACTTTCTCCCAAGGAAGGAACTTCAGGAAACAAGAACAGAACCTGAAACAGATTCACAGCATACAGACAATCATACAGGGAGGGCTCATGGCTTCCTGCTATGACTAAAGGAAAGAAAATTATCAAGGTAAGAACCTAATTTTCCCTTCCTTGTCATCAAGCAGATGAAGCCATTACATATGGGATGTAACAAAGCAATCCCTATATAGGGTGGGAACAGGTCACACCACGCGCTAGCACTTGTGCTCCAAAACGCGCATCCCTCCTAGCAGCCACATCCAGCCTGTAATGTCGGGCAAAAGAGAGCTTAGAAGCCCCTGTTGCTGCACTGCATATCTCTTGATGAGAGAGTGCTCCAGTTTCAGCCCAAGAGGAAGAAATCGCTCTGGTAGAATGCGCCTTAAAGGCTACAGGCGGAGACCGGCCGGCAAGCAGATAAGCTGAAAAGATAGTTTCTTTGAGCCAGCGGGCAATAGTGGCTTTAGACGCTGGAGACCCTCTGCGAGGACCTGATAGCAAAACAAACAGATGATCATAGATCCTGAAAGAGATAGTAACTCGCAGATACTGCAGCAGAGTCCTGCGCACATCCAACAGGTGCAACTGCCCAAAAGATTCTGGAAACTCCTCCTTATCAAAGGAGGGCAAGAAAATAGGCTGGTTTAGGTGAAACGCTGAAACCACCTTAGGCATGAAGGAAGGCACGGTCCGAACTGTGACCCCGGACTCTGAGAATTGCAGAAATGGGTCTCTACAGGACAGTGCCTGGAGCTCTAACACCGTCTCGCCGAAGTAATGGCCACAAGAAAAACAGCCTTTAGTGTCAAATCTTTCTCTGATGCTCACCGAAGCGGCTCAAAAGGAGAAGCCTGCAGGGCCTTCAAAACTAGCCCCAGGTTCCAAGCTGGACAGGGTGCTCGCACGGAAGGCCGGAGCCCCCCACTAAGAAACTGTACCACATCTGGATGAGCAGCTAAAGACACGCCTTCAACCTTACCACGAAGGGAGGCCAACGCTGCCACTTGCACCCGCAGGGAATTATAGGCCAAGCCTATTTGTACACCATCCTGCAAAAAGTCCAGAATCGGCGAGACAGGAGCCCGCATGGGTGTGATCGCTTTTGAAGCGCACCAAGACTCAAACTGGCGCCAAATCCTGGCATAAGCCATGGAAGTGGAACGCTTGCGGGCCTGCAGGAGAGTGGAAATGACTGTGTTTGAATAGCCTTTGTCCCTCAATTGCGCCCTCTCAATCGCCATGCCATAAGACCAAAACGGCAGGCGTCCTCCATGGCTACCGGGCCCTGTGACAACAGGTTCGGTACCAGAGGTAAAGGAAGGGGAGCCTCCACTAGCATCTGTCGGAGGTCCGCATACCAAGGCCTGGGCCAATCCGGGGCGATGAGGACCACTTCTCCTGGGTGCAGCCGAATCCGCAGGAGCACGCGCCCTATCAAGGGCCATGGAGGGAACACATACAATAGGCCCGGAGGCCAGGGCTGAGTCAAGGCATCCAACCCTGCCGAGTGAGGATCTCTCCGTCTGCTGAAGAAGCACGGGACTTTGGCATTTGAACTTGTCGCCATAAGATCCATCACGGGCTTGCCCCATTTGGCACATATCTGCAGGAATACTTCGTCTGCTAGTTCCCATTCTGCTGGATCGACCTGATGCCTGCTTAGATAATTGGCTTGCACGTTGCTCTGACCTGCAATGTGAGCTGCCGACAGAAACTGAAGATGCAGCTCGGCCCAGTGGCAAATCTGTTCGGCCTGCGTGGCCAGTGCTCTGCACTGAGTGCCGCCTTGTCGATTTATGTAGGCCACTGCTGTTGTGTTGTCCAACATCACTCCGACAGCCAATCCTTCCAGGGTCACTTGAAAGGCCAGAAGCGCCAGAAACACCGCTTTCAACTCCAGGCAGTTGATGGACCACTCCGACTCCTCGGGTGTCCATAGACCCTGGGCATGCTTCCCTTTGCAATGTGCGCCCCAGCCCTTCAGGCTGGCATCTGTCACTACTAGACACCAATCAGGGAGCGCCAGCGGCATTCCTCGCCGCAGCATGCTGTCTGAGAGCCACCACTCCATGCTGAGTCGGGCCGCAGGGAGCCAAAAAAGTCTGCATTGATAATCCTGAGAAACTGGAGACCATCTTTGAAGTAGGGAATACTGTAGAGGTCTCAGGTGCGCTCTCGCTCAGGGCACCACTTCCAATGTGGCTGTCATCGATCTCAGCAGCTGGACAATGTCCCAAGCTCGTGGGCGGGGCATCCTCAGGAGCAGACGGACCTGATTCTGAAGCTTGCACCGCCTTAGCTCGGGTAGGTATACATAGCCCGAGTCTGTGTCGAACCTGGCCCCCAAATATTCTAGAGATTGTGAGGGGGTCAGGTGACTTTTGGCCATATTGACGACCCAGCCTAGAGATTGAAGTACTGAGACCACTCTGGCTGTAGCTTGATAGCTCTCTGTTACAGAGTCTGCTCTGATGAGCCAGTCATCTACGTATGGGTGAACCCTCATACCTTCTCGCCTGAGCAAAGCAGCTACTACCACCATTACCTTTGAAAAGATTTGGGGAGCTGTGGCGAGGCCAAAAGGCAAGGCCCGGAACTAGAAATGTTTTCCCAACACCGCAAACCTCAGAAACTTCTGGTGCGGGGGCCAAATTGGTATGTGCAAGAAAGCTTCTTTCAGGACTAGAGACGTGAGAAACTCTCCTGGCTGTACCGCAGCAATGACGGAGCACAGGGTTTCCATGTGGAAATGCCGCACTCTCAGGGACTTGTTTAATTCTT
Source organism: Microcaecilia unicolor (assembly GCF_901765095.1). Classification (NCBI taxonomy): domain Eukaryota; kingdom Metazoa; phylum Chordata; class Amphibia; order Gymnophiona; family Siphonopidae; genus Microcaecilia; species Microcaecilia unicolor. The sequence continues at coordinate 158,317,997 of NC_044035.1, forward strand.
TTAAGTCCAGAATAGGGCGAAAAGACCCACCTTTTCGCGGCACCACAAAGTAGATGGAGTATCGGCCGTAGCCGTGTTCGGCAGGAGGTACCAGGGACACGGCTCCTAACTGAATCAGACCTTGCAAAGTCTCCTCTACCGCCGCCCGTTTGGCGGCAGAACCGTATCGGGACTTCACAAACACGTCTCTTACTGGGGCGTTGAATTCTATTCTGTAGCCATCTCTGATCAGGTCCAGAACCCACTGATCTGAGGAAATATTGGCCCACTCCTCGGCAAAGAGGGAAAGATGTCCTCCGATGACAGGAAGCGAGGAGGGGGCCAGCGCACCATCATTGAGAGGGTCGCCCCTGAACTCCAGGCCTAGAGCCGGAGGCTGCGGAACGCTTGTCTGACCGAAAGGAGTTCCTCTGCTGAAAAACGGGCACGAGAAGTGAACCCAGCAGAACGCCCCGGGCGGTACCTTCTAGCTTCACGGAAGCGAGGTCTATAAGAGGAGTGGACCGCCTGGCCCTTGGAGGAAGGCCTCGGCCTATCTTCGGGCAAGCGCTGGGGTTTAGGATCTCCCAGGCCTTTAACAATTTTTTTTCCCCAACTCCTCACCAAATAGGAGAAGGCCTTGAAAGGGCAACTTCACCAACCTTTGCTTAGAGGCCATGTCCGCTGCCCAATGTCGTAGCCAAATAAGACAGCGAGCCGCCACTGCAACTGCCATTTGTTTAGCCGAAGCTCTGACGATATCATAAAGGGCATCAGCCAAAAAGGACAAGGCCGACTCCAGCCGCGGAGCCACATCCGAGAAGGGCTCTGCTCCATCTCCGGGCTGTTCCACTGCCTGTTGCAACCACGCCAAGCAGGCTCTAGCAGCATAACAACTGCATGCAGACGCCCGAACAGTAAGACCTGCAATTTCAAAGGACCGTTTAAGTGCTGCTTCCTGCCTACGGTCTTGTATATCCTTCAGGGCAACTCCTCCTTCCACAGGGAGGGTAGTTCTCTTTGTCACCGCAGTGACTAGAGCAGTGACTAGCGAGCCAAATGCTCCTCATGCAGAGGGTATAATTGCCCCATAGCCCTGGAAACTTTCAAAGGTCCCTCGGGGTCAGCCCACTGAGCGGAAATAAGCTCTTGGATGGAGTCATGCAAAGGAAAGGCTCGAGCAGGCTTTTTGGTACTAGCCATCCTAGGATTCACAAAGGAGGCCGTGCCACTGTCAGGCTCTTCAATAGAAAGGACCTGTAGGGCATCTGAAATAAGCGCTGGCAGCTCATCATGGTGGAAAATCCTCAACGCGGAGGGATCATCCAGATCCTGTGGTAATTCTGCACCTGACTCTGGCTCCTCAGACCACGAAGGCCTGCCAGAACTCTCCGAATCCTCACAGCCCGACCATGGGGGGGAAAAAGGAGGTGCACCACAATCTGAAGGGGAATTAGCCCTTCTACGCTTTTCTTTATGCCAATTATCAGGGAAAATAGCCTCAGCGGGCAGTCCCAGGCCAGAATCCACCGGGGGGGGGGGGGGGGGGGGGGACACACACACAATAGAAGGGGCCTCAGACGACCCTTGAAGGAGAGCTCTTTTCAGCATGTATGCTTTATGCAATAATAACACAAAATCAGGGGAGAAAAACTCGCCCTGGACACCCAGATCCCATCCGGGGCTAGCCGCTCCCTGAATAGCCTCAATTCGAGGTCCCCCCCCCCCCCCCGGGCTCAGGGCTCTCCTTCTCTACGGAGGCCGCGCCAATGCGGAGAATTCAAAATGGCGTCCGCTGCCAGCTCTGAGCGGGAAGAATCATCGCTCGCCATGCTTGAGCCGGCTCTTACACCTGTACAGCACGCTTTACAGAGCCCCGCTGCTGATTTGCGCTTGCCATACCGGGAACAGCGCTTTACATTCTCTGCAGCCATCACCGAAAACGGCGAGAAAATTCAAAATGGCGGTTTCGCGCCAAAAATGCCCCGATCGCGGGCCCACCCCAGAGGAGTTAGAAAACACTCTTATCTCACCAGACCGAGTATCACAGCTCCGGTCCCATAGAAGAATCAAAGAAAAACCTCTGTTCCATTTTTTTTTTTTTTAAACGCTGTGATGAAAGCAGAGGTAATAAGAACTCCGGAGGCTCAGATGAGTGGGAAAGGCAGGAAAAGGCGAACCAATGTGCCTGCATCCACTGAGTGGGAAAGGACAGGGAAAAGCAAGCTAATATGTCCACATCCACGGGGGCATGGGTAAGGCAGGGAAAGGGCTGACCTATGTGCCTTCAAAGTGAAGCTGCTATAGCCTCTAACACCCCGGCTAACAATTGGCAAGCCAGGAGCCACCCCCAGGCAGATTTTTGATGGAGCTCGAAGAAGCTGCAGCCACCCTGCTTGGGGAGCTAGAGAATACTGAAGAGGCAGTGGAGCTAGCTGGCCATGAGGCACAGTGAAAAGTTGACTGCTCTCTATCTCCCCCTGCTGGTTGATGGACACAACCTATACATAATGGCTTCATCTGCTTGATGACAAGAAAGGTAAGTTTTCCTTGTGCTAGACAACAACCTGTTTGGAATTTGGAGAATGACAGGTCAGTTTTCAAAGGGACTTACACAACTAGCAGCAGCCCCTAAACATATAAGTCCCCTATTTGTAGAATTTCAGTAGGACAATTTGGATAGTGCTGCTGAAAATCCCTTTAACTGCCATAGTACCATACAGACAGTGCCAGGGTGTGAAAGGACAAGGGTTTCCTGCCCCCAACCCCTAAAGCAGTGTTTTATTTTCCCTAAATATTCTTCTATTTGCCAAAAAGTGAGTAGAAACCAATACAATAAAGCAAAACAGCTGAACATAGCGTGGAGGGGAATAATCGAACAGCGCCGGCGAAATACATGGCCGGCAATGTATTTTGGCGGCGCCGCAAACAGCTGGCCAGACCCGTATTTTCGAAAAAGATGGCCGGCCATCTTTTGTTTCGATAATACAGTTCCGGCCAGCCAAATGCATTGGATTTGGCCAGGGTTTGAGATGGCCAGCTTTGTTTTTTAGCGATAATGGAAAGTTATGTCGGCTTTGAAAATGAGCACCTAAATTACCTGTATAGGTAGTGGCACTGAATACACAGATTGACAGGTAACTCTCCATTCACTGTAAGGCTGCTGGATTTTGCCGTTAAATGGATAAATCATGGCACCACCTTTGCTCCTTCTGTAACTCATCCCACAATTACACAGACAGTTGCAGGTTATTTAATGAATTAAACAGCTTGATACTACCCATACAGGTTAAAAAAAACCTTTGGATAAGGAAGTTATGCACTGGCTGCTGGGTGGTCAATGCATAACTCCCTCTGAATATAGGACAGAATCATAATAAAAAAGGTATACACTTTGTATTTCTTATCTTCTTATACCCAAGTAATAATTAGGGATTAAAAAAAGACAACAGTCTAGAAGAAGATAAAGAGCCAAAAAACCCTAGGCATTTTGATATTGGCTGTGGCTTTAAAGTCCGTTTCAGAATCCAAGAAGGGCCTGTGAAGAATTCTTAACTCTGGTCATTCTGAGACCTGGACAGTATTTACTTATTGAAACAAAACTACGATAAAGAGATTACGACTTAGCTGCAAGTGGGACAAATGCAATTAAAAAGTAGCTGCTGCTGGTTACTTGCTTTCTGAGTAAACAGCAAAGATAGCTAGTTAGGTTTGTGCAATAGTACCTGGTAATTTTTGTTCAGAATGCAAAACAATAAAACACATCTTGTTGTATAATATCCAATATAGAATACTCACTTCCCTTATTCCAGCATTTTATTACATATTCATCCACCTGCAATATATAGTGGACAGTCAAAATGTAGTGACAACTTTACATTCTCTGAATTTACAAGTATTAATAGCCTTTTAAATGGCTGAGCATGAATTTGCCCTCTCTAACCCCAATGAACCAGACTCATGTGAAGGCCCTTGCTTCTTCTGCAGCAACTCATAGATCCAGTAGGACTTTGGCATATACTTGCAAGTACTTCTAAATTACTTATTATATACTCTCAAAAAAATTTTTTTTTAATGAAAGAGCCAAGATTGTAATAGTATCTTTAAAAATGTTTTTTAAAACCATTTTGGGGAAGTTATAAAGGTGGTGTTAGGGAAACCCAGGTCCATCACAGCAGTATGCAGGTCCCTGGAGCAGTTTTAGTGGGTGCAGTGCACTTCAGGCAGGCGGACCCAGGCCCCCCCCCCCCACCTGTTACACTTGTGGTGGTAAATGTGAGCCCTCCAAAACCCACCAGAATCCCACTGTACCCACATCTAGGTGCCCCCCTTCACCCGTAAGGGCTATGGTAGTGGTGTACAGTGGTGGGTAGTGGGTTTGGGGGGGGCTATGTTCCTGAGAGCAATTTATGAAGTCCACTGCAGTACCCCCTAGGGTGCCCGGTTGGTGTCCTGGCATGTCAGGAGGGCCAGTGCACTATGAATGCTGGCTCCTCCCACGATCAAAGGGCTTGCATTTGGTCATTTCTGAGATGGGCGTCTTTAGTTTCCGTTATCGCCGAAAATCAGAAACGACCAAGTCTAGGGACGACCATCTCTAAGGATGACCTAAATGTCAAGATTTGGGCGTCCCCGAACATATTATCGAAACGAAAGATGGACGTCCATCTTCCCCTCCACCAGGACGTTTTGCGATTATGCCCCTCTATGTAATGTAGTGGCCCGCTCAGGGTAGTACTGATATTCATGCAGCCCTCTGTATAAAACTTAGCCCCCCCTCCCTCCCTAGTCTCTTTCTCCTGGCTGTGGCTGCCAGGTCAGCCACCACATGACTGCTTAGTTTGATTCAGGCAATACTAATCATTAGTACTGGTATTGCAAGACTCAAGTGAAAGAGAGTCTCATGCCACATCTGTAGAGCAGCATAAGTGAGAAGTGGGGGGGAGGAGGCATTGGTCCGCATGGGATGGGAGGCAATGGCTTCCAGCAGGCGAGTTGCTGAGATTTTATAAGAGGAAAATCCTGACGTAATTGTTACATCAACATTCCTGCAAACTAAGAGGCCCTTTTACTAAGCTGGGCTAAAAAGTGGCCAGCACTGTCAGTAGAGTGGGGCTTTCCCACACTCAGAGGCCACTTTTAGTGCAGCTGTAAAATGGCTGCAGTTTCCTATTAATAGCCACACGCTCATTTCCTCATTAGTGCGTGGTCATTAACGCAGGAGCCCTTACTAATACCTATTTTCTAGGCGGTAAGAGCTCATATGCTAACCACGTGAGAAGACACGCCAAAACTACTGTGGGACGCCTGAGCAGGCCCTGTGGTAGTGGTTTTTAGCCTGTGGTAAGCATGTTAGTGCTTACTGCAGCACTGTAAAGGGGCCCCCAAGGATCCTGACATACATCATTTTAAACATGAGGGTGGTACCAAAATGAGCATAACTTAGGCTAATTTCCAATGTCAATAAAAAAAATGGCAAAAAGCAATGGCATGATTTCGTTCATTCTGCATATTTAGGCTAGTCACAAATACGTTAAAATTAGTCCCATAAAAAAAGGTAGCACAAGGTAAAATTATGTATAATCATACCTGATAATTTTCTTTCCATTAATCATAGCTGATCAATCCATAGACTGGTGGGTTGTGTCTATCTACCAGCAGGTGGAGATAGAGAGCAAACTTTTGCCTCCCTATATGTGGTCATGTGCTGCCGGAAACTCCTCAGTATGTCGATATCAAAGCTCCATCTGCAGGACTCAGCACTTAGAGAATTACACCCACAAAGGGACACTCTGCCCAGCTCACCACCGCCGAAACGGGGGAGGGGAATTAACCCAGCTCATCCCCACACAAGTGGGGGAGGGGAATTAACCCAGCTCATCCCCACACAAGTGGGGGAGGGGAATCCGTCCAGCTCATCCCCGTGGAGCGGGGGAGGGACACCACACCCGCCGATGCGGGGGGATCTGGCTTATCCTGCAACCGCAACCGCGGGAGGAGCTGACTGACCCTAGCACCGCCGAAGCGGGAGGGGTACAAAACTGCCCTACAACCGCACGAAGCGGGAGGGAGTGCCGGCAGAATTTATGTCTCAATCCAGCCCCGTAAAACGGAGGGGAGAGGAATGCAGCAGCTCACTGTAACACAAACTCGTCTCAACTCTTGAAGAATCCAAGTGAAAAAACTTGAACCCGAAGTCTTCCTGAAGTAACTGAAGACTAAACTTGAACCTGAAATGCAACCAGAATAGAAACCATACAGATATCTGGGCGGGGCTATGGATTGATCAGCTATGATTAATGGAAAGAAAATTATCAGGTATGATTATACACAATTTTACCTTCCATATCATCAAGCTGATCAATCCATAGACTGGTGGGATGTACCGAAGCAGTACTCACCCAGGGCGGGACATAGAAATCCCTGAACTCAACACTGAAGCTCCACACCGGGCCTCCGCCCGTGCCGCCACAGTCAAGCGGTAATGCTTGGAGAATGTATGGGCCGATGCCCAAGTTGCCGCCTTGCATATCTCTTCCAAGGAGACAGACCCGGCCTCTGCCATCGAGGTCGCCTGAGCTCTAGTGGAGTGAGCCTTCAGCTGGATAGGCGGCACCTTCCCCGCGGCCACATAAGCCGCGGCAATGACTTCCTTGACCCATCTTGCCACTGGAGGCTTAGCAGCCTGCAGACCCTTACGAGGACCTGCCAACAGGACAAACAGATGATCCGATTTCCGGAAATCATTGGTCACTTCCAAGTATCTGATGATGACTCGTCTCACATCCAGATATTTAAGAGCAGAGTACTCCTCTGGGTAGTCCTCCCTACGAAAGGAAGGGAGACAGAGCTGCTGATTCACATGGAAGCGAGAAACAATCTTGGGCAGGAAGGAAGGCACTGTGCGAATAGTCACTCCTGCCTCAGTGAACTGCAGAAAAGACTCTCGACATGAGAGTGCCTGGAGCTCGGAAACTCTTCTGGCTGAAGGATAGCCACCAAAAAGACTGCTTTCAACGTCAGGTCTTTCAGAGATGCCCTCAACAAGGGTTCAAAAGGCGGCTTCTGTAATGCTCTGAGCACCAGGTTAAAATTCCACGCAGGCACCATTGAGTGCAGAGGAGGGCGCAGGAGCTTAACTCCCTTGAGAAAACGCACCACATCTGGCTACGAAGCCAGGGAAGCACCCTTCAGGCGGTCCCTGAAGCAAGCCAGGGCCGCTACCTGGACTTAAAGGGAACTGAGCGACAGGCCTTTCTCCAGACCTTCTTGCAGGAATGCCAACACTGAAGAAATTGGAGCAGTGAATGAAGAAAATGAGCCTGCTTCGCCACGCTGCAAAGGTACGCCAAACCCTGGCGTAAGCAGTAAAAGTAGAGCGCTTCCTCGCTCTCAGCATAGTGGCGATGACCTTGTCTGAGAAGTCCTTCTTCCTCAGACGCTGCCGCTCAATAGCCAGGCCGTAAGCCGAAAGGGGGAGGGATCCTCCATCACCACGGGACCCTGATGTAACAGACCCTGCTCCACTGGCAGCCCCACCAGGATTATCCAGCCCGGATGCTTTGCCAATCGGTCTAGCACCCTGCCCAACATGGGCCAGGGCGGGAACACATAGAGAAGCTCTTGTGTTGGCCACTGTTAGAGGAGAGCATCGACTCCCAGAGATAGAGGGTCCCGTCCTCTGCTGAAAAAACGCGGCACTTGGCAACTGGCCGATGACGCCAATAGATCTAGGCTCGGCTGGCCCCAGCGCTTCGTGAAATCCAAGAACGCCTGAGCCGATAACTGCCACTCTCCGGGATCCAAGGTATGGCGACTGAGAAAGTCCGCCTTGACATTCATGACTCCGGCAATGTGGGCTGCTGACAGCTGCTCCAGGCTCGCTACCGCCCACTGGCATAGAATCACGGCTGCCTTGGCTAGAGGGGCGCTCTTGGTACCTCCCTGGCGGTTGACATAGACCACAGCCGTGGCATTGTCCAACAGGACCCGTACTGGCTTCAACGCCAGTACCGGGATGAACTCCAAAAACGCCAACCGAATGGCTCTGAGTTCCAGGAGGTTGATAGACCACTTTGCCTCTGCAGGAGACCAGAGCCCCTGCGCTGTCCTTCCCAAGAAGAGGGCTCCCCAGCCCGACAAAGAGGCGTCCGTCGTGACGACAATCCACTCCGGGGTCACCAGAGGCATTCCTGCAGACAACTTGTCTGTCTGCGTCCACCAGCTCAGCGCCTTGCGCACTGCTGGGTCCAAGGGAAGGCGCACAGCATAATCCTCCGACATCGGAGTCCAGCGCAGCAGCAGAGATTGTCGAAGTGGTCTCATATGAGCCCTGGCCCAGGGCACTACATCCATCGTGGCCGACATAGAGCCCAACAGCTGCACATAGTCCCAAGTCCAAATAGGAGAGGCTACTAGGAACTAGTCCACCGGAGCCTGAAGCTTGACAATCCAATTGTCTGGCAGGAACACTCTGCCCACTTGGGTGTCGAATCGAACTCCCAGATGCTCCAGGGACTGAGTCGGGCGCAGCTGGCTTTTCTCCCAGTTGATGATCCACCTCAGGGAGCTCGAAAGAGCAACCACCCGGTTCACAGCTTTGCCGCACTCTGCATAAGAGGGGCTTGGATCAACCAGTCGTCCAGATAAGAATGGACTTGAACTCCTTCCTTCCACAGGAAGGCCGCGATGACCACCATTACTTTGGAGAAGGTCCGCGGAGCAGTAGCCAACCCGAACGGGAGGGCTCTGAACTGGAAGTGTCGACCAGTACTGCAAAACGCAAAAAGCGTTGATGAGGAGGCCAGATGGGAATATGCAAGTACGCGTCCTTGAAGTCCAAGGATGCCAGGAACTCTCCTGCCTTCACTGCCGCTATAACAGAGCGGAGGGTCTCCATGCGAAAGTGCCGAACTTTCAAGGCCCAATGGACCCCTTGAGGTCGAGGATAGGCCGTACAGAACCTCCTTTCTTTGGAATCACAAAGAAAAAGGAGTAACGTCCCTTGCCAGGCTGATTCTCTGGCACCGGAACGACCGCCCCCAGGCGGAACAGATTGTCCAAGGTCTGCTGCACTGCCACAGCTTTGACCGGAGACTTGCAGGGAGAGAGTACAAACCCGTCTTTTAAGGGTCGGCAGAACTCTAGCTTGTAGCCGTCTCTGATGACTTCCAGCACTCAAGCGTCTGAAGTTATTGTGGTCCACTCGCCCATAAACAAGGACAGCCGTCCTCCAATCTGCACTGAGGCGTGGATCAAGGCCCCGTCATTGGGTACGAGACCCTGGGGGAGGACCGGAGGGAGCACCTCCGGGACGGCGGTCTCTGCGAAAGGAATGCTGCTTGGGGGAGAAGTTCCTCTTGAAGGAAGAGAGGGCAGAGGAGCCCGACCTGCCCGGGTGGTACCGACGGGCTTCCTGAGCCCATCCTCTGGAGGTACCAGGGCGAGTACTAGCCCGAGCCCTGACCTCTGGTAACTTCTTGCCCTTAGACGTGCCGAGATCGGTCACGATTTTGTCCAGCTCGACCCCAAAGAGCAGCTTGCCTTTAAAAGGCAATCTAGCCAGGCGGGATTTAGAGGCATGGTCAGCAGACCAATGTTTCAGCCAAAGCCACCGCCGCGCAGAGATTGTCTGAGCCATGCCTTTAGCTGAGGCTCTCAAGACATCATACAGCAAGTCTGCCAAATAGGCTAAGCCCGATTCCAGGGCCGGCCAAACAGCTCTCAAGGAATGATCCGAGGGGGAAGCCCACTGCACCATAGTCAGGCACGCCCTGGCCACATAGGAGCCGCAAACTGAGGCCTGCAAACTTAAAGCAGCCGCCTCAAAGGACGACCTTAAGGCCGCCTCCAATCCTCTGTCTTGGGCGTCCTTTAGGGCCGTGCCACCTTCCACTGGTAACGCCGTTTTCTTAATCACCGCAGTGATTAAAGAATCCACGGTAGGCCACAGAAAGGCCTCACGTTCACCTTCAGGCAAAGGATAGCGGCGGGACATAGCCCTAGCCACTTTAAGGCTCGTTTCCGGGACATCCCATTGAGCCGAAATTAAGGAGTGCATGGCATCATGCATGTGGAAGGTTCTAGGCGGGCGCTTCGTCCCCAGCATAATGGCAGAGCCAACAGGGGCTGAGGGAGAGACGTCCTCCGGAGAGGAAATCTTCAAAATGCCCATGGCCTGCACTAACAGGTTGGGCAAAACCTCTGAGCTAAAGAGCCGCTACAGAGGGGTCATCCGCTCCATCCGAGCGGGGATCCGTCTCCTCCAAGGAATCCGCAAAGGACCGTTGGGAGACCTCAGACACGCTGCCCTCATCTACATCGGAGGAGACAAATTCCTCCAAGGCCTGGGAATCAACCCGAGGGCGTTTACCTCTGGGAACCTCAACCTCTTTACCAGACGAGGGAGCAGGGGCAGTGTTGTGCATGAGGAAGGCCTGATGCAGCAGCAAAACAAACACGGGGGAGAAACCCCCCAGACTGTGCACTTCCGCAGCCTGGGCAACAGCCCTAGACGCACCCTCAACCGGCGCTCGCAAGAGCGGGGGAGAGACATGCTGCGCATCCAAAATGGCGTCCGGCGCGACACTCCGCGAAGGAGCCGCGCGGGAAGAACGGCTCTTAACTTTAGCCGCTTTTGTGCCGTCGCCCAAATTAAGGGCGTTCATGGCATTAATGTCTCCAACCTCAAGGGCGGCCCACGAAGAAGCCGTCCGAGCCGCGTGGCCGGCCAAGATGGCGGAGGCGAGGAGCGGGGGATGGGCGTTTATGGCGGGAAAAACCGCCACGCCGGAGGAAGGACCGGGACATTCATCGGTCACGAAACTGTCACCCAACAAGGGCGAATCAGGCTGTAAGACCCCCGCATCCCCTCTAGAAGCGCTCAAGCGATCCGGGGAGCGACCCTTTGCGCCCTCGCCCTCCGACGCCATATGCCACGAGGAGAAGAATCGGGGAACCCCCTGCCCGCTATAAAAAGGTAAAAATTACCTGCTGTCCGCTCCGAGCTGTAACGAACTGGTGTCCCAGTGAGTAGCTGCAATGAACGTTTAAATAAACGTCGAAATAAACGCCTTTAAGGACGTTTAAAAATTTTTTTTTTTTTTTTTTTTTAAACGGAGCCAGCGGGAGGGGGGAGAAAAGGAGGGACCTGGCACCACCAGGTTTGCACTTGCTCAAAAGAGCCCTCAACCCCAGGCACTCAACAAAACCTAAAAATTAGGCTTGGAGGCCTAGCCAGAGCTGCTGCTGTGTGTGACCACCACCTGCTGAGATAGAGAACATACTGAGGAGTTTCCGGCAGCACATGACCACATATAGGGAGGCAAAAGTTTGCTCTCTATCTCCACCTGCTGGTAGATGGACACAACCCACCAGTCTATGGATTGATCAGCTTGATGATATGGAACTTATGTTTCATCAAGAATTCTATGTTTACACACTTATTTATTAGGTACCAATGTGCTCAGCTTTGCCATAGTTTCAATACTTCAAAGCCTGCAGAATTATCTGACCTATCCCTTTTTTTCAGAGGCACTCCAGATTTGGGTCCCTTGTATATTGCCTGTCACCAGTATGTACTGTAACACCTTTTTTTTTTAAAACCAGGAGTAAACAGATCTAGCAAAGGGCTCAAAAGGGTAGATTTACCATATTTTAAACATAAATCAAATTCATCACGTTTGTTTAGGGCTCCTGGGTTTCAAACGCTGCCCTGATTTTGCACATTGACACGGTTGTTACTGTTAAAAGAGTGTATTGTCATATGACAGTTCTCTGATAACTCAATTAAAAAAAAACAAAAAACAGTTCACTTTCAATATAAAAAATAACTTATTTCGTACTACAATGTATGCTGTAGCCTAAAGGGGAAGTCTGGAATTGGGATTTATTGAGTGAAATTCACTACGAATGTTGATGAGTCAACTGCACGTGTGTAAATCTAACAGGGGGATGGGGGCGGGGAGGCAGAGGCTGTGCAAACAGCATTGCTGGGCCAGTGATGCATGCCAGGGCTGGTCCTACTGTCCTACAATAGCCTGTGTCTGCAACAAAGGAGGCAGCCTGTCTGGAGATCACAAGGGCTGTAGGCTAAATTGTTATCCATTAACACCTGGGATTGTCTGGGTTAAATTAAACAGTCTTGTCACCTTGAAGTCTTTCCACACATTCTCTCCTCCTTCAGCAGAACACACTCAAAAGGATCATAAATTACTTGGGTCAAACCCTTCACCTTTCAAGCAGCAGATGGAGGCGATTTCCTTTAGCACTAATCTCTTTAATGCCCCTCCATTTTAGCAACTGCCATTGCTTCACACTCTCTATTGAGTTTGATCAATGAATTCCTTAACTATCAACCCTTACACACAGAAGTAAAAAGCACTAGGCTTAACTTCTTTTCTAATCATGTAAATGATGTCCAGCTCTGTGAACACTTATCGCACTCCATTAAAAGTTCATGTATTACTTTAGTTCTTAAAATATCCATATTTTAGTGGTTCATTTACAATCTCCATGGATATTTGATTGCATGTTTATTGGAATGTTGCTACTATTTGGGTTTCTGCCAGGTACTTGTGACCTGGCTTGGATACTGTTGGAAACAGGATACTGGGCTAGATGGACCATTGGTCTGACCCAGTATGGTTATTCTTATGTTCTTAAGCACTGAAAGTGTAAACTTTAATTGCAGCTACATCTCCCATTTCACAAATGTCCCACAAAATCACTTGTCAATCTCTATTCTCATACTTTACGTGTGCTGCGGTGGTGCTTATTTGGATTTAGCTCATGCCTATTCCTTGGTAGCTCAAGGCAAGATACATTCAGGTACAGGAGGTATTTCCCTATCAGCAGAAGGTTTATAATCCAACAACGTCATTTACTAACCAGCATTCACTGTGAATTAATGTACATTATTTAACGCCAACCCCTTTACCTCAGAGGGTTCTATTTATTAAATGCAGAACTCTCGTTAATGCAGGCTAGTAAATAAGTTCTTAAGTTTGCATCCCAGGTAGACTGCTTTGCCCAAGATCACAAGGGCAATCAGCAGAAGGTAAACTCTGGTTTCCCTGATTCTCAGCCTTATGTTCTAAGGTAGTGTTCTTCATTGCAAGGCTTGTAGCCAGTGGCAGCCCCCACTGACTCTAAATGTGGTCCTTTGACTCATTACTCATATACATTTCCCCCCACTTTGTTCTGAGACGTGCTGCTGGCACTGCATTCATAATAGTTCTGTTTTTTTACCTGTGCCGTTTAGCTTTCTGTAAATGTGAACCATAGAGTTCCCAAACTCCCACAGTTCTTTCATCAGATGGAAAGAGAAGTGAAAATCAGCGCACCATGCCATTCACATTCATTTTCACTAAAGAGACATATGTTGCTTCACTTCACATGTAATGGTAAAATTATGTATAATCATACCTGATAATTTTCTTTCCATTAATCATAGCTGATCAATCCATAGACTGGTGGGTTGTGTCCATCTACCAGCAGGTGGAGATAGAGAGCAAACTTTTGCCTCCCTATATGTGGTCATGTGCTGCCGGAAACTCCTCAGTATGTCGATATCAAAGCTCCATCCGCAGGACTCAGCACTTAGAGAATTACACCCACGAAGGGACACTCTGCCCAGCTCACCACCGCCGAAACGGGGGAGGGGAATTAACCCAGCTCATCCCCACACAAGTGGGGGAGGGGAATCCGTCCAGCTCATCCCCGCAGAGCGGGGGAGGGACACCACACCCGCCGATGCGGGGGGATCTGGCTTATCCTGCAACCGCAACCGCGGGAGGAGCTGACTGACCCTAACACCGCCGAAGCGGGAGGGGTACAAAGCTGCCCTACAGCCGCACGAAGCGGGAGGGAGTGCCGGCAGAATTTATGTCTCAATCCAGCCCCGTAAAACGGAGGGGAGAGGAATGCAGCAGCTCACTGTAACACAAACTCGTCTCAACTCTTGAAGAATCCAAGTGAAAGAACTTGAACACGAAGTCTTTCTGAAATAACTGAAGACTAAACTTGAACCTGAAATGCAACCAGAATAAAAACAGAACAGATATCTGGGAGGGGCTATGGATTGATCAGCTATGATTAATGGAAAGAAAATTATCAGGTATGATTATACATAATTTTACCTTCCATATCATCAAGCTGATCAATCCATAGACTGGTGGGATGTACCGAAGCAGTACTCACCCAGGGCGGGACATTGAAATCCCTGACCTCAACACTGAAGCTCCAAACCGGGCCTCCGCCCGTGCAGCCACAGTCAAACGGTAATGCTTGGAGAATGTATGAGCCGAAGCCCAAGTTGCCGCCTTGCATATCTCTTCCAAGGAGACGGATCCGGCCTCTGCCATCGAGGCCGCCTGAGCTCTCGTGGAGTGAGCCTTCAGCTGGATAGGCGGCACCTTCCCCGCGGCCACATAAGCCGCTGCAATGGCTTCCTTGACCCATCTTGCCACTGTAGGCTTAGCAGCCTGCAGACCCTTACGAGGACCTGCAAACAGGACAAACAGATGATCCGATTTCCGGAAATCATTGGTCACTTCCAAGTATCTGAAGATGACTCGTCTCACATCCAGATATTTAAGAGCAGAGTACTCCTCTGGGTAGTCCTCCCTACGAAAGGAAGGGAGACAGAGCTGCTGATTCACATGGAAGCGAGAAACAATCTTGGGCAGGAAGGAAGGCACTGTGCGAATAGTCACTCCTGCCTCAGTGAACTGCAGAAAAGGCTCTCGACATGAGAGCGCCTGGAGCTCGGAAACTCTTCTGGCTGAAGTGATAGCCACCAAAAAGACTGCTTTCAACGTCAGGTCTTTCAGAAATGCCCTCGACAAGGGTTCAAAAGGCGGCTTCTGCAATGCTCTTAGCACCAGGTTGAGATTCCACGCAGGCACCACTGAGTGCAGAGGAGGGCGCAGGTGATTAACTCCCTTGAGAAAGCGCACCACATCTGGCTGCGAAGCCAGGGAAGCACCCTTCAGGCGGCCCCTGAAGCAAGCCAGAGCCGCTACCTGGACTTTAAGGGAACTGAGCGGCAGGCCTTTCTCCAGACCTTCTTGCAGGAACGCCAACACTGAAGAAATTGGAGCAGTGAAGGGAGAAAGTGAGCCTGCTTCACACCATGCTGCAAAGATACGCCAAACCCTGGCGTAAGCAGTAGAAGTAGAGCGTTTCCTCGCTCTCAGCATAGTGGCGATGACCCTGTCTGAGAAGCCCTTCTTCCTCAGACGCTGCCGTTCAATAGCCAGGCCGTAAGACCAAAGGGAGAGGGATCCTCCATCACCACGGGACCCTGATGTAACCGGCCCTGCTCCACTGACAGCCGCAGAGGATCGTCGACTGAGAGCCTGATCAAGTCCGCATACCAGGGACGTCTGGGCCAATCCGGACCCACCAGGATTACCCTGCCGGGATGCTTTGCCACCCGGTCTAGCACCCTGCCCAACATGGGCCAGGGCGGGAACACATAGAGGAGCTCTTGTGTCGGCCACTGTTGGAGAAGAGCATCTACTCCCAGGGATCGAGGGTCCCGTCCTCTGCTGAAAAAGCGCGGCACTTGGCAATTGGCCGATGACGCCATCAGATCTAGGCTCGGCTGGCCCCAGCGCTTCGTGATGTCCAAGAACGCCTGAGCAGATAGTTGCCACTCTCCGGGCTCCAAGGTATGGCGACTGAGAAAGTCCGCCTTGACATTCATGACTCCGGCAATGTGGGCCGCTGAAAGCTGCTCCAGGTTCGCTTCCGCCCACTGGCAAAGACTCATAGCCTCCTTGGCTAGAGGGGCGCTCTTGGTACCTCCCTGGCGGTTGATATAGGCCACAGCCGTGGCATTGTCCGACAGGACCCGTACAGGCTACAACACCAGTACCGGGATGAACTCCAATAACACCAACCGAATGGCTCTGAGTTCCAGGAGGTTGATAGACCACTTGCCTCTGCAGGAGACTAGAGCCCCTGCGCTGTCCTTCCCAAGCAGTGGGCTCCCCAGCCCATCAAAGAGGCGTCTGTCGTGACGACAATCCACTCCGGGGTCACCAGAGGCAATCCTGCAGACAACTTGTCTGTCTGCGTCCACCAGCTCAGCGCCTTGCGCACTGCTGGGTCCACGGGAAGGCGCACAGCATAATCCTCCGACATCGGAGTCCAGCGCAGCAGCAGAGATAGCTGTAGTGGTCTCATATGAGCCCTGGCCCAGGGCACTACTTCCATCGTGGCCGTCATAGAGCCCAACAGCTGCACGTAGTCCCAAGCCCGAATAGGAGAGGCTACTAGGAACTAGTCCACCTGAGCCTGAAGCTTGACAATCCGATTGTCTGGCAGGAACACTCTGCCCACTTGGGTGTCGAATCGAACTCCCAGATACTCCAGGGACTGAGTCGGGCGCAGCTGGCTCTTCTTCCAGTTGATGATCCATCCCAGGGAGCTCACAAGAGCAACTACCCGGTCCATAGCTTTGCCGCACTCTGCATAAGAGGGGGCTCGGATCAACCAGTCGTCCAGATAAGGATGGACTTGTACTCCTTCCTTTAGCAGGAAGGCCGCTATGACCCCCATTACTTTGGAAAAGGTCCGCGGAGCAGTAGCCAACCCGAAAGGGAGGGCTCTGAACTGGAAGTGTCGTCTCAGGACTGTAAAACGCAGAAAGCGTTGGAGAGGAGGCCAGATGGGAATATGCAGGTACGCTTCCTTGATGTCCAAGGAAGCCAAGAACTCTCCTGCCTTCACTGCCGCTATAACAGAGCGGAGAGTCTCCATGCGAAAGTGCCTCACTTTCCAGGCCCGATTGACCCCTTTGAGGTCGAGGATAGGCCGGACAGAACCTCCTTTCTTTGGAACCACAAAGTAAATGGAGTAACGTCCCTTGCCAATCTGATTTTTTGGCACCGGAACGACCGCACCCAGGCGGATCAGGTTGTCCAAGGTCTGCTGCACTGCCACAGCTTGACCGGAGACTTGCAGGGAGAGAGTACAAACCCATCTCTTAAGGGTTGGCAGAACTCTAGCTTGTAGCCGTCTCTGATGACTTCCAGCACCCACGCGTCTGAAGTTATAGTGGTCCACTCGCCCAGAAACGAGGACAGCCGTCCTCCAATCTGCACTGGGGCGTGGACCAAGGCCCCGTCATTGGGTACGAGACCCTGGGGGAGGACCGGAGGGAGCACCTCCGGGACGGCGGTCTCTGCGAAAGGAATGCTGCTTGGGGGAGAAATTCCTCTTGAAGGAAGAGGGGGCAGAGGAACCCGACTTGCCCGGGCGGTACCGACGGGCTTCCAGCAACCGTCCTCTGGAGGTACCGGGACGAGTACTAGCCCGAGCCCTGACCTCTGGTAATTTCTTGCCCTTAGACGTGCCGAGATCGGTCACGATTTTGTCCAGCTCGACCCCAAAGAGCAGCTTGCCTTTAAAAGGCAATCTAGCCAGGCGGGATTTAGAGGCGTGGTCAGCAGACCAATGTTTCAGCCAAAGCCACCGCCGCGCAGAGACTGTCTGAGCCATGCCTTTAGCTGAGGCTCTCAAGACATCATACAGCAAGTCTGCCAAATAGGCTAAGCCCGATTCCAGGGCCGGCCAATCAGCCCTCAAGGAAAGATCCGAGGGGGAAGCCCGCTGCACCATAGTCAGGCACGCCCTGGCCACATAGGAGCCGCAAACTGAGGCCTGCAAACTTAAAGCAGCTGCCTCAAAGGACGACCTTAAGGCCGCCTCCAATCTTCTGTCTTGGGCGTCCTTTAGGGACGTGCCACCTTCCACCGGCAACGCCGTTTTCTTAGTCACCGCAGTGATTAAAGAATCCACGGTAGGCCACAGATAGGCCTCACGTTCACTCACAGCCAAAGGATAGAGGCGGGACATAGCCCTAGCCACTTTAAGGCTCGTTTCCGGGACATCCCATTGAGCCGCAATTAAGGTGTGCATGGCATCATGCCCGTGGAAGGATCTAGGCGGGCGCTTCGTCCCCAGCATAATGGCAGAGCCAACAGGGGCTGAGGGAGAGACGTCCTCCGGAGAGGAAATCTTCAAAGTGTCCATGGCCTGTAAAAACAGGTTGGGCAAATCCTCTGGGCTAAAAAGCCGCGCTGCAGAGGGGTCATCCGCTCCATCCGAGCGGGGATCTATCTCCTCCAAGGAATCCGCAAGGACCGTTGGGAGACCTCAGACACGCTGCCCTCATCTACATCGGAGGAGACAAAGTCCTCCAAGGCCTGGAAATCAACCCGAGGGCGTTTACCTCTGGGAACCTCAACCTCTTTATCAGAAGAGGGAGCAGGGGCAGCGTTTTGCATGAGGAAAGCCTGATGCAGCAGCAAAACAAACTCGGGGGAGAAACCCCCCAGACTGTGCACTTCCGCAGCCTGGGCAACAGCCCTAGACGCACTCTCAACCGGCGCTCGCAATAGCGGGGGAGAGACATGCTGCGCATCCCAAAATGGCGTCCGGCGCGAAACTCCGCGAAGGAGCCGCGCGGGAAGAACGGCGCTTAACTTTAGCCGCTTGTGCCGTCGCCCAAATTAAGGGCGTTCATGGCATTAATGTCTCCAACCTCAAGGGCGGCCCACGAAGAAGCCGTCCGAGCCGCGTGGCCGGCCAAGATGGCGGAGGCGAGGAGCGGGGGATGGGCGTTTATGGCGGGAAAAAACCGCCACGCCGGAGGAACGACCGGGACATTCATCGGTCACTAAACTGTCACCCATCAAGGGCGAATCAGGTTGTAAAACCCCCGCATCCCCTCTAGAAGCGCTCCAGCGATCCGGGGAGCGACCCTTTGCGCCCTCGCCCTCCGACGCCATATGCCACGAGGAGAAGAATCGGGGAACCCCCTGCCCGCTATAAAAAGGTAAAATTACCTGCTTGCCGCTCCGAGCTGTAACGAACTGGTGTCCCAGTGAGTAGCTGCAATGAACGTTTAAAGAAACGTCGAATTAAACGCCTTTAAAGACGTTTAAAAATTTTTTTTTTTTTTTTTAAACGGAGCCAGCGGGAGGGGGGAGAAAAGGAGGGACCTGGCACCACCAGGTTTGCACTTGCTCAAAAGAGCCCTCAACCCCAGGCCTCAACAAAACCTAAGGATTAGGCTTGGAGGCCTAGCCAGAGCTGCTGCTGTGTGTGACCACCACCTGCTGAGATAGAGAACATACTGAGGAGTTTCCGGCAGCACATGACCACATATAGGGAGGCAAAAGTTTGCTCTCTATCTCCACCTGCTGGTAGATGGACACAACCCACCAGTCTATGGATTGATCAGCTTGATGATATGGAAATGCACATTTCATATACCAATATTTATATAAAAGCGAAAGCAGTAAGCCACGCATATCCTATCCTATATAATAATTTGCACCTCCATCTGGTTGCCTGGGTTCGTAACACACTTCCCATTGGTCCACTCCGGCGAAGACGTCAGAGGGCGGATCAGTGAGAGGGAAGGGTACCCAGCACCAGCCAGCGGAGGTGAGTAGAGAATCGCCCCCCTCCCTCCGAGTTGCAGGTCCCCCTCTCCTCCTCCCCCTCTCCTCCGAGTTCCAGCCCCCTCCCTTCCGAGTTCCATGCCCCCCTACCTCCCTCCCTCTCCTCCCCTCCGAGTTACAAGCCCTCCTCCCCTTCGAGTTGGCGGGAAGGGAGGGGGTCCTGGAACTCGGAGGAGAGAGAGGGAGGGAGGGAGGTAGGGGGGCATGGAACTCAGAGGAGAGAGAGAGAGAGAGGGATGGAGGGAGGGAGGGACAGGGGCATGGAACCTTGCGAGCGCCCTTTTCATTTCTTTTGGAAATGGGCCTCTTTTACTAGTTATTTATATCACTTCATTTCCACAGTTTGACACACTTATCTGACTCACCAGTATCACCTATGTATGGACATATGTATCTCACTAATCATCATCACATATGCATGATCCCTTCAGTTATATTTATCACTTTTTTGAATATATTTTGGTCAAATCATGTTTATTCTAATATGGACATATGTATCTCGCTTACTATCATCACACATATATGGTCCCTCACTTTACATTTATTTTATGTAGATCTTTTTAATTTGCACATTTACATTTTACATAATATATTTTTTATATATGTTTTCACTGTATTTGTAATCCACGCATATATACATGTGATTTTGGATTTTGAATGTATATGTATTTCCCTATATGATTTTTATCATGTTTGTCAAAAGCAGATTTTGTATGTGTTCCAGACCCCTGAGGCAGGTGCTGTGGAGCACCGAAACACGGCCCCGTGTTGGGTCATTCGCAATAAAGACTGTACCACTGTGTTATTCGCAATAGAGACTGTATCATTGTTCCAGTTCTGAAGGCCCTTTTGTGCTTTGTTCTGTTGTTGTATTCTGTGTACTACTGGACCCTTTCTTTTTTGCAGCTGAGACGAGGCTTAAGAGGCTAGGACTCTTCAGCTTGGAAAAGAGATGGTTGAGAGGGGATATGATAGAGGTCTACAAAATACCGAATGGTGTATAATGGGTAAACATAAATCTATTTTTTACTCTTTCAAAAAGTACAAAGACTAGGACACACTCAAGGAAGTTACATGGTACTACTTTTAAAATGAAGAGGAGGAAATATTATTTCACTCAACGAATAGTTAAGTTTTGGAACTTGTTGTCAGAGGATGTGGTATCGATGGTTTGTGTATCTACGTTTAATAAAGGATGGACAAGCTCCTGGAGGAAATGTCCACAGTCTGCTATTGAGATAGACACGGGGAAAGCCACTGCATGTCCCTGGGATCAGCAGTATGAATCTTGCCACTATCTGGGATTCTATCAGGTACTTGTGACCTGAATTGGCCATAATTGGAAGCAGGATACTGGGCTAGATGGACCATTGGTCTGACCCAATATGGCTATTCTTATATTGTAATGTAGGAAGAAAGGCATCCAAAGCTGGTCTGGTGTGTGATCCTAGCCTGGAGCAAAGCTGAGAGACTCTGCTGTTTTAATGAGTGGCAGAAAGATCTATTGAGGAAGTACCCTCACTCAAAAGATTTTCTGGGCTATGCCCTCATCCAGAAACCACTTGTGAGGTTGCAAAATCTAGCTTGGTCTGTCTGCAAGACAGTTGTATTTCTTTGCCAGGTATGTGGCTTTGAGCAACATCCTCCAAGAGACAACCTGACAGATTCCTGGCAAAGAAAACATTACCTCGTCCCTCCATGCTTGTTAATATAGTACATTACAACCTGATTGTATATCTGAATCAGAACTACTTGATTGAATAATCAAATCTCTGAAAACTCTTAAGAATGTTCCATATCTGATAAGTTTTTCCTGAACAGTCCACAGATCTTGTATGTGGAGCCCATCTGCATGCACTTCCCAAGCCAGGCTGGATGCACCATTGTTAGTATCTTATTGACCTGCAGGACGGAGAGGGGGGTCTCCCATATCTTCATCTGTACTCACCCGAGGATTCTATAAACGAGATCTGTGATGGCTTTTGGGGATGGGGGGTGGGGTCATCAAACTGAAGAATGTCCAAAGTTTCTGCCCTAGGCTTATCCTGTCTCCAAAAGAAATGGGACAGACTTGACCACATCCCTAACAAAATCTTGGAATGAAAGCTCCTCTGGTGATTTGTGCCTCTCAAGTTGTAGGATAGGGGCAGATGGTAGATCCAGGGGCCCCTCCTCTGCGATCTCTTGATTTTCATAAAATTCCCTGGAACGCTTACACTGAGAAGTTTGAGTATACCTGCCATGAATGACTTGACATGCTGGTCAGGCCTGGGCTTGTGATGCTGAGGCACCAAGGATCTTCCATGCAATCAGGGAAGCATCCTCCCCTGATGGGCTGGAGATTAATACCGGTGTGGTATGCACAGACTCTGATGCTCTTCATGGCCTTGGTGCTGGTGCATCTCCTGCAGGCAGTGAATGGATTTCAATTATTCAGCTGCACAGCCTTGAGCCTTGGCTTTTGATGCACTCAAAGCCGTAGCTTTGTGCTGGGCAAAGAACCACTATATATGATCCTTAAACTTCTTCATGAGCTGCTCCTCAAAGGCTGCCATTGACAAGAAGAATGGGGCAATATAGTCAGGTTGGCCTCATCCCTGAGAGATACTTGGGGTGTACTGGATACTTGGAGACTATCATACCCTCCCCCCCCCCCCCCCCCCCGTGCCAAGGAGGATGAGCAGTCCTCATGTCAGGGGGGCTTTGAGGACACGCGATACTCTCTGCACCATGCTTCAAGGGGGATCGATGCCGGTGCGCCCTGACCTCTGCCTGATGTCTAGTATCTTTATCCCACAGTGTCAACAAGGATGAATCCTTCTTCTGCTTTGGGAAGGGATCAGATGATGATTGTCCTGATAGGTCCTAAAGATGCTCAGTATCAAGAGTGATCAAAGTCCTCTTGATGCCGATGAGTCCCCATCAAAGCCCTCTTGATACTGCCACAGCAGGTGTTAGTGGTGTCCTCTTTACTATACTATTGATTTTTATTATTGTATTTTTGTCACATTTTAATTTACTACAAATTTATAGCTTTTAGGTTTAGTTTAGCTGACAGCTCTTTTGAAGCAACTTAAGTAATGAAGGTTTTTATTAAGGTAAAAGTCTAATTTTACATTATTTTACTATTATTGTCAATTTATTTCAATGTTTTTATCTATGTTTTTTTTTTTTTGCTTTTATGGTTGACTGAAACAAATTCATCATTGCCCCTGGAAAAACATGATAGAAGGTTTTTCTGGGAGCAGTGATGAGGTTTTAGGGGACTATTATATTTTTGAGCACCCAGGTTTTTGTTTTTACTTCTCTCATTTTTCCAAGGGCAGTGATGAGCATTTTCAGTTACCTTTTTTGGGGTCCTTTTACTAAGCTGTGCTAAAAAGTGGCCTTAATGCACTTTTAGCTTAGCAGAGTTTAAAAAGGGGTTAGACGGTTTCCTAAAGGAGAAGTCCATAAACAACTACTAAATGGACTTGGAAAAAATCCACAATTCCAGGAATAACATGTATAGAATGTTCGTACATTTGGGAAGCTTGCCAGGTGCCCTTGGCCTGGATTGGCCGCTGTCGTGGACAGGATGCTGGGCTCGATGGACCCCTGGTCTTTTTCCAGTGTGGCATTATGTACTTATGTACGTACACAGGTCTTTCCCACGTACTAAGGCCATTTTTAGTGCAGTTGAAAAATGGCTGATTCTCCATTTCCCAAAATAAGGGCCACATGCTAATTTTGCCATTAGTGTGCGGCCATTAAAAAAGATTAGTGAATGAGCCCTTACCGCCACCTTATTTTGTAGGCAGTAAGGGCTCATGTGCTAATCAGCTAGCGAGCGGGAATGCAGATGAACGATTTGTGTAGAAACACCACTCTTCATCCCCCCCTGTGGAAAAATAACTTTTTTAAAACTCACAATACTTACCATAGCTTTAGTATTCTAGGTGACTAATAACATTTTTGGGCCCCCATGTTTTTCTCTCTTTAATTTTTGTTAAATGATGTATAAACTTTGTTTATTATTTTCTTTAGATTTAAGTTTACAGGGTTGTAATTATTTATTCTGCTGACCCACATTTTCTTTACATATTGTTTACATGTTCCCATTATATTCTTAAGAATTAAAGCCAGATCTCCAGTACAGCAGCACACAATCCTTCCACTTAGGTTCTTTTATTTTTCTTTTCATTTTATTCACAAATTTCCAAAGGATGTTTACCATTATTTTTGTTTTCCCTATACACACGTAAAACAGCTTAATTGTCTCTCATGCATAGGAGCCAGCTTTTCAAAATAATTGGGTGCTAAAACCCCAACATAAATGACCCCTCCTTAGACACAATGAAGGAGTTTGTTAGCTATTGGAGGTACTCAAGCACTCACGGGGCTAGGTTCATAAGAGCCAGTTCTGTAGGTACAAGTGGGTACTGAGCATCCCTAATATTGTGCAAGTTCCTTCATTTTCTCCACGGAGAGGTAACTTATTTGATTAACACTTCATGTCACTTCAGAACTGAAAAAAGGCCCAATACAAACTCATATAGAACAAAAGCGCACACTACCAATAACAAGAATACAGTCCACCATCACAAAGCACACCATCCCCCTCCACTTCCCAACAAGAAGAAGAACTCACCACCACTGTGCACTGTCAGTTTTCAACCCTCAAACCGGTCACGCTATTCTCGCGAGAGAAGGGCTCTGACTTTGTTTGGTGCGCTGCACTGTTTTCGCGAGATCTCAGTACCGAAGGGTTTCGAGTACGGGGCGCCACACGGCTCAAACTACCTAAGAAAGCACGGCAGGAGTGCCTGGGAGAACTAGAGCAGCTGGCGGGTGGGCTACAGAGAGCGGAGATGAACGGAGGGAAAAGAATGGGATAAAGAAAAGAGAGTAACCAGGTGTTTATTACGAAGTCTCCCAAACTTTCCATAGCCTTGTTAGAAAGAGCGGAAAGGTGTACTTGATCCCCTTCTGTACTTGTTGCCACGTCTTTAAAGGTTGTGTATCTAACAGTATATGTGTCTATATTAGTTTGTGTGGCTTTATGTGTGGGTTGGAGAGTGTTTCTTGTGGTTTCTGTACTGGGGAAGAAACGTTTTATATAAATGTGGAAGTGGGAAGGAGCACTGTAGTAGGAGATGGGCAACATTATAATAATGGGTGGTTTCAGTTACCCCAATATTGACTTACAGACCGGTAAGCCTGACTGACTTCAGTGCTGGGCAAAATAATCGAAATTAATAAAGAATAAAATTACAGAACTCGTAGACAAATGATTTAATGGGACAGAGTGAGCACAGAGGTCTTGCCTCACCAATTTGCTTCATTTCTTTGAAGGCGTGAATAAAACAGGATAAAGGTGAGCCGGTTGATGTAGTATATCTAGATTTTTAGAAAGCTTTTGACACAGTACCTCTTGAGAGACTCCTGAGAAAATTAAGGCATCATGGGGTAGGAGGCAGTGAGGCATATTTTCAAAGCACTTTGGGAGGCTAAGTTCCATAGGTTTCTATGGAACTTTGGGAGGCTAAGTGCTTTGAAAATGAGCCTCAGTGTGTACAGTCTGTACATGAATAAGTTTAGCCAGACTGCGCAGAGGCATTCCTAGAGAGGGTAACATTGCATTAATGCATACATTTTTCAAAATTTAGCTCTGTGCTTGTAAAGTAACCCAGAAAATTTGTGCGTGCACGTTTAAATGCAAGTGCATAAATTCCCTAGGGTAACTTTCAAAGTTACCCTAACCTTTCCTCCGCTCATATTTATAGGCATCATAAACCCATCCTTGTCATTCCTTTCTATAGTATGTTAGTTACAATAATCTCTGTGGCTCCAAAATGTTACTGTAGAGATGTTTTTTTAGGGGCTCTGATGTGCAAATGGAGGGTGTGATCATTGCCTTGGACTCAGTGTGGAGTGTTGAAAGCTAAGGGGCCCTTTTATTAAGCTGTGTTAAGTGCTACTGTCTGTTTAACACAGCTTGTGGTAACAGCCAAATTGAAGTTGAAGTGAAAGAGGATAAAATCCTCACAACCGAGGTCAGCGAGAGCAAAAACAGTGAGGCGATGGAGCCCACTTGCAGAACCAAAGAGACTTTATTACAGCCAGTGTCTGAAGCGCAAACAGAGCGACCCGACACAGCCGTGTTTCGGCAAAAGCAATGCTTGCTTCAGGGGTCTATGCAATCTCATTAACGATGTGTGGCTGGTTCGATGTTGGAGAGAACACTGATTAAAAAACCCAAACAGCTAAACATTTAGCAGCTGATCCTAGTTTCACAGTGTTGCTAAACCACAGGACAGCTGACTCTGGCAGAATTTCTTTTTGTAGCACTGCAGTTCCTGTTGTCTTTGGAGTGGACACATCCCCCTGCTAGTTATATTGTGTGTTACACCAAGTACAATACACCACAACTCCATAGAGTGTTTGTATGTTACCCCTGAAGCAGGTGGGACATACGCTGAAACACGGACCTGTGTCGGGTCTCCTATGTTGATGCCATAATAAAGGTGTTTTAACCATACTCCCTGTCTGAAGGTCGTGTGCCATCCTTTGCTTCTCTGGTGTTTCCTAGTTAACATGGCTACATTACCACGCATTAGCAGGTTAGTGCAGGATTACTGTGTGAGCCCTTACCGCCAACAAAATAGGTGTCAGTAAGTGCTCATACGGTAATTTTTTTAAATGGCTGTATGCTGATGGCAATGTTAGCATATGGCCATGAATACAAAATTGGAAAATCTGCCATTTTACTGCTGCAGTAAAATGGCCTTAGTGTGTGGGAAAAACCATGCAAGGCTGCGATGAGGACACTTTTTGCTACAGCTTAGTAAAAGGGCCCCAAGGTTTTGTTTTAAAAGTATATGATTCGTTAATAACTGTAAGCCTCTTTGGAAGCAGGTTTTATGAGGTGTTTTTTGTTGTCTCCAAAATGACTGTGTGCAGATGGTTTAGGCTGTTTTTAGGGGCTGAGTAACTGCTTCTGATGTGCAAATGAAGGGTGTGAGGATTGTATGAATTATCTCTGTGATCAGCTGTTCCTTGGGGCAGATGCAGTGTAAACCTGTAAATTACCTTGTTGCTGCACTGTGTATGCTGAGGGTATTGTAGGAAGGCTGATCTTTGTCTTGTCTTTTTTTTCTTCCTTTTGGTTTGCTAATTGCTGCAATTCTAGAAAAGGACAGCATGGAGATCTTGCGCCCTATGCTGATTAACATTGGAGGACGGATTTACAGGAAGAACACCGTGCAAGAGCAGTGCTATCAGAATGAAGAGTGTGAGGAGGAAGGAGGCTTCTATGCAGGTAAACCAGACAATCAAAGGCTTTGGAGAGAACGCAATACATGTTATGTGAAAGTCCTATAATAGCCCCACAATAAATGCACCTTTATTTTGTAAATACAGTCTACGTGATGAGACAGGCAAGAGTGTCAGGGTTGATTGAGAGGCTGATGTAATAAAGTACGGGAGGCTTTGTGAACAATTTAGCACACAATTTTTGTACTACTGTGCTCACTCTATGAATGAAGGAGTTTGCACACAAGCAAACTGTGCACGAACACTTGTGTTGTCATCCGCATACAGCGTATTTAAATCCCTTGGTAATGAAGGCATTAGCTGTCAAGCCAGAAGTGTGGAGAAAACCCGGAGGCTGAGCATACAGTTCATTGTTCTGCGGCAAAATTTAGTATTTCACGTCATGCAGGGGTACTATTTAAATTCTTTTGCCTAATATGTAAGGTTTTTTATGGTTTGGCTCCCTTATATTTTTTAAATTACTTTGTTTCAAGGGATGTCTAGAGCTAGTAACATAGAGGCAGATGCAGCAACCAAACGTAAAAAAATCTAAATCGTTAAAGTCCCTAACGATTTTAAAATAACGAAAAATGCACCAAAAAAAAAAGTCACACATGCTGAGATCGGTAGTGAAACGTACAATGTATCAAAGAATCACAATACACATCGTTAATCGGCCCCCAAATCATGCGCAGAGCAGCCAAGCGTTATGTTAGCTGCTCTGCGCATGCCACAAACAGTCACAACACAGTCAAATCGCAAGCACATGGCTCCCAAATAAAAACAAAAATAAAAAAAAGGGTCGGGAGGGGGCAAGGGCGCTCATCAGGAGCGTCCTGTACAGACGGCCTTGCCCCCCCCCCCCCCGCTGCTCCCCACTTTCCGCCGCTCCCCCCACCCCGAAAAAGCAAAATTCTAGCAGCCCCTGCCCCCTCCCCACTTTCCGCCGCTCCCCCCACCCCGAAAAAGCAAACTTCTAGAAGACCCTGCCCCCCTCCCTTCCTCAGTCACCTGTGCTCCGCCTCCCGACATCCTCCGTCCGTGCCCCGCCCCCTTTTGGGGTCGTCGCCGCCATTCCCCTCCTCCATCGGGCCCCCCTTCCTCTTACCGGGCCCGTGCAGCGCCTCTCTCCTCTGTCCGAAGGCGCTGCACGGGCAAGAAGAACGCTGAATCAGCTGATGCCTGCCTTCGCGATGGCGCGTCTTTCTCCTCCTGGGCCCGCCCCTGTCTGACGTCAGTAACCTACGTAGGTTACTGACGTCAGACAGGGGCGGGCCCAGGAGGAGAAAGACGCTCTATCGAAGCTAGGCGGGCATCAGCTGATTCAGCGTTCTTCTTGCCCGTGCAGCGCCTTCGGACAGAGGAGAGAGGCGCTGCACGGGCCCGGTAAGAGGAAGGGGGGCCCGATGGAGGAGGGGAATGGCGGCGACGACCCCAAAAGGGGGCGGGGCACGGACGGAGGATGTCGGGAGGCGGAGCACAGGTGACAGAGAGTACTGAGGAAGGGAGGGGGGCAGGGGCTTCTAGAAGTTTGCTTTTTCGGGGTGGGGGGAGCGGCGGAAAGTGGGGAGCAGCGGGGGGGGGGCAAGGCCGTCCGTACAGGACGCTCCTGATGAGCGCCCTTGCCCCCTCCCGATCCTTTTTTTATTTTTATTTTTTTATGTGTTTTCTGAGGTCCTTTGGACCAATCACAGCGCTTTTAGCTCTGCTAATGCGCTGGGATTGGCTCAAAGTTTGTTTATTTTTTCAATTAACACTTTTTCCTGGCACAGAGCTGTCCTAACGAGAGGTCCAGACCTCTCGTTAGTTTTCCTGCCTTTTTCCTGCGTAAAGGCAATCGGAAAAGGTTAGTGCATGTCGTTTCAATGGGGTTTTCACACTAATTGCTCATCTCCATTCCGTTTTCGTTAGCTGCTACTGTCGTCGGAAAATAGGCTTAAGTGCATGGAAAGGATAGGAAATTCTTCCCTGAGGGCTCATTTAACGATGAAAAACGTTTAGTGCATCTGCCTCATAGTAACATAACATAGTAAATGACGGCAGATAAAGACCTGAACGGTCCATCCAGTCTGCCCAAAAAGATAAACTCATTTTACATGGTATGTGATAAGTAGAGTTGTAGCTTTGTTCACTTTTCCTTCTTTAAGGAGTATGAAGAGAGCTAAACTATTAAATAACTTGTTCTCATTTCAGGCTGCAAGACTAGACAAAAAAGTTCAGACTTTCTTTATTATCAGCTATAGACTATAGGAATTTTAGAAGTCAAATCAAGACATTTGTTTAGGAAATGTGCCTTAAATTCTACTGGGTAATTGTACTGAGGAGACAAATCTAATTATATGTTTGATTTTATGATGTAGTTTTCTGGTTATGTCCAGTTTTTCATTGATGTAATCTGTATAGAACCGTTAAGTAAATGGTGGAATATAAGATATATTATTGTTATAATTATGTCAGTTTCTTTGCTTTTCTGGAGCATGAGGAACCTGCAGCTTTTTTATTGCTTTGTTGACGTACATAGGTGGAAACAAATCCTACAGTGGATGAGGAGCTGAGGGGAAGGAGCTGCAGCAATGAGCAATAAAGTGCTGGACTGCAGACATCCAAATGATACCAACAATATTATATATGAGCAGAATAGTATTCCAGTACATCTGCATCATGTATGCACATTTAATTCCAAGTGCTAATACAATGTTTTGTGCACAAAATATAGATACTGCTCCTAGGACAGCCATTACGCATGTTCTTCTGCTATGCTCACCCTTTACACATGTTTTCTGTGCACAACTTATTAGCATAGTATTTGGTTATAGCAGTGAATACACAATTGTTTTATGTCTTTATGTTAGAGAAATGCACTGAGCTTTAACTCACAACTCTGCCATCCAATTTACTGTATCAGCCTCTGAATTGGAGAAAGTGCCTGAATTGTCAATTATACCGAACCATCGATGGTGAATAGAAATAAAACCATTTATCCTTTTCTCACCCCTGTATTTTGTTCATGCCATCTCCAAATTTTCAGAACATGCTATGAAGAAGAATCGAGAACCAAGGCACATTAAAAATATAGGTAGGAATGAAATGTAAAAGATCCCCTTTACTGGCCAGTGTGAGGAGTCCTTTGGAGGTGATGTTGGCCACATTGGAGCACTAGGTAATTAAGGTGCCTCTGGTTTCTATTTCTCTCCCAACCTCTCTGGTACACTTTCTGATATCACATGTTCTGGAGACAGGCACTACTTGTTTTCTATGAGAATGAAAGACAATCTGAAGCTTTCTGCCTTTGCACCCTGAGCTTGTGTAGTGAGCTGCTCCTTATATTTCCTTCTAGGTGCTGCAGAGTGCACAGATGAGCCATGTGGTGACATCGTTGTGGAACAGACGGAGAAGGGTTTCCAGTGCAAGCTACCAGTTCCCAGTCCGCTCTTCAAGTAAGCCCTGCTGCAGCTCCAGGGTTATGGGAGGGTTGGGAACCTTAGAAACAGGTTTCATTTTCTGTCAGTTCTGATGTTGTATATTATTGTTAATTAATGGGTACTCTCGCAACTCTTCAGCACAGCTTATTCTGACTTCACACTCAGCTCTGCAATGCACTTGGGGTTTTTGTTTAGTTAAAATGAGTGCTGGATTTGACAGTAGTAGAAGCAGGTTTTCCATTAGAACAAATGCATCAAAGGTGGCAGACATGCAAATATTCCTCATACTTGTCCTCACCAATGTGCCTTAACTTACTCTGCAGAGACCACCTTTGAGAGCAAGAGATTAGTGATAGTCAGTGCAGTCTTTTTGTTTTGTTTTATTCTGTTTCACTGAGAATGCAAATTGCCTACAAACATAGTTAGGTGGCTTTAGAAATATGCATACCACCTGAGCTGCTTTGGACCTGTGTTGTAGAGGTGAAAGGCTTGTATCTCTGTACCTATCCCCTGAAACATCCAGTTCCATTACCCCTGAAATTCAATGGCCTGATTTTTACAAAAGCTTGCGTACTATGTCATTTCACAACTTATGCTCTTAAGAAATGCCTTTTACCGTCCCTCTCTTTGTAGCGATTGATTTGGCATGTTGCATACAACTAACACAATGGTCATATCATGGGCTCTGCAGACCTCTGACTGTGTTCATTCAATAGCATTTCTTTGTGTGTGTGTGTGTGAGAGAGAAAGTGAGAGAAATGGAAGTGCAGGGGATAGTTTCGGCGCTTTCCTCGGGGCAGTTAGTGCAGCATGCGTTGGCAGCCGCCATTTTTTCCTCTCAGGCGTGACCAGCTCTGCACATGCCGGTTGACAGGAGGCACAGCGCGCTTCTGTGGCACAGGCTTCGATGGAGGAAAGCAATTTAGAGGGAGCAGGGGAGTCCTGTTTTGGAGTGGCACACAGAGGGCTATGGTCCCCCATCAGAGTGGGACGCACGGAGAGGAAGGTTGTGAATTCTATTTCTTGTTGAGTAATGGCCTGGCAGAGGTGCTGGTGAAGGAGTGAATGACAGAGGGTGGGGGAAGAGAAGATGGGTAGTGGTGCTGGTGGTGGTTGATGTTAGGGGTGGAGAGAAGATGGGCAGTGGTGCTGGTCATTGATGTTAGGGAGGGTGAGAAGATGGGCAATGGTGCTGGTGGTCAATGTTGGTGGGGAGGGGACACAGAAAAAGAGATGTAGTGATGCTGGATGGTGGGGTGAGGGGAAAAGAAATGAGGCAATAATGGATAGTAGAGGATTGGAGGAAAGAGAACAGATGATGGTGGGAGGGGGGGGGGAGAGACAGGGGTGATGCTGGATCTTAGGGGGAGGAGAGTGATGGGGCATACCTTTTTGGCAGATAATTCTCTTGAGTGTGTTTAGCTTACATGTTATGACAATTATTAACAAAGATATGGGGGAGGGGGAGGGCAGAGAGGACATAGTGAAGGGTTCTTTCCCTTCTATGTTCAGAAATGTTGACACAGGTGTTGCCACGCTCTATCCCACCCTGCCCTAGCCCCACCCCACCTCCCAAATATCTGAGTCACCGACCGCCTATGCATTGAAAATATTCTTTTTAAATTACCCCCAAAACATTTGACTTGACATTCATACAGAAGTACATAAGTATTGCCATACTGGGAAAGGCCAAAGGTCCATCAAGCCCAGCATCCTGTTTCCAACAGTGGCCAATCCAGGTCACAAATACCTAGCAAGGTCCCAAAAAAGTACAAAACATGTTAAACTGCTTATCCCAGAAATAGTGGATTTTCCCCAAGTCCATTTAATAATGGTCTATGGCCTTTTCCTTTAGGAAGCCGTCCAAATCTTTTTAAAACTCCACTAAGCTAACCGCCTTTACCACATTCTCTGGCAACGAATTCCAGAGTTTAATTACACATTGAGTGAAGAAAAGGTTTCTCAGATTCGTTTTAAATTTACTACATTGTAGCTTCATCGCATGCCCCCTAGTCCTAGTATTTTTGGAAAGCGTAAGGAGACGCTTCACATCTACCCGTTCCACTCCACTCATTATTTTATAGACCTCTATCATATCTCCCCTCAGCTGCCTTTTCTCCAAGCTGAAGAGCCCTAGCCGCTTTAGCCTTTCCTCATAGGGAAGTCATCCCATCCCCTTTATCATTTTCGTCGTCCTTCTCTGCACCTTTTCTAATTCCACTATATCGTTTTTGAGATGTGTTCAATTCTGGTCGCCGCAATATTCGAGGTGCGGTCGCACCATGGAGCAATACAAAGGCATTATAACATCCTCAAAACAATTTATCAGTCTTGCAGTGGCAGCCTTCAGTGAATGATAAAAGTTGACCAAAAATCCTCTGATGGTTCTTCTTATATTGAATGTCTAAAAGCAAAATATTATACAAAATACAATATTTATATATTTTAAAAATACATAAATGTATAAAGAGAAAAATTGACCAATATTCAAGGACAGTCATTCATTAGTGGCTGATAAACTCACAATTGCCGTTTCCATGTATTTTCAAATAATGTACAAATAATATCAGGACATATAAATTGCTAATTGGCCCAATACTCTGTATAGTTGGAGCTGGGTTGGGCCAAAAGTTTATCCAAGTAGGAATGGTATTCATCTGCTATCTGTGTAATTAATATGTTTAGGTTGAAACTGGCATTTCTACTAGGTTGATTTTTGTATGTCATTTTTAAGGTACTGTTTGTCTGATATCAGTGTAACTTATTCAGTGGGCAGGGCAATTTTCAAAGCCATTTAATTAGGTAAATACTGCAAAAATGGGAACTAGCCATCCCTCTTTCGAAGTCTTTACATTGGCTACCAATGCAAGCTCGTGCATTGTTCAAATTGTGCTCTTTGGTTTTTAGAATTATTCATGGCTTGATGCTTCCCTATTTACTGCCATTAGTTCATTTGCTGCCTTCTCCAAAGACATTGAGGCTCATTTTCAAAGCACTTAGCCTCCCAAAGTTCCATAGAAACCTATGGAACTTAGCCTCCCAAAGTGCTTTGAAAATATGCTTAACAGTGTACTGTAAACCAAATGATATTACATTTTCCATCTGCAATGAATGTAAAACATAATTTTATTATTTATTCTCATATCGAGCAGTGAGAATCTGGAACTCTCTAGCTCTTAGACTGAACTCTGACTATGTGAGTTTTAGAAAACAGTTGAAAATCTGTGTTTAAACAAATAATTTGGCAATCAGTTTCTTATTTAATGTATTCTTAAGTTTTAACTGTGCTTAATTAATGTGCCTGGTTTTTGCTTTATTGTAAACCTTCATTAGCCATTTGTTTGGCATTTTGCAGTATATAAGCTATTATATTGTATTGTAAACAGTGATTTGTATGTGTAAATAGCTTGCCTGAACCTTGCCATCCTTCAGTATGGCTAAATAGACTTTCACTGTGGTGCCAGGAAACTATTTTATAGAGGGTAATGGGGTCTGGAAGGGCGGATAAGGACCTAATATTTTCCATACAGTAGTAACAAGGTCCAGTTGGCATTATGATTGGAGACTTACATGGTAATAGGGGCCTAACCACTGTTACTACAGAAATCTGTCTGCAGTGCACTTGTGCATACTGTACTAATGAATGTTGCACTGTGGAAACTTACTCATGGTAACTTACTGACCTATAAGTGCTCCCCAGTACCTCTCCACTCTTGTCTCTCCCTACGCCCTCCCCCCCCCCTCGGGTACTCCATTCTATGGATAAATCTCTCTTGTCTGTCCCCTTCTCCTCTACTGCTGATTCCAGACTCCGTTCCTTTTATCTCGCTGCACCTCACGCCTGGAATAGACTTCCCGAGCTTGTACGTCTAGCCCCGTCTTTGGCCATTTTCAAATCCAGGCTAAAAGCCCACCTCTTTAACGCTGCTTTTGACTCCTAACCACTACTCACTTGCCCTGTACCCTTTTATCCCCACCTCTTTAATTCCCTTACCTCTTAGTTGTTCTGTCTGTTTGTCTTATTTACATTGTGAGCTCTTTGAGCAGGGACTGTCTTTTCATGTATGGTGTACAGCGCTGTGTATACCTTGTAGCGCTATAGAAGTGATAAGTAGTAGTAGTAGTAACTTTGCAGATTTACTCTAGTTTAGGGCTTCTTTTACAAAGCTGCACTAGCGATTCCCATGCAGCAAATGAAAGGAAGCCCATAGGAACTGAACAGGTTTCCTCTCATTTACCACGCAGAAATCACTAGCGTGGCTTTGTAAAAGAAGCCCGTAGTAAATTAGTCCCTTAGGGGCCTATTTACTGAAATGCAGTAAAGTTTTGCTGTTCCCTTAGCTGCAGAACCTCTGCGTTAACTGTTGAGGGTGTTCCCGGCATTTTGCTGTACAGTTAATGCAGAGGCAGTATACTTAACCCTGCATTTACTGTGCCATATACTCTATTCTTATGGTAGATCATTTAAAGCTTTTTTATTATTTAACTCTGTTTATTAGCAGAAAAGATAACATTGTATCAACATTGCAGTATAACCATCTGTAATCCCAGTGCTTTCAGCATTTCCAGAAAGCGTATTATGTTCTGCTTTTTATTTGTCCCCTCTCTCTAATCTTCCCCCCCTCCCATCCCTCCCCTTGCCCACCCCTCCCACAACACACATGTTCCTATTAACAATTACAGCTGTGATATGAACTCTAATAATCAGTTTAAAATTCGACTTCTCGCTAACGGTTGCAGTGTATCCCAGAAATTCGCCCATGTCCTCTGAAATCTCAGTCCTTCTCTGGAGGACAAATCCAATTGTCCACATCTCTCCAGCTTTAGGAGTTCTATCATTTGTATTCTCCAGGTTCCCAGAGCAGGGGCTCTAGTGTCTCGCCACTGTAGTAGGATGACTCTCTTTCCCATCAGTATTGCTCTCTGCAGGAATGACAAAAATCCAGGCAGTGCCGGCTTGATATAGTTATATTCACCAAACAACAGCATTGGATGTCTCTGTATTGTGCGCCCCCAGTATCTCTTAATTTCGCCCAGAATTTGGGTCCACAGTTGCAGTGTGTGTGGGCAAAACCAAAACATATGGCCAAGCGTGGCCCGGGTCTGTTTACACCAAGGACACGCATCTGAGTCACTGTACCCAGCCTTGTAAGCTCGTGTTGGTGATATGTATAATCGTAGTGCAAACTTATACTGCATCTCTATGTATTTGGTGAAGATGGAGGCTTTCCACATGGAGGCTATAAATTTACTCAATGCCTCTCCAGAAACTTCAATAACTCTTCTGCCCAGTGCTGAGCTCTACTTCTAAAGTCTATATCCTCTGTGGAATCTTGCAGAGCTCTGTGGTGATATTTGAGTGGCACCGACTCCTGTGCCCCCAATGTCATGTCTGTGCTCAACATGTCTTGTACGTCTTCACTTAAGTTAGACCAGCCCAGCGCCACTATGTAGTGTTGCACCTGTAAATAAGAAAAGCGGTCTATCTCCCGCAATTTAAATTCCTGACACAATTCTTCAAACGTACGCGTTTTGCCCTCTTCAGACACTAAATGATATACATATTTTATACCTAATGTCCGCCAGCGGCTAAATGCCGCAGACGATGTACCCTCTGGAAAATCAGGGTTGTGGTACAATGGCAAAAAAGGTGTCGCCCTCCAATCGAAATGGTGCCACCTACAAAGCCATCGCCACGCTGCTCTTGCCGAGACAACCAGGGGTTCCTAGCCAAATCTCTACCTAATCTTCCTCCAGGCGCATGTAACACCCAGCCCAGGTGTGCAGTGGGGGACATGGCTAATTCTGTTGGAGTTACTGAAAAATCTTGGCTCCCCACTAGCCAGTCTCTTATGTGTCTCATGGCACAGGCTATTGTTAACTGTCTTATATTAAGCAGACCCATCCCCCCCTGTGGTCTTGGCTTCTGAATCACGTGTAAAGGGAGTCTGGGCTTTTTGTTATTCCAGAGGAAATTCTGTACTAGCCTATTTAAAATCTTCTCTTCCTTTCGCCTCAGATATAGCGGCAACATCTGAAATTTGTAAAGCCATTTCGGGACTATTATCATATTTATAAGGCCTATCCGACCCATAAGTGAGAGTGGGCATGAGCTCCAGAGTTGCAGTAAGCATCTCGTGTTGTCTATGAGGGGTTGTATATTCCTATCATATAGGGCCCCCATGTCAGTTGGAATAGTGACTCCCAAATAGTTAAACTGGTGCTCTTCCCATTGCAGTGTAAGGGGACCCCTCCAAGTGTTTCTGATTATGGGATCTAAGGGTATCGCCAGTGATTTGGCTTTGTTGATTGTGTACCCAGACAACTTGCCATAAGCCCTTATTACTTCTAAAAGATTCTCCAAGGAGGCCTGAGGGTCCTCTAGTAGCAGCAGGACATCGTCAGCGTATGCCAACACCTTGTGCTCTTTCCCAAAAACCTTTATGCCTCTGATGTCTCGCCGCGTGCGGATCTCAACCAATAGGGGTTCTAGTGTTAGTAAGAAGAGTAGTGGAGAGAGGGGGCAGCCCTGTTGTGTGCCCCTTCCTATGTCAAATTCTGGTGTTAGGACTCCATTTACTCTAACTGCAGCTTTTGGTTGCGTATACAGGAGTGTTATCGCTTGCAGCGCCCATCCCTCCAATCCTATATCCTTTAAAAGACCGAACATGAAAGACCAATTTACTTGATCAAATGCCCGCTCTGCATCTAGACTCACAATCATGCGGGGTACCTCGAGCTCTGCCCCGGATAGCATTGCCATAATGAGTTTCCTTACGTTTAAAACTGAATGACGGCCCCGGACAAACCCCGTTTGATCCTCCCCAATGAGCCGAGGCATCAAAGGTGCCAGGCGGTCAGCCAGAATCCGGGATAATAATTTGGCCTCTACATTTATTAGCGAGATTGGCCTATATGAATTAGGCTGCAAAGGGTCTTTGCCTTTTTTTAAGATCAAGCTAATTATCGCCGAGTTGGTGTGCTTTGGGAATTGACCTGCCTCTACCATGGCATTAAGGTGCTCAGTTAGTGGCCCTATGATCTGTGGACTCAACATTTTGTAAAACTCTCCAGACAGGCCATCAGGCCCTGGAGCCGAGTGTAACTTCAGAGCACCTATAGCCTTTTGCAGCTCTTTTGCCTCTACTGGACTATTAAGGGCGGCCAGCTGGTCCAGAGGGATCTTTCCCAGTCGCTGCGTTTGCAAATATCTCTGTATCTCTTCCCGAGGGCCTTCCTCCTCTGGGCCCTTTTCATACAACGTGGCAAAATGTTTCCTAAATATGTGCGCAATCTCTTCTAGACTGGTAGTTACCCCACCTGTGGACTTTTGTATGGCTGGGATGAAGCACGATTTGCGAGCCCCTTTCACCAGCCTAGCCATCATTCCTCCCGCCCTGTCTCCGAATTTGTG
The DNA here is from genome assembly GCF_901765095.1 of Microcaecilia unicolor. Lineage (NCBI taxonomy): Eukaryota > Metazoa > Chordata > Amphibia > Gymnophiona > Siphonopidae > Microcaecilia > Microcaecilia unicolor. The sequence continues at coordinate 158,355,583 of NC_044035.1, forward strand.
TAGTTTATATTTCCTGTACAATAAGGATCTCATTGTCCTTTCATGTATGATGCTATTCAATGCTGCTCTGGTGGACACCAGCAACTCATATTGTGACTGTGTGGGATTCCTAGTGTAGTTCCTTTTTGCTTCTCTTAATTTCTTCTCTAGGCCTATTATGCCCTGTGCTATCTGTCGGTTACGTTTACTGACATAGGCAATCATCTCGCCTCTTAATACCGCCTTGGCAGCTGACCAAAATAGTATAGGATCTTCCCTATGGGCTTGGTTGTGTGTTGTGTACTCTTCCCATTTCTTCTGTAGGAACCCCACGAAGTCTTTGACCTTGTACAGGTAAGCTGGGAATCGCCATCCCGGCCTCTGTTGGAAAAGTGGCATGGGCTCCAGATCCACCCAAGTGAGCGAATGATCTGATATTTCTTCTGGGCCAATTTGGGCGCTAATTACTCTGGGGAAGAGGTCTTGAGATGTAAATATGTAATCTATTCTAGACTGCGTGCGGTGCGCCCTGGAAGTGTGCGTATAATCCCTCTCCTCCCCATGCAATAATCTCCATGTATCTACTAGACCCAGTTCCTGGCAGAAGGCCGCCAACCTTGCTGTGGCGGGCTCCCGTCTCTTCTGGCCTGTGCCTGATCTGTCTAGCTCCTCATCCATCACTTGGTTCATATCACCTGCCAAGATCAAAGGGAGTTTTGCCTGATTTTGAAATCGCGCTAACAGTTGGGCGTAGAAAGCATGTGCGGAAACATTCGGGCCATATATGGAGGCTAAGTGCAGTTCCTTTCCCTGTAGGTTCAATTTAATCCCTACAACTCGCCCTTCTCCATCTTTAAACATCATTTGTGCCTGACACTGTAAGGCTTTATGAATTAGTATGGCCACCCCCCCTCTTCGCCCTGTTGCTGGGGAGTAGAACACCTCGCCCACCCAGTGTCTTTTTAATTTCTCGTGCTCTTCCCGGGAGAGCCTAGTCTCCTGTAGGCATGCTATCCCCACATCGTGTCGTTTTAATGCCGCCAGTATTTTAGTTCTCTTGACGGGGGAAGTGATGCCCCCAACATTCCATGAAATTATTCGTATTTTCCTAGGGGACGTGCCAGCTCCCCGATTGTATAGTCTTTAAATACTCTCTATGGTCTTGTCTCCCGGGGCACCCAGCCTTGCCCCGAGAGAGTGTGTCCCCCACCGCACTCTGTAGTAGTAATGACATTAGTTTATACCAGCTAGACAAGCAATGAAAATTGTGTTTAGGTTCATTATCGTCTTGTGTATTCTCCTTATCCCTTCTCTCTTCCGCCCCCCTTCCTTCCCCCTCCCTCCCCCTCCCCCCGCCCGCTTGATACCCCGAATCATCACCCCTCCAACCCTCATAACAACTACCCATTTACAGTGGGTCTTAGGGGTTTCCTAGTCTCCCGGCCCCCGACTCCTATGTCCTCATTTTAACCAACTTAACAACCCTGTTTAACAATTAACAAATTTTGAGTTACACAGCTTTGTCCACGTATACTCCTATACACATCAGTGCATTCAATCGTTACCCACGGGTACTCTGTCCCTCTGCTCCAGCTGTTGCACGTATTTCTTCGCTTCCTCCGGTGATCCCATGACTTTCCATTGTCCTTGCTCTTTGATTTTTAAAATCGCTGGATATGCCAACATGAACTGAATATTCAGTTCGTGCAGGCGCCTGCAATGCGGGGAATACAGTTTCCTCTTTTCTTGTAAGGCTGCTGAGTAGTCTTGGAAAATGAGAATTTAATGTCCATCAAATTTAGTCTCGTTTCTTTTTTGTCTGTATCCTCTTAAGATCTCCTCTTTGTGGATGTAGTTATGTACTTTCAGGATCACAGTTCGCGGGTTGCGTCGGCCATCTTGCTGTCGGCCAATGCGGTGGGCCCTTTCTAGACACAAGGGCCCCGCGTGGTCAGATAGTGCAAACTCTTGCGACAGCCATTTTTCCAGCACTGACGATAATACTGAGGCTCCCACAGATTCTGGTAAGCCTATTATTCTTAAATTCGCCCGACGGGATCTGTTTTCAAGTTCATCAAGTTTCTCTGCCAGTGACCCGGTTTTAGTCTCGAGCGTTTTCACCTGCTGCAAAACCGGGGGAATTGCCTCCTCCATTGCCACCATCCGCTGCTCAGTCTCTCCAGTCCTCCTCACTGTGTCCGTTAAGAGCTCTTCCAGCGTCGTTAGCTGAGCAAAAACCTTATCAAATTTTTTTTGGATCGGCTCGATCACCGTTCCCACAGTACTTGCAATTTGGCGCAGTTGTTCTTCTGAGAATACCGCGACGTCAGATTGTGGCGGGCCGTCCTCCACTCCGCCAGTCGTCTTCGGTTTCTCTTTTTCTTTTTTTGTGTTTTTCGGCGCCATTGTTGCTGTTGAAGCGCTCAGATACTTTTCCATGCGATGCGCTGTCACTATTCTTACCAGAAAGCAATTTTCTCTACTATTTGCAGGGTTTTTACGGGTTTATTCGAGTCGGGGCCCGGGAGAACTCGGCACCACGTCTGCCTTGCCCTAAAGCATCACGTGACCCCTAAAGCTTTTTTAAAAAGCATATCTCAACTGAACACAAGTGTACAATAGGTATATTTTATCTTTACCTTCAGCAGAAATGATTTTGGTAGTAATTGCTTCTCCAATGTACTAGGAACTGTGTCATTCCCTTATTTTAATAAACATGACACAAATGTAACCACATTAGCCATCTTTGTGTTCTATACACCCAGGGGGTTTAAAAGTATACTTCTCAATCTAGGTTGTAAGAGTCCTGAAATGAAGCCCATATATGAATAAATCTGTTGATTTTTTTTTCTTCTGTTCCTTGGACTGACATTCTTTCCGTATGAAGTAGGTAATGCATTTGTTTTCCCTGTAGTATCAATGTGGGTGGTTCCTTTTTTATCCTTTGAAGTAATATACATCATTTTGCATTAAACATGCTTTCCATACAAACAAGCAATATTCATCCCATTCTAAGTCTAAGTCATCCTCCAAGGCCAAAAGACATAGTTGCCCCATGTAAGCCACATTGAGCCTGCCATGAGTGAGAAAGTGCGGGGTACAAATGTAACAAAATAAAATAAATAAATAGTTACTTACATTTTCATAGGAACTGTCCCCAAAATTCTTCCAATTGTCTCCTTATCTCCTCCTTATCATTATTTTGGGGCAATTCAAAGTGAATATATGTCCCTCCACACTTCACACAATTACTCTCCCTATCTGGCCAGATTTTATGTATCCATCTGGGATGTATCACTTCCCCCCTGTTTACAAAGCGACGTTAGTTCCTTCCGGTGTGGTAATACCGACACAGCCCATTCACTTTGAATGGGCTGTGTCGGCATTGCCACGCAGCTTTGTAAACTGGGGGAAATTTCTTTTTTTTTTTTTACAGTTAATGTGCAGTAACTACTTCCTTGTTAACTGTAAAGTGCTTCCAATTATCCTTGCATTAGCACTCACTGTCAAGCTACCATTCTGTTAATGTGCACTAATTACCATGTTAATACCGTAATGTACTTCAGTAAATAGGTCCCTTAAGTTTGTTCAAATGAGGAAGTAAGTGTATGGTATACTGTATCTGGAAGGGTTACTCTTATTCTTGTCAAAATGGTTTTCTTCATCCTCAAAGGTACATAATTGGCAAAAAAGGAGAAACCAGGAGAAGGCTAGAATCAGAAACGAGGACATCTATTAGTATTCCCAAACCTGGAATGGAGGGAGATATTGGTAAGGTCCAATGTACATTGTTGTCAAATTCTGCCACTGTCCGGCAGATCTTGCTGTGTTCTTCTAACCTAAGGGTCTCTCTTTTTTACTGCAGTGATTACAGGACAGCAGCACAGTAGTGTGATTTCAGCTCGCACCCGAATTGAGGTACTGGTGGAAACATTTCGGAAAAAGCAACCGTTCACACACTTCCTGTCCTTTCCACTGAACCAGCCGGAGATCCAGGAGCGCTTCCTGCAGTTCAAAGAAGATGTGCTGGAGCAATGCTCAAAGGTAGGATGACTGATGTACATACTTCCTACCAACAGAACAACAGTGAGGTGGCTGCTCTTGCACTATCTGGGGAAGGATTGTAGTATGTGGCTGTTCCCAGTCTCTTGATTTGCAACTCAATGGTGATAATGCACCAGCATTATCACAGATGGGATTGTTCTTACAGCATGTCCAGAAATGAGTCAGCCCCTCACACTAGGGTTAATCACTTTCTACCCTTGAAAGGGGGGATGACCTGCTGATGTTGGTGCAAGCAGAGAGGAAGTAGAGTGACTGTATAGCTGGCCTGCTGCCTACTACTTCTGACAGTGGCTTTTAAAGTCTTTTATTGTCTTTGTTTCTTTCTTGTAAATCTCTCTCATAAGTGCATGCATGCTGTCGGACTGGATTTGTGTACAGAACAGTAGCTCTGCACTTGGTACATTGAATGTTTTTAAGAGTTTGAAAGCTGTTAATGAAATACATGAGAAAAGGCAGCTCAGTTTATATTGTGCACAGTATATTAATGCATAGCTCCTGCAGTTCAACTATTTGCTGGAATCACATTTGTATTGCCTTTTTCTTGCAGTTTTATTTAATACGATTTTTTTTTGTGTGTGGGCTCATTACCCCGTTCCATCCCCCTTGTTTACTCACCTGCTATTCCTTCTGTCTCTCCCTGTGTCATGCTCTCACGCCTCTGCAGTTCAAAGCATGACACTTTCTTCTGGTGGCAGAGGAGGATGATGCAACCCCAGGTGCTATTCTCCTGTTCATGCTGGTCCTGATTAGTAGCTGTAGAATTGGAAAGGGAGGGGAGAGAGAGATGTGAGAGGATCAGGTGGAAAAATGGGGAAGAACGTGTGTACTATAACGTTTTTGTTTGCAACAATACATTTTATTGAAAAATAATTGAAAAACATTGCTCTCAAAAGTAACATCCAGTAATGAAAAAAATCATCAAATACATATAAGGAATATTCCTTCTACATCACAGATACCCCCGGCCCTATTCTTAACTCTTAGGAAGTCTCAACTAAACTTTCAAGATCTGATGTAGGATCATAGCGTCCAAGTTTATGGTCTGTGAGTTTGTCCATTTCACCAATAAGAGAAAGCTTTAAAGTCTAGTTGAACACTGTAGGATCATTAGTCTGTTTCCAGTGAGCTGCAGTGCTACTTTTAGCGGCTTCTAAACCCGTACGTTTAAGGTGACGTTGCCACTTTGGACCACGCTGATTTCCCACACCCAACAGACACCGCTTTGGATCACAAGGAAAAATACACACCACAAATGCAGAAATCCTACCTGTGACTCCCTCCCAAAAAACTTGTATCTCCTCAAAGGATCACCATAAGGTGCCCCCTCTCACCTCACAATGCCAGCAATTATCTGGAACTGTGGGAAACATTGCGTGAAGCTTATCTAAAGTGTAATACCAACGTGTTAATGGTACCTGCTCATCCTTATAAACATGAAACTACTCCTCATACTAAATGAGCTTTATGGCGATAATATATTTAATGTTACAGATGAAAAGTGGTTCCTCCTGAAGAAGAGAATCGAAATGCGGTCCAGCATTGGGGAACCGTTCTGAGAGCAGTATTTCTGTTCTGCAGATGGTCTGACATTGATTCGCCCATTGCCTGCACTTGCGTGCAATGAAGAATAACCGGGGACACGCCAGTTAAATTGGCAGTGGATCCCGGTTCAAACGTGGAAGTCAACTAGTCCACAGCTGTATGGTGACATTGAGAAATATTTGGGAGCAATGCCAGTTTTGGTGATTCTATCATGGACGGGCGTCAACAATGCATATATAGTTTGACGCCAGATTACTTTGGTTTTTTACCAACAGCTTTATATTGCATGAGATGATAAGCCTATGTCAAGTTGTATTATAAATGTATGATCTGTAAATTTTTGTTGTTATATTAAGAAGACATTGAAATCTAAGTGTGAGGATAGATGGGTGAATGTGGTATGAAAGTGGTTTAGATACGATTTTAAAATACATGGATTTTTGCCTCTGTGTGACTTCACACAGAAGTAATAAAAAAAAGGCATTTGAGAAAATATTAGTACTGGAGTTTTTTTTAGTGAGTTAAATTATTGCTACGTTGGTAGGTTATCCCCTAATAACATAGTTGGTTGTCTATAGATTTTAAACCCTTATTCCCCTATATCCTACCATCCAGAGAGCAGATAGCTGGAAATGAGGAATTTCTTAAAAACAATGAGAGAAAACAGATACTGAGATAAATATTAAGAAATTTAGAGACAACAGGCCAAATGTGGAGAGTGTGAGCAATAATGGAGTGATTTGAGCAGATCTGATGAACAGAAGGATTATGAGGAGATGTGCGTAATAAAGACATAAGGCTATATAACCTCTTGCTAACAAGCTTTCAACAGAAATTCAAGATGTTGCTTGGGAAGAATCCAGCTAGTTCCACAAACAAGCATTTGTGTTTAGATTGTCGAATAATTTTTCTCACAAATTAACAGCTTCCATCTGAAATATATGTTTATTACTGTCAGTTGTTATTTCTATGTAATTTTACCTATTGTGACTATTCTGAATCTACTATTGAGGAAGGTAGTCTTTAATTATAAGAGAGATTTACCTGACCTAAAGCTGCCTTGAGAGTGGCTTTCATTGTGTTTGGAGGAAGAAATCTTCATTGAAAGCTATGCTTCTTGTACTTGTACGGTTGATTCTTCAAGCTGGTGAATGCTCCTCACATTTTTGGGCTCAAACAATCTTGTTTGAAGATTGGTATGGCTATCTAAGGAAAGCGAGAAATTAATTTATTAGTAACTTGCCAGACCTATGTATACTCTGACCTGTTTTTTGATAGGAGGAGTTAGGCACAAAGCTACTGGCTGGATCTTATTGACGAGGAGCTTTTTTGTTACGTTTTGGGCATCTGAAACATCAGATATCATTCTCATCTAGCACACATTTTTTAGAATTAATAGTTAAGCTTCTCTCATTGATTATAGTACGGCTGTCAATCTTCGCAAATGTGTTGGCCATTCCTCAATGTGAAGGACTATCTTAGAAGTAGGCTGCTGCACAGAGGTAGATAGGTTTTAATATGAGGTTTTATAAACTGTTGGAATATAGTCATGATCAATGGCAGCTAAAGGAAAAGACCTTAAACTGGTACAAACTAATATGGGTGGTGGAGGATGGCTTCTCTTATAATGGTAGTAACAATAGAAAATGCTAGTTAGTTAAATAGCAAGTTATAATGGGACTGTATAAATTGGTCCAGTGATTCTTTAACACAAGAAATGGGGTAGGGACAGAATTTTGAGATAGCTAACTGTACATAAATCTTTGCAACAGTTTATTGAACCAGCAGGTTATAAGCAAAACTTCTTTTGTCCTCTAAGTGTTTGGTAAATTGGCATGATGTATCTACTTCTCTTTATGTTAACTTCTTTGCTTTGCCTGCCTTCAGATAACCCTCTCTCTTTTTCTGAGAGTTGTCAGTTGTCAACATTATTAGGAATTGGTCACCTGAATGGTATTTTTTCAGATTGACTTTTCTTGGGACTTTGTAAGCTCACTCTTGCGAAATGAGCAACTTCATAGTGCCTTAATGATATTGAAGCCTTCTTTTGGGTGGTGTGCTGGTAAATGTTTAACAGGCTCTCTCCCCGGTCCCCCTCTGCGCACCCCTCCCCCCAAATTGCAGAGCTGGCTGTAGCTGGGGAGAGAGCCTGGGGGGGGGGGGGGGGGCAATGCATTACTCCAGGAAAAAAAATTAAATGATCCCAGGTTCCAATCTAATTCATGTTTAATGTGCGATAAAATTCCATAAATAAGTAAATAAATATAAACTTTTAATGTTGAGCACCTGATTCTCAAAGTGGACATATTCCAAACACTATAATGAAAATAAAATGATTTTTTTCTACCTTTGTTGTCTGGTGACTTTGTTTTTCTGATCATGCTGGCCCAGTATCCGATTCTGCTGCTATCTGTCCTCTTAACTCCGTTTCCAGGGCTTCCTTTCAATTTATTTCTTTCCTTTCCTCTTTTCTTCTTCATTTCTGGTCCTCTGCAGACTTGACTGTCCAGTGGATCCAGCTTCTGCCTATTTTCTTCATCCATGTGCAGTTTTTCTCCTCTCTTCCTTTTCCCTCATCTCATCTCCTTCCTCACTCTTCCCTTCCCTCCATCCATGTCCAGCATTTCTTCTCTCTCCCCCTGCCTTCCCCTCCATCCACCCATGTCCAGCGCCCCCCCCAGCCACCCATGCCCAGCGACCCTTCTCTCCCCTCCATCCAGCCAGCGACCCTCCTCTCCCCTGCCCTCCCCTCCATCCACCCATGTCCAGTGACTCCCTTCCCTCCCCTGCCCCCCCTCCAGCTACCCAGGTTGTCCACCAGATTCTTCGGGGCTGTACATGTGGGCAGGGCTCCTACTTTGGTGCATAACTTACAGAATATTGGTCTATGGCTGGTGTAACTGCGTTCACATAATGCTATATTTTGTAACGGAACCTGGGCATTCAGGTGTTGTCATAGAATAGGCTTCTACTGTGTGGCCTCAGGGCACCTAAATGGAGGCACCCAGTTGTAGAATTGCCCCTCTATAGGTCCCTAAATGCAGCTGGATACCAAGTCTGTCTCGGCCTCTCACTGGTGATCTGGAGCTGTTTGGCTGCCTTAAATAATGTGTCCCTAGTAGGAAAGTGATGAATGAGTGTTCTAAGAGACCTATATTTTGGGACATTTTTTCCATCCCTGTCTTCTCTATAGATGCTTACTGTATTTTATTGTTTTTTTTTGTTTTGTTTTTGCCCTATACACAGGATTGGGGAGTGGATGGCAGCCTTTTTCAGAACCCAGCAAAGTTACATCTGACCATCGGAACGTTGGTGCTGCTGAGTGAGCAGGAGGTGCAACGAGCATGTGAAGTCCTACAGAGCTGCAAGGAGGATTTCATTGAGTGAGTGCAGAAGAACCTTCATTTTCTGAGTGCTTATCATACCTCCCTGTTAGTTATGCTTAGCCATTTTTAGGTTCTCAAGATAACCTATCTGAATTTAATATTCTCCGAGGACAAGCAGGCTGTTGTATTCTCACAGCTGGGTGACATCATCTTACAGAGTCCAGTGCAGACGCTGAGTAGCGAGATAACTTTTTAGCAGCATCCCACCTTGCATGCATTGGTGCCTTCCCGCCCGATGCACGAGTGCAGGCTCCTTGATCAATCTTCATTTTTCTGCGGAGCAGGGAGGATGTGTCATTGTGTTCTCCTCTGAGTGAGTATTTTCTCTTTTGTTAGCATTGCCTATTTTGTCTCTATTTTTCAGTATTTGTTTTCAATTTTCCTTTATTTTATTTTGTTTCCCTTTAATTTTCATAGTTTTTCAGCTCTTAAGGATTCCTTTCTTTGTTGTGGGTTGCTGGGTCAGTTTAGGCTGAAGCACTGACCTTAATTTGAACGCTGCCCTTTTAACTGTTCACAATTGAGGAGTTTAGTTTGGCTGAGATTCTTTTCTCAATGTCCCAGAAGACTCCCAGTGGCTTCAAAAAGTGCGCCCAATGTAATCAGGTGATTTCTATGATAGACCTGCACTCCTGGTGCATCGGGTGCCTTGGGCCTAACCATGAGCCTAATTCTTGTTCTCTGTTTGAAAATTTAGTTGAGGTCACAGAAGGTGAGGCAGGTCCAACAGAAGAGACTTTTTAGCTCCACAAAGACTGTTTCATTGACACTGGCACCAGAAGCATCGCACTCGATGATCGACTGCTAAGATTTCAATATCCACTGGGAATGAATTGGCATCGAGAAGGTCTCCACATCTCTCGACATTGGGCACTGAGAGTAGGCCCCCAGGATGGTCAGCATTGGACCCGATGCCAAGGGCACGTACAGGTTCGACATTGTCCTCATCAGCACTGAAGAACCATGATGCTGAGCATCGGGAGAAGCCCAAGAAGCATAAGCATCAGTCCTCATTGATAAGCATCAGTCCTCATTGATGCATGGTACCAGGAGTACAGGGGGGATCTGCATTGCCGGAACCTGAGCACTGGTACTGGGAGGAGCACATCCCTCTTTGGAAGATGTGCCGGTGCACAAGTCTCTGGGCAACCAGGTCCCTGCTACCGGTTCAACACCAATGCCTTCTCAGGCTGCCTCTCTTCCATCTCCCAAGCCTTTGCCAATGCTTGCCTTCAATGAGCGGTTTTGAGCCATGCTAATAGAGGAGATGGTGCAATTGCTGCAGCTGTGAATCGCTCATGCATCGAGGGTGCGTATGCCAGCTGTGGATCGGCCCCAGCATCTTCCTGAGTCTCCATCCGTGCCTGTGCAGAGATCCTCAACATCGGTGCCTCGAAAGGTGGCCAACATTGACACATACAGTACTACTTTCGACTTCTATGGAGGAAGCTTCCCTGGTACCTCGGTGCTCTCTAGGACGTGGACATAGTTCCACTGAGCTGAAGCAGCACACTCTTGAGTACAGTGAGGAGTTTGAATGGGACAGCTTATGGGATTCAGAAGAGGATCCTTGGAGGAGGAGTCGTATGGGATACCTCCAGATACCTCCCCAATTGACCGAGATGTAAATCTCCACCAGAAGATAGTTTTGTCAGGGAGATGGCTACTGCCATCCCATTTAAGCTGGAGGAAGAGCCCAGAGCAGAAATGTTAACTATCCTGGACTATGAGTCTCCTCCTAAGGAAAGGGTCACGATACCATTGCATCTTATCCTTAAGGATGCACTGATGAAAAATGGGAATCTCCCCTCTCAGAGCAGGTCACACCAAAGAATGTATCATATCCAAAGACTCCTGAATTTAAAAAAAAGCTCAACTACTACATCATTCTCTGGTGGTCGAATCCGCCCTCAAATGATCTAGGAGCTCCAGGACTCATGCTCAGCACCCCCAGGTGGAGAGGCTCAGACACTAGACTCGTGTGGGAGTTCATTGCGTGCATCCTGTTTTACCAGCTCTACCACAAGCCTTTACTTGCAGTCTTTGGTCCACAGTACTCTGTCTTGTGTATTCTCTTCCACTGGAGCAGGCCACAGAGCTTTGCCAGTTAGCCGGAATGCAGCTGGCATGTAGAAAATATCTGGCCAGGGGCACATATGACTCTTTTGACATAGCGTCCAGACTCTCCACCATGGGTTATGGGGATGTGCAGACTGTCTTTGACATGGTTCCTCACAGGAGGCCCTTGAATAAACTTAACAGGCTGAAGATAGGACCCAACATGGTGAACTGGATTAGGAACTGGTTGACAGACGCCAGGGGGTGGTGGTTAATGGAATTCACTCGGGTAAGGGAAAGGTGAGTAGTGGAGTGCCTCAGGGATCGGTTCTGGGGCCGATTCTGTTCAATATATTTGTGGGCGACATTGCCAAAGGGTTAGAAGGTAAAGTTTGCCTTTTTGCGGATGATACTAAGATTTGTAACAGAGTGTACAGCCCGGAGGGAGTGAAAAACATGAAAAAGGATTTGCAGAAGCTAAAAGAATGGTCTAATATTTGGTAATTAAAATTCAATGCAAAGAAATGCAAAGTGATGCTCTTAGGGAGTAGAAATCCACAGGAGATGTGACCCCGATATTGACTGGCTAAATGTAACATCAGTGCATGCTAGAGAAGTGAAATTCCTTGATGTAATCAAGGACTGCTCTATGGAGTAGCTGGTTCAGGAGCCAACAAAAGGAGGAACAATTCTAGACCAAGTCTTTAGTGGAGCGAATGATCTGGTGCAGGAGGTAATGGTGCCGGGGCCTCTTAATAATAGTGTTCATAACATGATCAGATTTGATATAAGCTCTAGAGTAAGTACACACAGGAAATCCAATATGATAGCATTTAACTTTCAAAAAGGAGACTATGATAAAATAAGAAGAATGGTGAAAAAAAAACTTAGAGGAGCAGCTGCAAAGGTCAAAAATTTATATCAGGTGTGGATGCTGTTCAAAAATACGATTCTGGAAGCTCAGGCCAAATATATTCCATGTATTAAAAAAGGAGGAAGGAAGACCAAATGACAGCCTGCGTGGATAATAAGTGAGGTGAAAGAAGCTATTAGAGCTAAAAGAAAATCCTTCAGAACATGGAAGAAAGATCCAACTGAAAATAATAGGAAACTACATAAAGAATGGCAAATCAAATGCAAAGTGCTGATAAGGAAGGCAAAGAGAGACTTTGAAAAGAAGATTGCGTTTGAGGTAAAAACGCATAGTAAAAACTTTTTTAGGTATATTAAAAGCAAGAAGCTGACAAAAGAATCGGTTGGACCGCTAGATGACCGAGGGTAAAAGGGGCACTCATGGAAGATAAGCCCATAGTGGAGAGGTTAAATGAATTCTTTGGTTTGGTCTTCATCGAGGAAGATGTGGGAGACATACCGGTGCCAGAAGTGGTATTCAATGCTGATGAGTCAGAGAAACTGAATCGAATCTCTATAAACCTGGAAGATGTAGTGGGGCAATTTGACAAATTGAAGAGTATCAAATCACCAGGACTGGATGGTATACATCCCAGAATAATGATAGAATTGAAAAATGAACTTGCAGAACTATTGTTAGTAACATGTGATTTATCTTTAAAATCAAGCATGATACTGGAAGATTGGAGGGTGGCCAATGTAATGCCGATTTTTAAAAAGGGTTCCAGAGGTGATCCGGGAAACTACAGACCGGTGCTGGGCAAAATGATAGAGACTATTATAAAGAACAAAATTACAGAGCATATTCAAAAGCGTGGATTAATGAGACAAAGTCAACGTGAATGTAGTGAAGGGAAATCTTGCCTCACCAGTCTACTACATTTCTTTGAAGGGGTGAACGAACACGTGGATAAAGGTGAGCTGGTCGATATTGTGTATCTGGATTTTCAAAAGGCATTTGACAGAGTACCTCATGAAAGACTCCAGAGGAAATTGGAAAGTCATGGGATAGGAGGTAGTGTTCTATTGTGGATTAAATACTGGTTAAAAGATAGAAAACAGAGAGTAGGGTTAAATGGTCAGTGTTCTCAATGGAGAAGGGTAGATAATGGGGTTCCGCAGGGGTCTGTGTTGGGACCGCTGCTTTTTACCATATTTATAAATGATCTAGATATGGGAATAACTAGTGAGGTAATTAAATTTGCTGACGACACAAAGTTATTCAAAGGTGTTAAATCACGAGAGGATTGTGAAAATTGCAAAGTGACCTTACAAGACTGTGAGTCTGGGCTTCAAAATGGCAGATGATGTTTAATGTGAGCAAGTGCAAAGTGATGCATGTGGGGAAGAGGAACCCAAACTATAGATACGTGATGCAAGGTTCCACATTAGGAGTCACGGACCAAGAAAGGGATCTAGGTGTCATGGTTGATGATACTTTGAAACCCTCAGCTCAAGTGTGCTGTGGTGGCAAAGAAAGTAAATAGAATGTTGGGTATTATTGGGAAAGGAATGTAAAATTTAAAAAGAGGATGTTATAATGCCTTTGTTTCCCTCTATGGTGCGACCACACCTTGAATACTGTGTGCAATTCTGGTCACCGCATCTCAAAAAGAAGATATAATGGAATTAGAAAAGGTACAGAGAAGGGCAATGAAAATGGTAAAGGGAATGGGATGACTTCCCTATGAGGAAAGGCTGAAACAGCTTGGGCGCTTCAGCTCGGACAAAAGACAGCTGAGGGGAGATATGATAGAGGTAGAGTGGAACGGGTAGATGTGAATCGCTTGTTTACTCTTTCCAAAAATACTAGGACTAGGGGCATGCAATGAAGCTACAAAGTAGTAAATTTAAAACAAATTGGGGAAAATATTTCTTCACTCAACATGTAATTGGACTGGAATTCATTGCCAGAGAATGTTGTAAAAGCAGTTAGCTTAGTGGGGTTTAAAAAGGTGTGGATATCTTCCTAAAAGAAAAGTCCATAAACCGTTATTAAAATGGACTTGGGAAAATCCACTGCTTGTTTCTGGGATGAGCAGCATAAAGTATATTGTACTGTTTTGGTATCTTGCCAGGTGCTTGTGACCTGGATTGGACACTGTTGACGACAGGATACTGGGCTTGATGGACCTTCGGTCTGTCCCAATATGGCAATACTTATGTACTTGCGTATGTACTATATACTTATGTTTAGTATGTAGATTAGTAGCATTTTCAAGTGTTCATATCTCCAATCATAATGATATTGTCATTGACACACATTTTGGATGTAAATTCAGTAAGTTCCGCCTTGGCCAGGTTCTAGCTATTGGGAGGATGATACAGTAATAGGAGGTAGATATATTTGGATAGGGAATCATCTTTTATAGAGCCTCCACAGTTTTTGACTCCCATGACACGCCTTCACGTAAGATCAGCACAATGGACTCTATCCTCCCAGTGGTGCCAAGCCACAGGAGGTCTGGAAGGTGTCATCTGAGGGTCCCCAGAGCTTGTTCACTCTCTGTTGTGCTGGACCATTCGATCCAGTTTGACTCTGGGACTGCCATTTCAAATTCCTCAGCCGCAAAAAGTGCTGATGACGGATGCATCTCTCCTGGGTTGGAGAGCTTATGTAGATGGGCTTCACATTCAAGGAGCTTGGTCCGCTAAGGAAACAAATCTCCAGATCAATCTCCTGGAGCTCCAGTTAATGTGGAACACTGTAAAGGCTTTCAGAGATCAGCTGCCTCACCAAATTGTACTTATTCAAATGGACAGTCAGGTTGGCATGTATTACACCAACAAGCAGGGGGGCACTGGATCACGGCCTCTGTGTCAGGAGGCTGTTCAGATGTGGCACTGGGCTCACCAACATGGTATGTTTCTTCGAGCCACTTATCTGGCGGGCAAAAAGTCTGGTTGACAGGCTGAGCAGGGTTATGCAACCACACAAGTGGTCTCTCCACGTGGGTGTAGCCCATGAGATTTTCTGATCGTAGGGTACCTCTACAGTGGATCTCTTTACCATTCATGTGAATCCTCTTGTGGGGAAGACTGTGCTGAAAGTCAGGCAAGATCATGGGACCATGATCTTGATTGCACCATACTGGCCTCGGCAGATCTGGTTCCCTCTTCTTCTATAGTTATCCTCCGAAGAACTGTGGAGATTGGAGTGTTTTCCGACCTTCATCATGCAGAACAAGGGATCTCGTCTGCATCCCAACCTTCGGTCTTTGGCCCTCACAGCCTGGATGTTGAGAACCTAACATTTCCTTTCTTGGATCTTTTGGAGGGTGTCTCCTGGGTCTTGCTGGTTTCCAGGAAAGATTCCACCAAGAGGTGTTACTCTTTTAAATGGAAGAGGTTTGCCGTCTGGTGTGACAGCAAGGCCCTAGATCTCCTCTAGTGTCATACACAGACCCTGCTTGAATACCTTCTACACTTATCAGAGTCTGGTCTTAAAACCAACTCCGTAAGGGTTCACCTCAGTGCAATTATTGCTTACCATCAACTTGTAGATGGTAAGCCCATCTCTGGACAGCCTCTAGTTGTTCGCTTCATGAGAGGTTTGTTGTCAAAGCCCCCTGTCAAATTGCCTGTGTCATGGGACCTCAACGTCATTGTCACCCAGCTGATGAAAGCTCCTTTTGAGCTGCTGAATTCCTTCCATCTGAAGTACTTGACCTGGAAGGTCATTTTCTTGGTGGCTGTTACTTTAGTTTGTAGGGTCAGTGAGCTTCAGGTTCTAGTAGTGGATGCACCTTTATACAAAGTTTCATCACAACAGAGTAGTCCTCCACATGCACCCTAAATTCCTGCCAAAGGTTGTGTCGGACGGAGATCCATCTGAACTAGTCTTGCCAACGTTCTTTCCCTGACCTCATGTCCATCCTGGTGAGAGCACCTTGCACACCTTGGACTGCAAGCGAGCATTGGCCTACTGTATGGAGCAGACTAGACCCCACCGACAGTCCGCCCAACTTTTTGTTTCTTTTGATCCCTACAGGATGGGGGTCGCCATCGGGAAACGCACCATCTCTAAATGGTTGGCAGTGCATTTCCTTCACTTATTCCCTGGCTGGGCTGAATCTGGAGGGTCATGTCAAGGCTCAAAATGTCAGAGCCATGGCTGCATCGGTAGCCAACTTGAGGTCAGCCTCCATTGAAGAAATTTGCAAGGCTGCAACGTGGTCTTCTGTCCACATATTCACATCTCATTACTGGCTTGAGCAGGATACCTGATGTGACAGTCAATTTGGGCAGACACTGTTGCAGAATCTGTTTGGAGTCTAGAATCCAACTCCACCCCCCTAGGCCCGTTTTATTCTGTTCCAGGCTGCACACTTACTCAGTTTGTATTTAGTTTCAGGTTAATCTCGGTTATGTCCTCGCCGTTGTGAGGCCCAGTTGAGCAGTGTTTGTTGTTTTCAGTGATCCTGGATGCTAGAGATACCCAAATTATGAGAATTATGGCCTGCTTGTCCTCTGAGAAAGCGAGGATACTTACCTGTAGCAGGTATTGTCCAAGGACAGCAGGCCTTATATTCTCAAAAACCCACCAATCTCCCCTTGGAGTTGTCTCCTGTTTTTCCTTTTTTTACGCTGTAGTATCTAACTATGGTAACCGTGCTGTTGTGTCGAGCGGGAAGGCACTTGCACATACTCAGTAGAGCGACTCGTGCACCACAAAGCTCTGCTTAAGCTTGTTAGAAGCTCTGGACCGGTCAACATGGGATCGTGTTACCCAATTGTGAGAATATAAGGTCTGCTATCCTCGGATAATACCTGCTACTGGTAAGTATCTTTGCTTTCTTCAGAACCCATCTCTTGGTGAACCAACTATAACCTACCCCCACCTCCCCAAAGCCAAACAAGTTCTCTATTTTTATCCCAATTCTCACTGGTTCTGTCCAAATGTCCTTTACATTGATCTGTAAGTTTTTCCATGTCTGCCAACAACTGCACTCGATGTGTCCAAATGTCCTTTACATTGATCTGTAAGTTTCTCCATGTCTGCCAACAACTGCACTCAATGTATCCAGTTTTGAAAAAGTAGAGACTAACCAAAGACGATTCACCACAGGAATCGCTATATATGTTGATTTATGGCTATTTTATATGTTTTTATCTTTAGAGTATTTTGTTTGACCCCTGATTTAGGCGCTTGTAGGCATCGAAACACGCCCCGTGTCGGGTCCTTTTTTACTTATAACAATAAGGATTGTTGGATCCAAGTCTCCTGTGGTGAATTGTCTTTGGTTAGTCTCTACTTTTGCTTACTGTGATTCGTCATCGTAGAGAATTCCCCGTTTTGTACTTTGGATTTCAATATTCAGTTTTGAAAAGTCATTCCTTTGTGCCTCTGTCTCACATTTGGCAGCTGCTAATCCCAATTATTTGATATGGTGGTGCCAGAGCTAGCTGCTTCTATTACCAAGGCCAAGCAAGCAAAAATTCATGTGATATACATGTTAGTGTTCCCAGAACGGAGAATGAGTAGGGTGGGATTTGCACATGTATGAATTTTATAAAATACACACATGTGCTGATTTCTTCCAGCATACATGCACAAACTTACTCCTTTCCCTGAAGGTATGTAACATTTTGTGGGAGGTTATTTACAAAGGCACATAGATACATATTTAACTATTGGCCTTCCCTGCCTAGATGCCCTGTTATAAAATTACCCTCAAAATGGATTGAATCAGTTTCCTCAGACAAATTATACCGCACACTGGTGAATGCATTTCTAAAGATCTTTAGGCATGGTCTAGGCTGCAGATTTCCTGTTGAGATACCGGGGATCTTTCTTTTATTTTATATTCCCTCCCTACATATAATGCAACAACAGTTCGCACTCTAGGACTATGTGTCAAGGTCCCTGCAGAACCCTGAAATCATGGGTTCCAAATCCAGCCACGAGATGTCACCATTGAGCAATGGCTAAGACTCCCTGTCACTGAGGGTGTGAATACTGCTTCCACAACATCCCCAGCCCCGTCTGTCCTAGGGGGCAGAGGTCCAGAGATCAGAAGCCTGTTTGGTAATCAGACCTAGGTCATTCTCCTGGCAGTGTGCATCTCTTTCCACTGAGCCACCAGGCTAGTTAGATTTGAAAATATTAATTTGGTTGATTCCTGTAAAATCAGGCTAATGTTATTTCTAACAGATTTGCATTTACATGCAGGAAGCTTATGAGAGGGAAGACCCTAAAGGTGGAGGTGGCAGGTATAGAATACATGAACGATGACCCTGGGATGGTAGATGTCCTGTATGCAAAAGTCCAGACAAAGGATGGGTCTGAGTGGTAAGTGTTGTCATCGTTTCCTCTTTTAACTTGGATTTCTGGTATCTAATGTGACGAGAGAGCTCTTGGGAAGACCAATGATCAAGCTATAGTATGTGAAGGGGTGTCTTCAATTTGATGTCTAAATCTGATTTTGGACGTTGTGTGAAAAACGTCCAAAAATCCAGTAGTGAACATGGCCATTTTCAAACCAGAAAAACGTCCAACTTTTTGTTTCAAAAATGGCCATTTTCTATATGTTTTTATGCTCAGTGTGTGCATCTTTTTGGACCATTTTTGAAGAAAAAAAAAAGTTCAAGGGATAAATCAAATCTCTGTAGACTTGGAAGATGTAATGGAGCAATTTGACAGATTGAAGAGTAGCAAATCGCCTGGACTGGATATTATTCATCCCAGAGTACTGATAGAATTAAAAAATGAACTTGCTAGCTCTGTTTTATGGCTGTTTAGGTCAGAAAAGATGGGGTATTTGTTTGTATTGGGGGGACATGTGCTTTGTTATTTGGAATTTACATAAAAAAGAAATATATTGGGAAAAAAAATGAACTTGCAGAACTATTGTTAGTAATATGTAATTTATCTTTAAAATCAAGCATAGTACCGGAAGATTGGAGGGTGGCCAACGTAATGCCAATTTTTAAAAAGGTTTCCAGAGGTGATCTGGGAAATTACAGACTATTGAGCCTGACGTTGGTGCCAGGTAAAATGGTAGAGACTATTATAAAGAACAAAATTACAGAGTATATTCATAAGCATGGATTAATGATACAAACCCAACATGAATTTAGAGAAGGGAAATCTTGTCTCTTTTCAGAAATACTAGGACTAAGGGGCACGCAATGAATCTACAAAGTAGTAAATATAAAACATAGGAAAACATAGTAACATAGTTGATGACGGCAGAAAAAGACCTGCACGGTCCATCCAGTCTGCCCAACAAGATAAACTCATATGTACTACTTTTTGTGTATACCCTACCTTGATTTGTACCTGTCCTCTTCAGGGCACAGACCGTACAAGTCTGCCCAGCACTATCCCCGCCTCTCAACCACCAGCCACGCCTCCCACCACCAGCTCTGGTACAGACCGTATGAGTCTGCCCAGCACTATCCCTGCCTCCCAACCACCAGCCCCGCCTCCCACCACCAGCTCTGGTACAGACCGTATAAATCTGCCCAGCATTATTCCCGCCTCCCAATCACCAGCCCTGGCACAGACCGTATAAGTCTGCCCAGCACTATCCCTGCCTCCCAACCACGAGCCCCGCCTCCACCACCGGCTCTGCCACCCAATCTCGGCTAAGCTCCTGAGGATCCATTCCTTCTGAATAGGATTCCTTTATGTTTATCCCACGCATGTTTGAATTCCGTTACCGTTTTCATTTCCACCACCTCCCGCGGGAGGGCATTCCAAGCATCCACCATTCTCTCCGTGAAGAAATACTTCCTGACATTTTTCTTGAGTCTGCCCCCCTTCAATCTCATTTCATGTCCTCTCGTTGTACCGCTTCCCCTCTCCAGAAAAGGTTCGTTTGCGGATTAATACCTTTCAAATATTTGAACGTCTGTATCATATCACCCCTGTTTCTCTTTTCCTCCAGGGTATACATGTTCAGGTCAACAAGTCTCTCCTCATATGTCTTGGAACGTAAATCCCATACCATTCTCGTAGCTTTTCTTTGCACCGCTTCCATTTTTTTAACATCCTTCGCAAGATACATCCTCCAAAACTGAGCACAATACTCCAGATGGGGCCTCACCAACGTCTTATACAGGGGTATTAAAACCTCTTTTCTTCTGCTGGTCACACCTCTCTCTATACAGCCTGGCAATCTTCTAGCTACGGCCACCGCTTTGCCACACTGTTTCGTCGCCTTCAGGTCCTCAGATACTATCACCCCAAGATCCCTCTCCCCGTCCGTACCTATCAGACTCTCCCCACCTAACACATACGTCTCCCTTGGATTTCTACTCCCTAAATCCATCACTTTGCATTTCTTCGCATTGAATTTTAATTGCCAAACGTTAGACCATTCTTCTAGCTTCCGCAGATCTTTTTTCATGTTTTCCACTCCCTCTGGGGTGTCCACTCTGTTGCAAATCTTAGTGTCATCCGCAAAAAAGCAAGCTTTACCTTGTAACCCTTCGGCAATGTCACTCACAAATATATTGAATAGAATCGGCCTCAGCACCGATCCCTGAGGCACTCCACTACTCACCTTTCCCTCCTCTGAGTGAATTCCATTTACCACTACCCTCTGGCGTCTGCCCGTTAACCAGTTCCTAATCCAGTTCACCACTTCTGATCCTATCTTTAGTCTGTCTAGTTTATTCAAGAGCCTCCTGTGGGGAACCGTGTCAAAAGCTTTGCTGAAATCTAAGTAGATTACGTCCATAGCACGTCCTTGATTTAATTCTCCGGTCACCCAGTCAAAGAATTCAATTAGATTCGTTTGGTACGATTTCCCTTTGGTGAAACCATGTTGTCTCGGATCTTGCAACTTATTTGCTTCTAGGAAATTCACTATCCTTTCCTTCAGCATCGCTTCCATTACTTTTCCAATAATCGAAGTGAGGCTTACCAGCCTGTAGTTTCCGGCTTCTTCCCTATCACCACTTTTGTGAAGAGGGAACACCTCCACCATTCTCCAATCCCACGGAACCTGTCCCGTCTCCAAGGATTTATTAAACAAATCTTTAAGAGGACCCGCCAGAACCTCTTTGAGCTCCCTCAATATCCTGGGGTGGATCCCGTCCGGTCCCACTGCTTTGTTCACCTTTAGATTTTTAAGTTGTTCATACACACTCTCTTCTGTGAACGGTGCTATATCCACTCCATTCTCACATGTACTTTTGCCAGTCCATTGTGGTCCTGCCCCAGGATTTTCTTCTGTGAAAACAGAACAAAAGTATCTATTTAGCAAATTTGCTTTTTCTTCATCATTGTCTACATAGCAGTTCGCAGCATCTTTCAGTCTCACAATTCCCTTTTTAGTCTTCCTCCTTTCACTAATATATCTTGTGATAAGTTTGAGACTGTCCTATACGGGGTAGGCCACTAGAGGGTGCTAGTAGGAGAATAGGTGGAGGTTGCTAGGACTGGGGAGAGCCCTGGGATGTCCACAGGTGTGGGAGGTTATGGGCTGGATCCTGTGTAGCTAATTAACCACTTTATACCCCACCTGAGTTGTGAAAGGAAGAGAAGTGAGCTAGCAGCAGAAGAAGAGAGAGCCCCTGAAAGATACTGGCTAACCTTATGGATTTGTGGTGGACTGGGTGTCCAAAGGAGATCAGCAGGCTGGAAATCCTGGGGTAAGAAGTCCCTAAAGCATTAGTGTTTGACTGTCAACCTTATTTTCAAAGCACTTAGCCTCCCAAAGTTCCATAGAAACCTATGGAACGTAGCCTCCCAAAGTGCTTTGAAAATATGCCTCACAATGTGTGTCCTTAGTACTTATATGAACTGTGTGTTCAGTGAAAGGACTGTGTGTCCAAAGAAGAAAGGACTGTGTGTCCAGAACTGTGTGTTCAAAGAGGGGACTGTGTGTCCAAAGAAGAAAGGACTGTGTGTCTAAAGTACTGAGAGAAGCAGGCTGCAAAGCCTGGGGTTGAGAGTCCCCAAAGTATTGGTGTAGTACCGAGCCCATGTATCTGTGTGGGGAGGCTCAGTATGAAGATCTATGAAAGCAGAAAGTATTAAGCTAGAAGAAGTGTGCCCAGGGGCTGGAATAAAGAGTTGCCTGAGAAATATGCAGTTGGTGAGACCTGTTTTATTTGCTGAGTGGGAACCAGGTCACCCTGAGCTAGAAGGGGTAGCACACTAATTTGCATCTGATCTGCATATCGAGCACCAGGTCACCCTGAGTGAGAAGGGGGATATCACAATCTGAAGAAATTTTTGTCACCCCTCCTTACATTTCTAGCCATTTGTTCTTCCGCATGCGCTTTCGCCAGACGTATCTCTCTCTTGGCTTCTTTCAGTTTCATCCGGTATTCCTCCCCGTGTTTCTCTTCTTGAGTTTTTCTGTATTTCAGGAACGCCAACTCTTTAGCCTTTATTTTCCCAGCCACTTGTTTGGAGAACCATATCTGTTTTCCTTTTTCTCTTGCTTTTATGTACTCACCTTACATAAAGGTATGTGGCCCTATTTATAGCTTCTTTCAGCTTGGACCACTGTCCTTCCACTTCTCGTTCATCCTCCCATCCCATCAGCTCCTTCCCCCATTTTACTAAAGTCAGCACGCTTGAATTCCAGGACTTTGATTTTTGAGTGGCCGCCCACCACTTTAGCCGTCATATCAAACCAAACCATTTGATGGTCACTGCTGCCCAGGTGGGCACCCACTCGGACATTTGACACACTATCCCCATTTGTGAGCACCAGATCCAGCGTGGCTCCCTCCCTTGTGGGTTCCGTCACCATTTGTCTGAGCAGAGCACTTTGAAAAGCATCCACGATCTCTCTACTTCTTTCTGATTCCGCAGACGGAACTTTCCAATCTACATCCAGCAGATTGAAATCTCCCAGCAACAGCACCGCTCTCTTCTTTCCCAACTTACGGATATCTGCGACCAGATCTTTATCTAGCTCATCCAATTGTGTCGGAGGTCTGTAGACAACACCCACGTGTACAGAGGTTTTGTCATCTCTTTTTAAGGTGATCCATATCGCTTCTTCCTTTCCCCAGGTCCCTGACATTTCAGTTGCCTCGATGGCAATTTTCACATACAGAGCTACTCCTCCACCTTTTCGACCCTCTCTATCCTTCCTAAATAGATTATAGCCTGGTATGTTTGCATCCCATTCATGGGAACCATTTAGCCATGTCTCCGTGATTGCAACAATGTCTAAGTCTGCCTCCAACATCAGGGCTTGAAGGTCATGAACTTTATTGCTTAGACTGCGAGCATTTGTGGTCATCACTTTCCATCTACATTTTCTGGTATGTGTTTCAACATTTGTGATTTGGGGGTGTTTTTTGTCTTTGGGTACCTTCATATCTTTTTGTTCCACCTCCATTGCTTTTTCTTCCGCCTCAGTTCTATTTTGAGGAACATCACAGTTCTGTAATGGAGCAAAAGAATTCTGTAGGGGCAACACTTGTGAGGGTGGATGCCTCTGTGTCACATAACGAAGTCTGCCTGAGCCTACAGTGAACCATCTATTCTTAGGTGGTTTTATCCTTTGAGGCAGTGGTGTGAATTTCGTTTGATTCTGTGCATTATGATGTTGTGCAGTCTTAGAAGTTGCTTTAAGTGCATCTAATTCCTGCTTTACTTTATTGAGCTCCTGTTTTAAACTAGTGAGCTGATGACAGATAGGACAAGCCTTAAGGCTCCAGATGATTGGCCTTGAAACTAAAGCACCACAATTACAGAGAATAAAAGTCATCCTGATTTGTTGGAATGGGTCTGAACAGGTATGCTATTTCTGCATACAATGTGTAATTAAACTCTGGAATTCATTGCCAGAGAATGTGGTAAAAGCAGTTAGCGGTGCTTAAAAAAGGTTTGGATAACTCGCTAAAAGAAAAGTCCATAAACCATTATTAAGAAGGACTTGGGGAAAATCCATTGCTTATTTCTAGGATAAGCAGCATAAAATGTACTGTACTGTTTTGGGATCTTGCCAGGTACTTGCAACTTGGATTGGCCACTGTTGGAAACAGGATGCTGGTCTTGATGGACCTTCAGTCTGTCCCAGTGTGGCAACGCTTATGTTCTTAAAAAAAATCAGTACAATTCTACTTGTTTTACACCACTCAGGATTTTGTAGATCTTAATCATATCTCCCCTCAGCTGTCTCTTTTTTCAAGCTGAAGAGCCCTAACCTCTTTAACCTTTCCTCATATGAGAGGAGTTAATTCCCTTTTATCATTTTGGTCACTCTTTTTTTAAATCTTTTCAGTAACCTATATCTTTTTTGAGATATGGCAACCAGAATTGAACACAATAGAGGTGAGGTCACACTATGGAGTGATATAGAGGCATTATATTGTTCTTGGTCTTATTTACCATCCCTTTCCTAATAATTCCTAGCATCCTGTTTGCTTTTTTGGCTTCCACCGCACACTGGGCAGAGGATTTCAGCCTGTTGTCTACAACAACTCCTAGATCTTTTTCTTGGGTGCTGACCCCCAAGATGGACCCTAGCATCAAGTAACTATGATTTGGATTATTCTTCCCAATGTGCATCACTTTGCATTTATCCACATTAAATTTCATCTGCAATTTGGATGCTCAGTCTTCCCAATTTCCTAATGTCTTCCTGCAATTTTTCACAGTCCATATGTGTTTTGAACAACCTTGCATAGTTTTGTGTCTTCTGCAAATTTAATCACCTCATTTGTTCTTCTGATTTCCAGATCATTTATAAATATGTTAATTAGCACCAGTCCCAGTACAGATTTCTGTGGACCTAGGTCCTCCGAGGCAGGATAGTTTTCAGTGGAAGTTTCCAATTGCACTTTATTAGGATCAATCTTATTGTTCCTTTTAATGGAAAAATAGAATAATTATAAATTTCATAACGAAGCACATATTAATCAGCCAGTTCTCTGATGGGAAATAGCCAAAGCTATCCTTAGAAGTGAAATCATAGCACATGCATCCAGGCAAAACAAAATGAGAGAGAAATCTTGAGACAAGAAAAACAAAGTGATTAGAGGTAGGGCCTTCACAAATGTGGTCATAATCTTTTGGCATCTTAAACAGCATTAAGGGCTCCTTTTACTAAGCCGCGGTAGTGATTCCTGGTACAGCAAATGCGATGAGTCCATTCAGTTCTTATAGCCTTCGTTGCATTTGCTGCACGGGAATCATGGCTTGGTAAAAGGAGCCCTAAATGAACTACTCCACCAGCGAGCAACTAAATCCTTGACATATTATAAACGCCAACATTTTCCTCATGGGAGCAAAAGTTGTAAGTTCTTAGGTCATTTAGTTAAATCTTAAAAGAGGCACTTCCAAAATTTTATAATTGCAGAATAGAACACCAACTTTTCTTCATGGAAGCAAAAGTTACAAGTTCTTAGCTCATTTGGTTAAATCTTAAAAAAGGCACTTCCAAAATTTTACAATTGCAGAATAGAACATTGCAATCCCCCCCCCCCCCCCCCCCCCCCCACACACACACTCTTTCACACACACAATTTACATTCAGAGATCAATTCAATTTTCAAACAATTTTATGACCTCTTATATGCAGCCTCGGACAAGTACTCTTTTAGACGGATCCTTATTTCTGGAGAATCTTAATTTATCTAAAATGTCTAATGCTCGGAAGATATTTTATAATGCCCCAATCTCAGATGGAGAATTTGCCTTAGCCGTACAAGAAAGCGCTCTTAATAAAGTGCACCATCCAGATGTGTTCCGGCTTTACAAAATTTTCCAGGAAAAGATTGGGCCTGTGCTGCTGAATTTATTTAATTATATGGTCAATAATAAAGTGATGCCGGAATCCTTGAAGATAGCTCAAATGGTTTTGGTCCCTGTTTACTAAGCCGCGCTAGAGACGCATTAGTGCTTTTAGCGCGTGCTAACTGTGTAGGCACCCACAATATTCCTACGGGTGCTTACACAGCACGTGCTAAAAACGCTAGCGCACCTTAGTAAACAGGGCCCTTTAAGACCCAAGTTTCCCCCCATTCATACCGACTTATATCGTTATTGAATTTTGAGATAAAATTATTTGCAAAAGGTTTGGCCAGTCGCTAGGCTCCTCAGGTATTGCCTTCACTGATGGAGAGCTCCCAAGTAGGGTTTGTCCAGGATATAATGACCACTAAAATTGTATGGTCAATTTTGGCCTCCTTGGAGGTGGTCCAAGAACAGGGCATGTCTTCCCTTTTAAAAAGTTTTGATGCAGAGAAGGTATTCAACCATGTTTAATGGAACTTTCTTTTTAAGTACTTAGGGCTTATTGGATAGAAGGGTTTTTTTTTTTTTGCTTTTGGGATAGAAGGGTTTTTTTCAAGGCTGCAGTGCATGTTCTATACTTGGATGACAAAGCTATAATGTATGTAAATGAGATATATTCACAGCCCTTTCTCATCTGTGAAGGCATGCGCCAGGGGTGTCCATTGTCTCCTTTTCGTTTTGACCTTGGATCCCCTTATCAGAGATATTCAAGTGGGGTACATTCCAAACACTCAGAATTGACAGTTTCTGCATTTGGGGATGACCTATTAGTACATATCATTGATCCCCAAATTTCACTTAGTGTTGATGGAGCTTTTTGCTGAATATGGAGACATTTCGGGGTTTTAAGTTGAATTGGTTGAAATCCCTGGTGCTGGCCTCTTTGGATAAGGTTCGGTACGATAGGCAAGTTATTCTTTCTGATATCTGGGGATCTAGCTGACGATGCAGATGTCGGTTATATCAGCTTAATGTTACTTATTTGCTTACCTCTACTTCTGAAACATTATCAAACTGGCAGTGACTTCCTCTTGGTCTGCACGGTAGAATCCATTTGTTTAAAATAGTTGAATTTCCAAGGTGGCTATATGTATTGCAAATGCTGTCCATTAAATTGCTGAAGAAAGATTTGCATGGGTTTTTTTTTATAGACAGTTATCAAAATTTTGTTGGGGAGGCAAAAAGCCTAAACTACTCTAAAAATTTTTATTGGGTAATTGGCAGGGAGGGGTATGGGATTGCCTGATTTTATACAAATATAAGCAGGCATGTTTGTCGTCATCTGGGTGACTGGCTTTTGGAGAGAGAAGATTATACTCCAGTACAGGTTGAGACAGATTTTTTTTGACCCTTGGCATTTTAAGTTCCTTTTATAAGGGCCTCTGAAGCTCCTTCCATTGTATCTACGACAAAGTTTCGTGTTATGACTCTTGTGAGTATTGTGGCAGGATTTGACCAGATATTGTGGTTAAATTCCACTACATCAGATCTTTTACGCCTCAGGGGCAATGCAGCATTCCTTCCAGGGATTGAGAATGGGACTTTTAGAAATTGGGAACATAAGGGTATCTCATGTTTGGAGCATGTACTGCAACCAGATGGTACATTAATGCCATTACAGAGTTTGGGAGGGGCACTTTGGTTCAGTTGGCTGATATCTTTTTCTCATCGTCAGTTGTGACACCATATTGCTGCCCTAAACAAAACTGGGTTATCTGCCAAACATAGTTCAAGATTTACTTCATTTTTAAAAATGATTGGCAGGGATAGACTTTCAGTACCAGAACTTCATAAAGCGCTGCTAGAGATCTTTCCTCTGAAACATTTGTCAGAATTGACAGCAAAGTGGTGTGCAGATCTAAACAGAGCACCTTCTTCTTTGGATCTTTTTACATTGATATCTAGAATACCAGATTTGATGATCAATGCTAAATTGTGGGAATGTCAGTTCAGGGTGATCGATCGTGCCTATATCACTCAAACTCAAATTTTTAAAATGGGTAGGACTGATTCACCTCTTTTCCAGAAGCGCTCTCAAGCTCCCAGCACTTTCTTTCACGCTTTTTAGGAATGCCCACATGTTTTTTTGTTCTGTAGATCGGTTGTTCGGTACTTGGAGTGCATACTGGGTTCTTCAATACCACTCCCGGCATCAGGCTTCTTTCTGGATAAGCATGAGGTTTTTGCATTGCAGAGCAGGGGAGGCTGTTTACTAATATGCAAGGTGGCCCTATTGGATAAGAAGACTATTCCTAAGGTCTGGTCTGTAATAGACTCACCCTTGTTCTGAGGTTGGCATAGAATGTTGCATCCCAGTGTGTTATTGGAGAAACAAAAAGTTTGTCCTATAAACGTAAAAAGCAATTTGTATTAGTTTAGGATCGTTATATTAAGTCTCTTTCATCTAGGGCCTGAAGTTTAGTGCTTAACACACTATAATTGAGTGGAAGTGAGATGGTAGAAGTGTTCTGTCTCAGAGCACCCCCATTATTTTTGTTTTTTAGCTGAAGGACTTTTATCTAATGGAGTGAGAGGCTATAAGAAACAAGGACTATCACTGGGTAATTAGTATGGTTATGTCGCTTACCCTTTCGGTGTTCTAATATACATGTTATTATGTCTAATGAGAGATATCTTCTTAGCTCATTCTCTGTTTAAGTTGTTGTAATGTAACTTTTTATATTTTATAATAAACAGATTTAAATATGTAAGGGATCTTTCATTTTATTTACAGCTTTTGTAATTATTTTTTTTTCTCTTGGGGAGTAGTGTGCTCTGCTGAAGAGACTAGAAGAAATCTGGCATTTCAAATGACAAATCAGTCATTCCCAATGAATGCAGATTCTTACTGTCCATGTTCTTTCCTTGCTCTTTCTCTTCTCCAGGTTGCAGCTTTTGGCTGACAGACTGATGGAAAGATTTCTGAACTCTGGACTCATGCTGAAGGAGTGGGACAGGGTGAAACTACACGCTACTGTTATGAACACACTTTTCCGAAGAGATCCTTATGGTGTGTATCCTGTGATGAGTATACCTCAGTGTATCAGGTAGTGGGGTCTGTCTTGTGTTCCTCTTTACTGTATCAAATCTTATTAGAACTCTTAAATTTGCTGAGTTTAAGATGACTCAGAATTGTATTAGCAGTCTAATACTTGGACATTTTCAATGCTTTTTTCAGTTAGAAAAGGAGGAATGTATAGAGGAAAGTTCAGCACTGGGCTAGGCGATATCCTTCCTTCTCTTCCTGCTCGGGAGAGGCGGTATGTGTGCACCTAGAGCAAAGAGTCCTAGCAATCAAAGAATATGTGTTGTCTCTGGAGGTTGGAGTGGCTGACCTGGATGAATTGAGGCAGACAGAGGTATATGGAAGAGATCTTCAGGGTCTTAGCAGAGTGGTCCTACCTCCACTCTGGGAGCTCCTGTATTGCTTTGGAGCAGTAAGATTAGCAGGAATTGAGACAGACAGGTATATAAAGGAGATGTTCACTGGCCTACAGTGTTCCCACTTCCATTTTGGCAACCTCTGTGCTAATTTGGAGAAGCAAGATAACTGATAACCAGGTGTTAGGATTGTGAGGGTTCAACCAAATAGGGAGCCCTTGGACCATGGAGCTCTGAACCAGAGAGAACTCCGGAGTCAGCAGATGGTTTCACCACCAGGGTGAATTGAATACTGGAACTCTAGGAAAGGAAGCCCGGCATATATAGCTGAAGATCAGGAGACAAGAACCATGGGCAGTGGACCAGATCACAGGAACTAACAGCAGGAGACTGGAACTTGGGAACAAGGCAGCAGATTAGAACTCGGGAACAGGCTGGCAACCACAGGTATGAGAGTTGAACAAGTTGTAGATTGTAGTTGGGGAGCTCTGGGAAATAGCTCCTGGTCCAGAAGCAGAACTGCAGCGGGCCCAGCGGGAGTTTCTTCCATGGTCCAGAAAGCCGTATCTTCGATGCGCGCCCATGCCCTAGGGCTCCACCCTTGATTTAGCAACGCTGCCCTGACACTGGCAAGGAAGAGAATGCCCTTGGACCGCGATCCTCCCCCTGCCGGTAAGGTGGAAGGTCCAGTCACAGCCGAGAGCCATGACACCAGGAAAGAGCATCATCTGTCAAACAGGAAGTAATGTGTAGCTGGGACCCCTTGTCTAAATGATGTTATCCTCTTGCACCAAAGATATCTCGTTAGGCTTGTGTATCCTGGAAGGTAGGACTTGGACCACCATTATTGTTGGTGGTTTGATCATTATGGATATAGATTGCTGGGTGGCTGGAGTCCATGAGGATTATTCAGTAACTTCATTTCCTGGTGCAAAAGTAGTAGACCTCATGCACTGGATTGTATAGAGCTTTCTGCCTCGCCTCACCCCTTGCGTGGAACAAACTCCCTGAGCCCATACGCCAGGCCCCCTCCCTGCCCATCTTCAAATCATTGCTCAAAACCCACCTCTTCAATGTCGCCTTCGGCACCTAACCACTACACCTCTACTCAGGAAATCTAGACTGCCCCAACTTGACATTTCGTCCTTTAGATTGTAAGCTCCTTTGAGCAGGGACTGTCCTTCCTTGTTAATTTGTACAGCGCTGCGTAACCCTAGTAGTGCTCTAGAAATGTTAAGTAGTAGTAGTAGTATGGTGAGGAATCAGCTGTCGTGGATACCAATAACATAGGAATATAAGGAAGGAGCCACTGGAGGCTAAATTTAGGTTGTTGTGTGGACGAGGCAGTGGTGCTGGAAAGAGGGCTTTGGATTCCGGCAGAATGGACTTGATCTTAACCAAAATGAAGTCTGTCTACTGGCACTAACGATTCAAAAAGGAGAGAGTGCAATTTTTAAACAAGGTCATGGGTGAAAGCCAGCAGTCATTCAGCAGTGCAGGGGTTAGAGTACAGAATATATTTATTGTAATATATATTCTGTCAATCATAGGTGGTTCACAAAACTGACATATGAAATCTGACATTATTAAATCACTAAAACAGTACAAACATTCTGAAACAGGAAAACATTATAGTCGAACATGGCGAATTTGGTAAATAATCCACTAAGCTTGAAGAGGAAAGAGATTTGGATTTGACTCCTGACTTTTTAGTAGTAACTCAAGGCAAGTTCCATATCATCATGCTGATCAATCCATAGACTGGTGGGTTGTGTCCATCTACCAGCAGGTGGAGATAGAGAGCAATCCTTTTGCCTCCCTATATGTGGTCATGTGCTGCCGGAAACTCCCCAGTATGTTCTCTATCTCAGCAGGTGGTGGTCACACACAGCAGCAGCTCTGGCTAGGCCTCCAAGCCTAATTTTTAGGTTTTGTTGAGTGCCTGGGGTTGAGGGCTCTTCTTGAGCAAGTGCAAACCTGGTGGTGCCAGGTCCCTCCTTTTCTCCCCCCTCCCGCTGGCTCCGTTTAAAAAAAAAAAAAAAAAATTTGGACGTCCTTAAGGGCGTTTATTTCGACGTTTATTTAAACGTTTATTGCAGCTACTCACTGGGACACCAGGTCGTTACAGCTCGGAGCGGAAAGCAGGTAATTTTTACCTTTTTGTAGCGGGCAGGGGGTTCCCCGATTGATCTCCACGTGGCTGATGGCGTCGGAGGGCGAGGGCGCAAAGAATCGCTCCCCGGACCGCGTGTGCGCGTCTAGCGGGGATGCGGGGGTTTTAAAGTCTGATTCGCCCTTCTTGGGTGTCAGTTTGGAGGCCGGTCAGTGTCCCGGTTCTTCCTCGGGTGCGGCGGTTTTTCCCGCCATAAACGCCCATCCCCCGCTGCTCGCCTCCGCCATCTTGGCCGGCCACGCTGCTCGGACGGCTTCTTCTTGGGCCGCCCTTCAGGTGGGAAATGTTAATGCCATGGCCGCCCTTCATTTGGGCGACGGCAGAAAAGCGGCTAAAGTTAAGCGCCATTCTTCCCGCGCGGCTCCTTCACGGAGTGTCGCGCCGGACGCCATCTTGGATGCGCAGCATGTTTCTCCCCCGCTCTTGCGAGCGCCGGTTGAGGGTGCGTCTAGGGCTGTGGCCCAGGCTGCTGAAGTGCACAGTCTGGGGGGTTTCTCCCCCGAGTTTATTTTGCTGCTGCATCAGGCCTTTCTTATGCAAAACGCTGCCCCTTCTCCCTTGTCCGATAAAGGGGTTGAGGCCCCCGGAAGTAAACACCCTCGGGTGGATTCCCAGGCCTTAGAGGACTCTGTTTCCTCTGATGTAGATGAGGGCAGCGTATCTGAGTTCTCCCAACGGTCCTTTGGGGATTCCTTGGAGGAGACGGATTCCCGCTCGGATGGAGCGGATGACCCCTCTGCAGCACGGATCTTTCGCTCAGAGGATTTGTCCAACCTGTTAGTGCAGGCCATGAGCAATTTGAAGATTTCCTCGCCAGAGGACGTCTCTCCCTCAGCCCCTGTTGGCTCTGCCATTATGCTGGGGACGAAGCGCCCGCCTAGAACCTTCCACGTGCATGATGCCATGCACACCTTAATTTCGGCTCAATGGGATGTCCCGGAAGCGAGACTCAAAGTGGCTAGGGCTATGTCCCGCCTCTATCCTTTGCCTGAAAGTGAACGTGAGGCCTTTATTTGGCCTACCGTGGATTCTTTAATCACTGCGGTGACTAAGAAAACGGCGTTGCCGGTGGAAGGTGGCACGGCCCTAAAGGACGCCCAAGACAGAAGATTGGAAGTGGCTTTAAGGTCGTCCTTCGAGGCGGCTGCCTTAAGTTTGCAGGCCTCAGTTTGCGGCTCCTATGTGGCCAGAGCGTGCCTGACGATGGTGCAGCGGGCTTCCCCCTCGGATCCTTCCTTGAGGGCTGATTGGCCGGCCCTGGAATCGGGCTTGGCTTATTTGGCAGACTTACTGTATGATGTCTTGAGAGCCTCGGCTAAAGGTATGGCTCAGACAGTCTCTGCGCGGCGCTGGCTTTGGCTGAAACATTGGTCTGCTGACCATGCCTCTAAGTCCTGCCTAGCTAAGTTGCCTTTTAAAGGCAAGCTGCTCTTTGGGGTCGAGCTGGACAAAATTGTGACCGATCTCGGCACGTCTAAGGGCAAGAGGTTACCAGAGGTCAGGGCTCGGGCCAGTGCTCGCCCCGGTATCTCCAGAGGACGGTTTCAGGAAGCCCGTCGGTACCGCCCGGGCAAGTCAGGCTCCTCTGCCCCCTCTTCCTTCAAAAGGAACTTCTCCCCCAAGCAGCATTCCTTTCGCAGAGACCGCCGTCCCGGAGGTGCGCCCTCCGGTCCTCCCCCAGGGTCTCGTACCCAATGACGGGGCCCTGGTCCATGGCCCAGTGCAGATTGGAGGACGCCTGTCCTCGTTTCTGGGCAAGTGGACCAGGGTAACTTCAGACGCTTGGGTTCTGGAAGTCATCAGAGACGGCTACAAGTTAGAGTTCTGCCTACCCTTAAGAGACGGGTTTGTACTCTCTCCCTGCAAGTCTCCGGTCAAAGCTGTGGCAGTGCAGCAGACCTTGGACAACCTGATACGCCTGGGTGCGGTCGTTCCGGTGCCAGAAAATCAGATTGGCAAGGGACGTTACTCCATTTACTTTGTGGTACCAAAGAAAGGAGATTCTGTCCGGCCTATCCTCGACCTCAAGGGGTCAATCGGGCCTTGAAAGTGCGGCACTTTCGCATGGAGACTCTCCGCTCTGTTATAGCGGCAGTGAAGGCAGGGGAGTTCTTGGCTTCCTTGGACTTCAAGGAAGCGTACCTGCATATTCCCATCTGGCCTCCTCATCAACGCTTTCTGCGTTTTGCAGTCCTGGGCCGACACTTCCAGTTCAGAGCCCTCCCTTTCGGGTTGGCTACTGCTCCGCGGACCTTCTCCAAAGTAATGGTGGTCATCGCGGCCTTCCTGCGAAAGGAAGGAGTACAAGTCCATCCTTATCTGGACGACTGGTTGATCCGAGCCCCCTCTTATGCAGAGTGCGGCAAAGCTGTGGACCGGGTGATTGCTCTTTTGAGCTCCCTGGGGTGGATCATCAACTGGGAGAAGAGCCAGCTGCGCCCGACTCAGTCCCTGGAGTATCTGGGAGTTCGATTCGACACCCAAGTGGGCAGAGTGTTCCTGCCGGACAATCGGATTGTCAAACTTCAGGCTCAGGTGGACCAGTTCCTAGTAGCCTCTCCTCTTCGGGCTTGGGACTATGTGCAGCTGTTGGGCTCTATGACGGCCATGATGGAAGTAGTGCCCTGGGCCAGGGCTCATATGAGACCACTACAACACTCTCTGCTGCAGCGCTGGACTCCGGTGTCGGAGGATTATGCTGTGCGCCTTCCCTTGGACCCAGCAGTGCGCAAGGCGCTGAGCTGGTGGCTGCAGACAGACAAGTTGTCTGCAGGAATGCCTCTGGTGACCCCGGAGTGGATTGTCGTCACGACGGACGCCTCTTTGTCGGGCTGGGGAGCCCACTGCTTGGGAAGGACAGCGCAGGGGCTCTGGTCTCCTGCAGAGGCAAAGTGGTCTATCAACCTCCTGGAACTCAGAGCCATTCGGTTGGCGCTTTTGGAGTTCATCCCGGTACTGGCGTTGAAGCCAGTACGGGTCCTGTCGGACAATGCCACGGCTGTGGCCTATGTCAACCGCCAGGGAGGTACCAAGAGCGCCCCTCTAGCCAAGGAGGCCATGAATCTATGCCAGTGGGCGGAAGCTCCTGGAGAGTGGCAGCTATCTGCTCAGGCGTTCTTGGACATCACGAAGCGCTGGGGCCAGCCGAGCCTAGATCTGATGGCGTCATCGGCCAATTGCCAAGTGCCGCGCTTTTTCAGCAGAGGACGGGACCCTCGATCCCTGGGAGTAGATGCTCTTCTCCAACAGTGGTCGACACAGGAGCTTCTCTATGTGTTCCCGCCGTGGCCCATGTTGGGCAGGGTGCTAGACCGGGTGGCAAAGCATCCGGGCCGGATAATCCTGGTGGGTCCGGACTGGCCCAGACGTCCCTGGTATGCGGACTTGATCAGGCTCTTGGACGATCCTCTGCGGCTGCCAGTGGAGCAGGGCCTGTTGCATCAGGGTCCCGTGGTGATGGAGGATCCCTCCCCCTTTGGTCTTACGGCCTGGCTATTGAGCGGCAGCGTCTGAGAAAGAAGGGCTTCTCAGACAAGGTCATCGCCACTATGCTGAGAGCGAGGAAGCGCTCTACTTCTACTGCTTACGCCAGGGTTTGGCGTACCTTTCCAGCGTGGTGTGAAGCAGGCTCCCTTTCTCCCTTCACTGCTCCAATTTCTTCAGTGTTGGCATTCCTGCAAGAAGGTCTGGAGAAAGGCCTGTCGCTCAGTTCCCTTAAAGTCCAGGTAGCGGCTCTGGCTTGCTTCAGGGGCCGCCTGAAGGGTGCTTCCCTGGCTTCGCAGCCAGATGTGGTGCGCTTTCTCAAGGGAGTTAATCACCTGCGCCCTCCTCTGCACTCACTCAGTGGTGCCTGCGTGGAATCTCAACCTGGTGCTAAGAGCCTTGCAGAAGCCGCCTTTTGAACCCTTGTCAAGGGCATCTCTGCAAGACCTGACGTTGAAAGCAGTCTTTTTGGTGGCTATCACTTCAGCCAGAAGAGTTTCCGAGCTCCAGGCACTCTCATGTCGAGAGCCCTTTCTGCAGTTCACTGAGGCAGGAGTGCCTATTCGCACAGTGCCTTCCTTCCTGCCCAAGATTGTTTCTCGCTTCCATGTGAATCAGCAGCTCTGTCTCCCTTCCTTTCGTAGGGAGGACTACCCAGAGGAATACTCTGCTCTCAAATATCTGGATGTGAGACGAGTCATCATCAGATACTTGGAAGTGACCAATGATTTCCGGAAGTCGGATCATCTGTTTGTCCTGTTTGCAGGTCCTCGTAAGGGTCTGCAGGCTGCTAAGCCTACAGTGGCAAGATGGGTCAAGGAAGCCATCACAGCGGCTTATGTGGCCGCGGGGAAGGTGCCGCCTATCCAGCTGAAGGCTCACTCCACTAGAGCTCAGGCGGCCTCGATGGCAGAGGCCGGGTCCGTCTCCTTGGAAGAGATTTGCAAGGTGGCAACTTGGGCGTCGGCCCATACCTTCTCCAGGCATTACCGCTTGACTGTGGCTGCTCGGGCGGAGGCCCGGTTTGGAGCTTCAGTGTTGCGGTCAGGGATTTCTATGTCCCGCCCTGGGTGAGTACTGCTTCGGTACAGCCCACCAGTCTATGGATTGATCAGCATGATGATATGGAAGGTAAAATTATGTATCATACCTGATAATTTTCTTTCCATTAATCATAGCTGATCAATCCATAGCCCCTCCCAGATATCTGTATTGTTTATATTCTGGTTGCATTTCAGGTTCAAGTTTAGTCTTCAGTTCCTGTTCAGGAGGACTTCGTGTTCAAGTTTTTCAATGGATTCTTCAAGAGTTGAGACGAATTTGTGTTACAGTGAGCTGCTGCATTCCTCTCCCTCCGTTTTACGGGGCTGGATTGAGACTTAAATTCTGCCGGCGCTCCCTCCCGCTTCGTGCGGCAGTAGGGCAGCTTTGTACCCCTCCCGCTTCGGCGGTGTTAGGGTCAGTCAGCTCCTCCCGCGGTTGCAGTTGCAGGATAAGCCAGATCCCCCCGCATCGGCGGGTGTGGTGTCCCTCCCCCGCTCCGCGGGGATGAGCTGGACGGATTCCCCTCCCCCACTTGTGTGGGATGAGCTGGGTTAATTCCCCTCCCCCGTTTCGGCGGTGGTGAGCTGGGCAGAGTGTCCCTTTGTGGGTGTAATTCTCTAAGTGCTGAGTCCTGCGGATGGAGCTTGGATATCGACATACTGAGGAGTTTCCGGCAGCACATGACCACATATAGGGAGGCAAAAGGATTGCTCTCTATCTCCACCTGCTGGTAGATGGACACAACCCACCAGTCTATGGATTGATCAGCTATGATTAATGGAAAGAAAATTATCAGGTATGATACATAATTTTACCTTACATTCTAATACAGTAAGTATCTTCCTTACAATCTAAATTTGTACTTGCGGCAATGAATGAGTATGCGACTTGCTCACGATCATAAGGAGCAGCAATGGGATTTGATCACTTAGTTTCCTTGAGTCCCTGCCTTTTTTTTCTAACAGCTTTGTTTCTTAAATGTCTTGGTATCTGCCTCCACACATAACTGCCCAGCCCTGCATTTCAAAAACACTAGCCCAGCTACAGATATGGCATGACGTGGGTGTCTGTAGGTATTCCTGACTGGTGAAATGGAATATTCAGCTAGGTAGTTAAGTGCCGGCCACAGAACTTGCAATTCAGTGGGAAGCCAATGAAAAGCACACAAGTAGGGAGTAATGTGCTCCTGGAGGCTTCACCAATTAAACAGATAAGCTAGGACATTCTGAATTAACTGTAGTGTATGTAGGGCAGATGATGAGAAGCCCCAAATAAATGGCAGTTAGGCCAATATGATCTATTTAGTTACAGTGACCTACACAGCTAAGGATATATACCAGCTGTCAGCAGTAGAGACCATTTGCAGGATATTGCTGCCTATCAAGTCAGTTTTATTGTCATCTTCCTTGATTCTTTATCTTCCTGAAAAGATGAGTATCCAAGCTCCGTGGTTAACCTAACTGCCTGTTCTCATGTTTTATGACAAGATTCACCCTCTGTTCCTAAGCCTGGCCAATAGATGTTATTGTTAAATGATGGCTCAGGCTATGAATACTGTTTCTGCAGTATCCTCAGCACTAGCCAGTCTAGGGAACAGAAACTAGATCAAGGATTTGAAACTGGGTCTTCCACACAGAAGTGTGCATCACTGCCATGGAGCTGGAGCAGCCCAGTAGAAGGGACATCTTAAATACTTTAAATTCTAATATAGTCAATGTTCAAATCCATTTATATAGTGAACTTTATGAATTAAGTGGAAGAAATGATACTTTGTATAAAGTAGGATCAGTGAGCAGTTAACGTTAGGCCAGACAATTTGCTTTCCAGCCAAAAGTTAACTGGTTATGTCTGGGAAGATGTGTGCTGGGGTTAAGTTTACCTTTAACTGGATATCACACACTATATATAGATATATTTTTAATGTTAATCTGCGGTATTCAGCGGCATTAACTTAACTGGATATTTGAAAATCCAGTTAACAATAACTGGATGACTTATTTGGTTCTTTTTAAGAAGGTTATTGCTAGTGTCACATTTCAGGAAAGGTGAACCCCTTGGGCCGCAGCTGAGTTTGCATTACCTGGTCAACCCGAAGGTTAACTGGGCCCCGACTGGCGGTGGACAAATCACCCAGGCAAAGCACAGTATGCAACCAGAGTCTAGAACAGAAGACAAGGCTGGAGCTGGAAGGCAGGAAGCAGGGCAGGAGCGGTACTGGACACAAAGCAAGAACAAGCTGAGGCAAAGTTGGAGCCAACAGGAACAAACAAAAGCAGGTTTGGAGACAAGGCAGGAACGGGCTGAGGCATAGCTGGAAACAATGCAGACCAGAGTGAAAGTAGAAATACACTCTTTATTAAAATTAGTTGCTTGATGTGGCCACGTTTCACCTTCCAGAGGCTGCGTCAGGGGCTTATCATTATAAAAATATACATAAAAAAACAAATAATAAAAAAAACATATTAGTTAAATAATATCATAAATAATTTTTAGTCCAGTTAAGAGTAATTAATCCAAATAAAAAAACTAGCTCAAAACCAAGTACAAACATATGTTAACGTAAACATAAAAATATTATTTAGTTAGTATGTTAAAACACATTCAGTTATTATCTTCAAAAACCATACATACAAAACATATTATCATACATGCCTCTTAAAAATAAAAACAACTTAAAAGGGACACGTACCTATCAGGGTCCCTAAAGGCACTTGATGGGTACATGCATTAATAATTATTTATGATATTATTTAACTAATATGATTTTATTATTTATTATTACTTTATATTTTTGTGTATTGTTTAAAGTGGAATGATAAGCCCCTGACGCAATCTCTGGGAGGCAAAACGTGGCCACATCGAGCAATTGATTTTAAAAAAGAGTGTATTTCTACTTTCACTCTTGTCTGCATTGTTCTTCTGTGGATTATCTGCATGTAGATCACAGCCTCTATTGTTCTGTAAAGCTGGAGAGAAGGCAGGAACAACTGAGGCAGGACTGGAGTGCAGCACATACGCTAGACACCACTAGGAGACCTGTGTTGCAAAGGCAAAGCATGAGGGTCCCATGATTTTTTCTAAGGGCTTTCACTAATGAAGTCACATTCTTTGGTTCCCGGAATGAGGCTTGGAACACACTGGAAGAGGAAGTAGGAACACCAGAATGAGAGTAGAATACTGGAACATCAGAGTGAGGCTTGGATAATCTCTGGAATGAGGCTTGCAGCAGAGGCATTAGTGCAGGAAGGACGCAGTGCTAGGGAGGCGGTCCGGAGAAGTGGCGGACCCTGACCACTAGAAGGAAAAGTGAGTTGGTATGCAGGGGGATGGCCACTGCCATTACAGTACCTCCTTCCCAAAGATACTCTTCCCTTCAGTCTGATTTTGGGTCTATGAGGAAACATTCGGTGGAACTTTCTGATGAGTCAGAACCGGAATGTGGACCGCAGGACTACAACCGGAAGGCAAGGCTGAAGCTTGAAGACAGGACTGGAGCTTGAGAACAGGGGTGGAGTAAAACATTGGTCAGCTGACTTTCATGAGCTGTCCTTGGGACCATAGCCCCCCCCCCCAAAAAAAAAAAAAATCAGGGTTGTCCTGTACCCTGTATCAAGGGTCCAGTTCTTCAGGCCTGGTGCATGAAGTAGGAGGTTGGGAAAGTTCCTTTAGTAGATCTCTAGCCGTGTAGTCAGCCATGGCCTGGGTCTTGAATGCTAAGAGCGAGCAAGTTTTACTCTGAAGAAGCCTCCCTCCCAGCGGCATCCTTGTTCTCATGACACGGAGGACTTGTCTCTGTTTGCTGCTCGAGGCAGACCTTGGCCAGAACCCCACTGGTCTGGGGCAGCTCATCCAGAATGCTAGCAGAGGATAGGGTGACAACAGATGTCTCGGAGTCCAAGCAGTGTTAATCGCTGGTATCACTCCGTCTCTCTCCCAGTCTAATATTGGGTTGTGTTTTTGCAAACAGGGCAATTCTAAGACAATGGGCTTCACGTATGTCTGGAGGACATACATAGCAATGTCGTCACTGTGGTCACCTATGCCCAGGCATAGCAATACTGTCTGGGTTTTGAGATGTCCTTGAATTCCCATAAACTGAAGAGACCGGAATGGCCTTGGGTAAATCCTAGGTAGAAATTTTGAAATGCCAGACAAGTACTTCATCAATGAAGTTCCCACCTGCTCCAGAATCCAGGAAGACCTCAACACTTTTCTCTCCTTGATCTAGATCAAGCAGTGCTGGTATTATGTTTATTAAAATTTAATATACAGCTCAGGAGTGGAGGAGTGGCCTAGTGGTTAGGGTGGTGGACTTTGGTCCTGGGGAACTGAGGAACTGAGTTCGATTCCCGGCACAGGCAGCTCCTTGTGACTCTGGGTAAGTCACTTAACCCTCCATTGCCTGCCGCATTGAGCCTGCCATGAGTGGGAAAAAGCGCGGGGTACAAATGTAACAAAAAAAAAAAAAATACTAACTGGCAGACCTGAGCAGTGTACAATAATAGTATAAAATATAAAGAGACAGAAAATAGAAATAAAGTACTAGAAGCCTTGGGGGCGGATCCAGAGCCGCTCCCCCGGCCAGGACTAAGCTTAAAGATCCCGACTTGTTGGGGCACTTAAGTGTGTAGTGTCCCTTTTCCCCACAATAGAGGCATAAATTCAAGTTCCAATTTCTCTGTTTCTCCTGAACAGAAATAGAACGATCCACCTTCATGAGTTCTTCAGGATCAGGGGTTGGGCTCTCCCTTTGACTAGGAGTACATGGGGGGGGGGGGGGTGGTATAGGTAGCTAGGCACCTTCAAAGGCATCTTCTCCAAGGAGAGTAAGTTTGCTCCAGGAATCAGATTCTATCATGTTGCAGAGACCGATAAGGTCATCCAATGTAGTAGGGAGGTCTCATCCCGCCAGCTTATCCTTGATTTGGGGTGCCAACCCCTGCCAAAAAGCTGCGACGAGACTTTCTTTATTCCAGTTCAGTTCAGAAGCTAAAGTACGGAACTGGATGGCATAATCGCCCAATGTCCATGTCCCCTGCTTTAGTCTAAGAAGCTCAGAAGCTGCTGATGTGACTTTTCCAGGTTCCTCGAAGACCTTCTTGAACTGTCCCAAGAAACTGTGGAGGTCATCAAGCAGTGGGTCATTCCGCTTCCATAGTGGCGATGCTCACGCCAGGGCTTGGCTGACCAGCAAGGAGATTATATAGACTACCTGGACCCTATTGAAGGGGAAGTCTGGCTTGAAGCTCAAAAATTATCTGTCACTGGTTAATAAATCTTCTACAGTCCTTAGGGTTCCTGTTGTACCTTGGGGGGGCCATGAGCCAAATGGCCGGATTTGTGGATGCGGG
The DNA here is from genome assembly GCF_901765095.1 of Microcaecilia unicolor. Taxonomy (NCBI): domain Eukaryota; kingdom Metazoa; phylum Chordata; class Amphibia; order Gymnophiona; family Siphonopidae; genus Microcaecilia; species Microcaecilia unicolor. The sequence goes on from NC_044035.1 coordinate 158,396,671, forward strand.
CACTGAAGCAGGGACTGAAGAAGAGGCCAAGGCCTGGGGTGCTGCTGGCATCAGGTAGTAGTTGATCGGACAGGGCCTGAACAAACCCTGGAAATAGTCCATCCAAGAAGCTAAGTTCTGGTTAGAACTAGACGGGTGCTGCAGCTGTAGAGCCAGTTGCTGAAGCAGATGCAAGGTGAGTGATTTGTCGGCACTCAAGGCCTTTGCAATCTTTCACAGCTCAGAAAAGGTGAGCCCCTTGGGCCGCAGACAAGTTTGCACTTTCTGGTCAACCTTTGGGTCCTGACTAGCGGCAGACAAGTCACCCAATCAAGGCACAGGACAAGGCACAGTAGGCAACCAGAGTCTAGAACAGAAGACAAAGCTGGAACTTGAAGGCAGGGTTGGAATTGAAGGCAGGAAGCAGGGCATGAGTGGGACTGGACACAAGAATAAGCTGAGGCAAGGTTGGAGCCAATAGGAATAAACAAAGGCAAGGCTGGAGACGAGGCAGGAACAGTGTTGAGGCACAGCTGGAGATAAGGCAGGAATAGCTGAGACAGGGCTGGAGTGCAACAGACAAGTTAGACACCACTAGGAGACCTGTGTTGCAAAGGCAAAGAATGAGGGTCCCATGGTTCCTTATAAGGGCCCTCACTAATGATGCCATGATAGCTGGTGCCCTGGAATGAGGAGGTTTGGAACACACTGAAAGAGGCAGCAGGTACACCAGAATGAGGCTAGAATACTGGAACATCAGAGTAAGGCTTGGAGCATATCTAGAATGAGGCTTGGAGCATAGTCGAACAGGGAAACTGGCAGCAGAGCAGTGTAGGAGGGACGCAGTACTGGGGAGGCAGTCCAGAGAAGCTGAGGAGCCCGATCACTAGAAGGAAAGGTGAGTCGGGACCGGGGGAGGAGGCATGGCCAGGGACATGACAGCTAAACATTGATCTCAGCAGCTTTTAAGAAATGAAATAAAAGTTGAAATCAAAGATTTTAATAATTTAAGTGTGGGCCATATTAGGGGATGCAAGGCTGGGGGTTTATGGCATGATTTTGCTTTGGCTTTTGTAAATAGAACGTATCTCACTGCATCTATCAGTTTATGTAACAGAAAAGTTCCCCCTCAAAGTTGCTGTATGAGGATGAGTGATATGGATATACCATTTTGTCTCCCCCCCCCCCCCCTTCCATTTTGTGTAGCTGAAGAGAGGAGCAACGCAACCTCAGGGAAGCCAGGACCCCGGGAAAGGGAGTCCTTTGATGCCCGGAACATACTGAAGGTCAGTACAGAAGTGTGCTCATGCCAGTCTAGTAACAAATTGAAGGTTAATTTAGCAGTGCGCTGATGACATCCAGTGTGGCAGTACATTAATGGTTAGTACTGATGGTCAGTATGGAAGTGCATTGATAGTTTCCCTAGAATGCACTGATGGTCACTGTGTCGTGGGAAATGTAAGGTAGTGTGTGAAGTCTGAGATATAAATAGGTCTAGTAGTAGCCTAATGGTTAGTCAGTGGCCTGAGAACTTGGGGAATTGTGTTTGATTCCCACTGCAGCTTCTTATGACTCTGGGCAAGTCACTTAACCCTCCATTGCCCCAGGTACAAAATAAGTACTTGTATATAATATGTAAACCACTTAATCACAGAAAAGCAGTGTATCAGATCCCATCCCTTTTCCCTTTACTGGAGATATCTGTATGATTGCACACTGATAGAGAGAAGTCAACAGAAAAATACGTCCTTTTTCTGGTGTTCTTCCTCTCCTGCCCTATCCAAAGATAAATTATCTAGGCAAGGGCTAAAAGGGATGCCTTCTCTCACGTCAACTTCTCAGCTGCAGTTATTCTCCCTCCCCAGAACCCAATCACTTTATATCTGTAACGTGCGTGATGCCCGAGGCTTGAACATGGATTGTTTGTGCCACTGTGCAGCCAATCCAAGGAGCCAGCCATATTGCTTTCTTAATTGCCACGATGGTGAATTGACTGCATTCAGTCCCTTTTTGAGTGGGATGATTCTTCTCTTCCTTGCCACTAGGCCCAAAAAACCTAGAGTACATAAACTATTTTGACAGATAGTTACGTTTTAGCATGCAACACAATAAATCTGTTGATTTATTTCTAAGTTGTAAAAGAAGCAAGAAGGAAAGAGACTTGTCTGGCTGTCCCAACACCATATTCACTTGCAGGCCTCCATGAGCTGCTGACATACCAGTTTTTAGACACTAAACTAGTATAGTTAGAAAGTTCTAGCCTTAAACAGACTAAAGCGTTATGAGTGATGCCTTCTGCTTGGCATACAGAGTGGGGGGTTCCTTAAAGTTCCCCTCTGTCTCCTATACTATTTAATGTATTTTTTTAGTCCCTTGGGTAATTTGCTTCGTTCTTTAAGTTTATCTTTCTACATATATGCTAATGATGTCCAAATCATGTTTCTGGTAATTTCTTTATTTAATGATCTTTGTACTGTTGTCAATGATTTTTTTTTTTTAACATCTCTCAATTGATGAGTTCCAGTAAGCTTAAATGGAATGCTGAAAATACCTTTTTTTGTAGGTAAGGGGGAAAAAAAATCATCCTCCAGAACTGAATTTAAAACTTGATGGAATTGTAATCCTTTTGCAGAACACAGTTTGCTGCATTATATCTAGATCTTATTCTAAGTTGTGCCCACTTCATCAAATTCGTTCTTATTTTTCATTGGATAACTTAACAGAAATCAGTGCATAAGTACATAAATATTGCCATACTGGGACAGACCCAAAAGTCCATCATGCCCAGCATCCTGATTTCAACAGTGGCGAATCCAGGCCACGAGTACCTATCAAGATCCCAAAACAGTACAACACATTTTATGCTGCTTATCCTAGAAATAAGCAGTGGATCTTCCCCAAGTCTATTTTAATTATGGCTTATGGACTTTTCTTTTAGGAAGCTATCCGAACCTTTTTTAAACCGCACTAAGCTAACTGCTATACATTCTCTGACAACGAATTGCAGACTTTAATTACACATTGAGTGAAGAAATATTTTCTCCAATTCATTTTAAATGTACTACTGTGTAGCTTCATTGCATGCCCCCTAGTCCTTGTATTTTTGGAAAGAGTAAACAATCCATTGCATTCATTATTTTATAGACCTCTATCATATCTCACCTAAACTGTCTCTTCTCCAAGCTGAAGAGCCCTAGCCGCTTTAGCCTTTCCTCATAGGTAAGTTGTTCTATCCCCATTATCATTTTCATTGCCTTTCTCTGTACCTTTTCTAATTCCAGCATATCTTTTCTGAGATGCAGTGACCAGAACTGCACACATTATTTGAGGTGCAGTCAATCCATGGAGCAATACAAAGGCATTATAATATCCTCATTTTTGTTTTCCATTCTTTTCCTAATACCTAACATTCTGTTTGCTTTCTTAGCTGCTGCCGCACACTAAGCAGAGGGTTTCAACATTTCATCAACGATGATGCCTAGATCCCTTTCCTAGTCGATGTCTCCTAACGTGGAACCTTGCATTACGTAGTTATATTTCGAGTTCCTCTTTCCCACATGCATCACTTTGCCGTTGCTCACATTAAATGTCTTCTGCCATTTGGATGCTCAGTCTCCCAGTCTCGTAAGCTCCTCTTGTCATTTTTCACAATCCTCTTGCAATTAAACAACTTTGAATAACTTTGTGTCATCAGTAAATTTAATTCCTTACTAGTTACTCCCATATCTAGATAATTTATAAATATATTAAAAAGCAACAGTCCCAGCGCAGACCCCTGGGGAACCCCACTATCTATGTACATAAATACATAAGTAATGCCATACTGGGAAAAGACCAAGGGTCCATCGAGCCCAGCATCTTGTCCACGACAGCGGCCAATCCAGGCCAAGGGCACCTGGCAAGCTTCCCAAACGTACAAACATTCTATACATGTTATTCCTGGAATTTTGGATTTTTCCAAGTCTGTTTAGTAGCGGTTTATGGACTTGTCCTTTAAGAAACCGTCCAACCCCTTTTTAAACTCTGCTAAGCTAACCGCCTTCACCACATTTTCCAGCAATGAATTCCAGAGTTTAATTACACGTTGGGTGAAGAAAACTTTTCTCCGATTTGTTTTAAATTTACTACACTGTAGTTTAATCGCATGCCCCCTAGTCCTAGTATTTTTGGAAAGCGTGAACAGACGCTTCACATCCACCTGTTCCACTCCACTCATTATTTTATATACCTCTATCATGTCTCCCCTCAGCCGTCTCTTCTCCAAGCTGAATAGCCCTAGCCTCCTTAGTCTTTCTTCATAGGGAAGTCGTCCCATCCCCGCTATCATTTTAGTCGCCCTTCGCTGCACCTTTTCCAATTCTACTATATCTTTCTTGAGATGCGGCAACCAGAATTGAACACAATACTCAAGGTGCGGTCGCACCATGGAGCGATACGGCGGCATTATAACATCCTCACACCTGTTTTCCATACCTTTCCTAATAATACCCAACATTCTATTCGCTTTCCTAGCTGCAGCAGCACACTGAGCAGAAGGTTTCAGTGTGTTATCGACGACGACACCCAGATCCCTTTCTTGGTCCGTAACTCCTAACGTGGAACCTTGCATGACGTAGCTATAATTCGGGTTCTTTTTTCCCACATGCATCACCTTGCACTTGCTCACATTAAACGTCATCTGCCATTTAGCCGCCCAGTCTCCCAGTCTCGTAAGGTCCTCTTGTAATTTTTCACAATCCTGTCGCGAGTTAACGACTTTGAATAACTTTGTGTCATCAGCAAATTTAATTACCTCGCTAGTTACTCCCATCTCTAAATCATTTATAAATATATTAAAAAGCAGCGGTCCTAGCACAGACCCCTGAGGAACCCCACTAACTACCCTTCTCCATTGTGAATACTGCCCATTTAACCCCACTCTCTGTTTCCTATCCTTTAACCAGTTTTTAATCCACAATAGGACATTTCCTCCTATCCCATGACCCTCCAATTTCCTCTGTAGCCTTTCATGAGGTACCTTGTCAAACGCCTTTTGAAACTCCAGATACACAATATCAACCGGCTCCCCTTTGTCCACATGTTTGTTTACTCCTTCAAAGAATTGAAGTAAATTGGTCAGGCAAGATTTCCCCACACAAAAGCCGTGCTGACTCGGTCTCAGTAATCCATGTCCTCGGATGTGCTCTGTAATTTTGTTTTTAATAATAGCCTCTACCATTTTCCCCGGCACCGACGTCAGACTCACCGGTCTATAATTTCCCGGATCTCCCCTGGAGCCTTTTTTAAAAATGGGCGTTACATTGGCCACCCTCCAATCTTCCGGTACCACGCTCGATTTTAAGGATAAGTTGCATATCACTAGCAGTAGCTCCGCAAGCTCATTTTTCAGTTCTATCAGTACTCTAGGGTGAATACCATCCGGTCCAGGAGATTTGCTACTCTTCAGTTTACCGAACTGCCCCATTACGTCCTCCAGGTTTACCGTGAAGTCAGTAAGTTTCTCCGACTCGTCCGCTTGAAATACCATTTCCGACACCGGTATCCCACCCAAATCTTCCTCAGTGAAGACCGAAGCAAAGAATTCATTCAGTCTCTCTGCTACGTCTTTGTCTTCCTTGATCGCCCCTTTTACCCCTCGGTCATCCAGCGGCCCAACCGATTCTTTTGCTGGCTTCCTGCTTTTAATATACCGAAAAAATTTTTTACTATGTTTTTTTGCCTCTAATGCTATCTCTTTTTTGTAATCCCTCTTGGCCTTCTTTATCTGCGCCTTGCATTTGCTTTGACACTCCTTATGCTTCTCCATAGAGAATATTGACCATTTAACCCTACGCTCTATTTTCTATCTTCCAGTTTTTAATCCACAATAGGACACTTACCTCCTGTCCCATGACTCTCCAATTTCCTCTGGAGTGTTTCATGAGGTACTTTGCCAAATGCCTTTTGAAAATCCAGGTATACAGTATCAGCCAGCTACCTTTATGCACATGTTTGTTCACCCCTTCAAAGAAATGTAATAGATGGTGAGGCAAGATTTCCCTTCACTAAATCCATTTTGGCTTTGTCCCATTATGCATTGATTTTTATTTTTTTCCTTCCATAGACTATTGTAATTTTTTTATATTTAGGAATGTCATAGAATTTAGCATCTAGGTTGCAAAATGTAGCAGCTAGATTTATAGGGACCAATATTCAGACCAAGGGAGTTAGCCAAGCTGCCTCCTGTGGTCAACGCTGAGCCCAGCTATTCACTGCTGGGCCGTTTCCTGTGACTGGCATTGAATATCCAGTTTATTTTTTGGTGCTTTCTACTTAGCCAGCCAAGTCAGTATTCAGCACTGGCTGGTTAAGTTGAAACCAGTCAAAGGTAGTCCTGCTATTTAACCAGCGATGTACTGAATATTTATGGATAGCCAAAATATTACGTGATATACCCAAATGTTCGCAAAGTGCTGATTGGGAATATTGAGCAGGAGATAATAGGCTATTTCTCGCTGAATATTCATGGATAGCCGGTTAAGCACTATTTAACCGGCCAGGAGCCGTTGCGTGGCCCAGTTGACCAATGTTCATTGTTTTGAGTGAGCCTGGATGCTAGGGATACCCCACATGTGAGAACAAGCAGCCTGCTTGTCCTCGGAGAAAGCGAAGATACTTACCTGTAGCAGGTATTCTCCGAGGACAGCAGGCTGATTGTTCTCACAAACCCGCCCACCTCCCCTTTGGAGTTGTTGTTAGTTTGTTTCTATGCTTTTTGATTAAACTGAAGAGGCACGATCATGCGATGGGCGGGAAGTCGTCTGTGCATGCGCTGTGTGCTGTTCGCACACCAGAAGACTCTGGCAAAACTTTTTATTTTTGCTGGGAAAATGTACCGTTTCCTGGGCCCACGCGGACGTCGACTCACATGTGAGAACAATCAGTCTTCTGTCCTCGGAGAATACCTGCTACAGGTAAGTATCTTCGCTTTTCTGCTCTGTACCTCTTGTTAGGAGAGTTTTATTGGTTGATCTGGGGATGCTCTGTGAATGAATAATTATACTCTGTATTCTCTGTGAGTATGAATTCTGGGTGGAATGAATGAGACATTTTTCTTTCGTGTGTGGTTTGACTCCACTTTGGTTTTATGTGCATATAATTTATATATGAATTTTCATGATTTTGTAATAAACGTAATTGCTTGGCTCCTGTCAGTTTGTAGGTTTTTTTTATCACTCCCAACCATTTTACTCAGTGATTGTAGCTATGAGGAGGGAGTTGGCAGGGGGTGCTGAGGGGGAGGATGGCGGAGGGGGCTTGGGCACCATCTCATCCCTCGCATCAGGCAGCAGATTGCCACAGGTCATCCCTGAGTATACGAGATGTCGTAGGTTGAAAAAAACTTGGTTGTTCCAAAAATATGCTTTATTCCCCCCCCCCCCCCCCCCCCATATTCAGCCAGCAGCATGGTTAGCTGCTGCCGGCACTGACCCTAGATGTTCAGTGCCGGGCTGTATCCAGCGACCAGCATTGAATATCCAGTTTCAGTTTTGTCTGTGTCAACTTAACCTGTTAAGCCAATATGCAGTGGTAACCGGTTAAGTGTTTAGTGGTTAAAGATAGGCCTGCTATTTTTGCGGCCTATCTTAACTACTAAACTTAGCCGGTTAATGCTGAATACTTACACTTACCCGGCTAAGTCACGCAACATGTCCGGCTAGCCGCTAAGTGATAATATTCAGTGGCGATAACCAGCTATCTCGTGCTGAATATTAATGGTTAGCCGCCTAAGTTCTATTTAACTGGCCAGGAGCCATTCTTAGCTGGTTAAATAATGCTGAATGTCAGACCCTTAGAGTTTTTAATGTTGGTTATTATTTAGTGTATTTTCCTTTTGGGGTTCTGTAATTTTAATTAAATTATTTAACCTATTTAGGTATTTGTAAACTGTCCTGAGCTTTTAGTTAGTGTTGGTATATAAAAAATCAGTATTGCCCTTAAGGCTTTGGGAGAGTGTCTGAAGCTTACTTGTGCAGGAAGTTTTATTCAAACTGGGTCACCAATGCAGAAAAATGTATCCCTCTTCCCATTTGTTTCCATTCTCCTTTATGAACAGTTGAAATATCCTACTTTGCCAGTCCTTCTAACAACATTCACTGACAACTGGGGGACGGAGGCATCTGTCCTGTGCCAACAATGGCTCACATGGCAGTGCTGACTTTGCCCCTTCTGACATTATTGCACATTTGAAAAGTGTGCATCTTGCCTCTGGAGATGAGCACAGAATGCCTGTATGTGACAGCAATGCTGTGATGCTGCTGCTGGATATGATCAGTTGACTTTAACCAGTACCGAGAACCATACACAGCTCTACTAGGGAAATAGCACAATCTGCTGTTCAGGTATTAAACCCCCACATAAAGATGCATCAGAACTTCTTGTCAATACATCTTATTTTTTTTTTATTTTTAACCTAGTTTTGTATAGTGAAATTGGACTTATAAGACAACGCCCATGTCTAACTGGCCTAATCATTAACTTTTGAACTGTTATCCAATTTCTTTAAAATTTATGGAACAAATTGGATGCCTAGTGACCCCAGCTCACAGTTTTCAAGTTCCCTCAATGCTCCTAATAATCCATGTTATTTAGTGCTGAGAATCACACACAGGTCCATGAAGGCACCTCTGTTCTCATTCACAACAGTCCCTGCTGTTCCAGCACCAAGCACACAAACTTCTGCCAGTACATCTCATTTTGGAACACATCATTATGCTTACCAAAAACATTTGCCCTAGGAGTGTAGTGTATTTCTGATGGGAGCACTTTGATTAGTGGGTAGGTCAGCATATCTGGCACACAGTTATTTATTTATTTTATATCCTATTAGTCTCTTTAATTAACAAAAAAGTGCAGCAGTAAGCTGTTGCTTCGGTTTTGATTTCTTCTGAGCTACAGATTGTTCCTTCATTCCCCATTTGAGACAAAATTAAGCAAATCTAAAATAAATGAGTCTTCTGGACCTTGACTGGAATCCTAATAAGCAGAGTCCATTCCAGCCTCCTCCCAAGTAATGCTGAGTACTTGCTTCCAACTTCCTTAGCCAGAAATAATGGATTTCATCTGACAGATGCAGATTAGCATTTCATTTTCCTTTTATTGTGGAAGGAATCAGAAATAAGCCTCTGTGAGTATGAAAACATACTAAAAAGATATATATTGTGCATTCAAATAATGCTCAAGGCTTTCCTTATTTCTTTATGTGCAGCAACGTGGGGGTGAATTCTATATTGGGTATTAGACAATTGTGTGTAATTCAGCATATGTAGAAGATTTATATTAGTTAAAATGCACATAATGTTTATATAGATGAATATTCAATTTTGAAATATTTTCATTTAAATCATTTATATCCTTGCTAGGCACATTTCAGAACAAATAAGGGTGCCTGTTGTCAAGGGTTTGTCGTGTCTGTCCTTTTGTGCACAACAGACATTCACCAATGTGCATGTGCAGCCCTTTAATCAAGCGAGCACATATGTATTCCAATGCTGAGGAAGAAAACAGGAGCAACAGTGGAGTTTCTGCTGATGCCACTGCTCCCAACCACTGTTCCTGCCCCAGGCTCTCTCCCACAGACCCTGTCTGGGGAGTACAGAGGTGCAGAGTCAATCCCCAGCATGCAGCGTGGAGGAAGTGTAGTCAAAAGGGCAAAGAGTACAGGCTTACTGGACTGCTACTACTTCACCCATAGTACTATGCCCTAAGAAACTGAGAGGAACCTAGGATGAGAAGAGAAATGGACAAGACCTCAATAAAAGAAAAGAGAGAGAGGAAGAGGAATCTAGGAATAAAAGAGATGAAGGTGCATGGAAATAAAAAGGAATTTAAGAGGAAGAAGACTGGGGATAGTGAAAAATGAGAGGAGATAAGTGGAAAGGAAGCCAGTGATGGGCAGATGAAGGGGAGAAAGAACTGAAAGGGATGATGAAGCTAAAAGGTTGATGAAAGAGTAGGATGCTGATACACCAAACTATTTGCATCTCCTTTTTTAAATCCTAGAACTGCGCACGTGTAGGATTGATTATAAACAGACAAAGAAATCTTAATGCAGATTGAAAAACATGACAGTTGTGTGTCCTGTTCTTGCTTAAGCAGGACATAGACAATGTCTTTAACACATCAGACTTTCCTGAATAAAGCGGGACACCTTACCACCTAATCATATTACTGCTTCTCTTTTCCCACCACTATAAATACTAGCAATCCTTCCTTACATTTTCAGTTGAGCAGTCACACACCATAATTCAGAGCTGCAGCGCTTAATCCTACCTATATGTTCCCAGAAGTGTTCTTTGTACCAAACAACTTTCATTACGGAATAAAAACAAATAACAGCTGCAGCAACAGGAGAGACTTGGTGGAGACAGATGAGAGTGATAGGCTCAGACATTTGCTGGGGTTAGAGGGGCAAATGAAAGAATCTGTTTGTAATGGGAGAAAGATGAGAGTGGTAGCTGTGAAGGGTCCATTCGGATCAGAGTCATTGATTCCCATGGGTCCAGGAACTGTTTAACACTGGGGATGCTTTGTTATCAAGGAGACATATGTCCTCCTCATCTACCATCAGTAGAGACCATTGAAACAGACCGCATTTAAAGTCTGCTCGATTCATGCAAAGGATTCTGCTGCATTGGCACTGCGTTCAAACCAGGAAGAGGGTTCCAGCACACGATCTCCCCTATTCTAAACTTCTCTTGTTAGAAAAAAATTCAACAATCGCTTTTCATACCCTTCTCTTCTATTGTGCTCCTTCCTTAACAGTGGAAGATTGGGAGAATGTATATCGATCAATAGCAGATGCAGTGTTGAAATTCCCAAATCTCTTAATCTGGGGAGAGTTTAACACCCATCTTGATGACAACACAAAACTTTGTTCCTTGAGATTTTCAAAGTTCTTGGAAGATATTTGGGTAACATGATGTGTTAAAGGGCCAGCACATATCGCAGGCTATACCCCGGATCTAGTAATGACTGATTCTTCAGATCTGCTTCATTGTACTAACCCACTGACGGTGCCAGTCTCCTGGTCCGATCAGTATTTCCTTCATTTCAAATTATCACTTTAGAAACTAGTTCAGATAGCTATGCCTTCGACTATTCGGACCAGATGTCCGAAACTTCTGGATCCCTCTCTCTGTGTCCCCCTGTCTCTGATAACTTTCCCATAGAGTTAAAGACCAATCATTGGAATCATGTCGTACGGAAGCACTGGATAACATCGCTCCTATGAAAACCATCAATGCACGGATGAAACGTTCCCAGCCTTGGTATCACCCTGACCTGAAATTATGTAAAGAACAGGTGCATAAAGCTGAACAGCAATGATGACTATGGAGAGCTGAAGAGTTAAAAAAATAAATGTAAACAATGTCAATGGTATTTTTTGACCCAAGGGTAGGAAAGGTTTCCTACTTTTCTAAACAAATTCAACAAGCCTCAAACTTGCCTAAACAACTCTTTTTCATTATAAAACAACTGACAGCAAAACCAGAGATGAGGGTAGTTACACCGCACCTGGACTCTGAGGTCTTGGCTAACTTCTTTTTATTTAAAGTTGATGAGCTACGAGCTAATTTTTCCACTACAATAAATATGTTAGAAGATGTTTCCGTCTCGAGTCTCTCCGGGTCATGGCATTCATTCGATCCCCCCATCTTTTGCATCATTTTAGAAAATAATATCAAATCTCTCCATCACTTATTGCTGTTTAGACCCTATACCTTCAGATTGGCTCAAAATTCTATCCCTGGGTTTGCAAGCACATTTACACTCCATGATAGTAAAAAGTCTCATAGAAGGAGTTATTTTGAAGGTTCTAAAAGAAGCACTGGCTACTATTGCCCAGTCTCTAACCTTTCATTTCTGGCAAAGGTATTGGAAACCGTTGTGCTCTCACAATTTCAATCATATTCAGAATCTATAAATACGTTACATCCAAGACAATCTGGTTTCAGGCGAGGTTACAGCACAGAGACAGTACTAACAGCCCTACTAAGTGCACTTCATTCAAGACCTGAAAGGCCACATTGCTTTGATTATTTCACTCGACCTATCTGCGGCGTTTGATCTGATTGACCATAGCTTATTACTCAAACACTTGCAGTCACTTGGTATCTCTGGCACCTTCTACAATTGGTTTTCTTCCTTTCTTAGTAGTCGTACTTTTAAAGTAGTACAGAACTCATCTGTTTCTAAATCTCATCCCATCTCTTGTGGTGTCCCACAGGGATCAGTTTTATCGCCATTGTTGTTTAATCTATTTGTCAGTACACTGGCGTTGCTCATTCAATCCTTAGGTATTAGCTTGTACTCCTATGCAGATGATTTCCTTTTGATCCACTATGTAAATCCATCCAACATAGCCAGTGCAGGACTGTCTCGGCGAGGTTGCCAGATGGCTTTCAAGCATCATTTGATATTACACCTGGATAAGACAATTGTTTTCTTAAAGCCCTGTGGGGAAGTACTTGAAGGCACTCTTTCAGGGCTTTCAGAAAGCAAAGCTGAAAGTTTGGCTCCCAAAGAAGCATATCATGAAACGGAGGCGCTCTGTTGAACAAACCAAACAAGCAAAAGACAGACTTCTTCAATACAGATGTAGACGTGTTCTTCAAGTCCTAAGATTTGTATGAAAAACTACCGATTTGATGTTGCAAGTTATCAGTGTGAATAATAAAGAATTAATTAAAATTATGTAAAAAAAACATTAAAAAATTAGAGGAGGTTTTTCTGACCTATGAGGATGTTCGCACAGCTGTCAGGTTTGTAACAATTTAGACAACAAGCCGAGCATGTGAGGTCTTTTCCTCCTTCATAAATTATTGGACTTGGAAATCTTAAATTAATAGACTTAAAATAATTTGATTGAACAAGCACAATCTATTATTCTTGCTTTCTTTGATTATTTGAGTATTCTATAATTATGCACTCAAATGGCATAGTCAAGAACAAAAAGTAGCGTGATCAACATGACACTTTCAAAAAGCCAAGGAGATGAATAGTTGAAAAAGTACTTTAATAAAGGATGAGACTCAACACAGCACCGTGTTTCGGGGAACCTCGTGCCTCAGGAGCCTGTATCTTGTCAATGCCGGTAAAAAGTACAAACCGAATGAAGCCTTTAAAAAGGCTGATAATTGGTAAGCATACCAGGCAAATGGGTAATAGAAAAAACGAAACTGTGAGGATAATCGAATGCAATAAGTGCTCAACAGAAAAATCGCTGTCACTTTTGACCCAGCCTCCTCTTTTAGTTGATATCTGGGCAGTGGAGATCCTACTATTGTGAAAGGTGTATGTATCCACCTTCCCTCTTCTCCCATAAGAATATAAGAGTAGCCATACTGTGTCAGCCATCTAGCCTGTTTTCCAAACAGTAGCCAGGCCAGGTCACAAGTACCTGGCAGAAACCCAAATCGTGGCAACACTCCATACTACAAATCCCAGGGCAAGCAGTTGCTTCCCATGGCTGTCTCAATAGCAGACTATGGACTTTTCCTCCAGGAATTTGTCCAAAACTTTTTTTAAACCCATATACACTAACCGCTGTTACCACATCCAGAGCTTAACTATTCCTTGAGTGAAAAAATATTCCCTCCTATTTGTTTTAAAATTATTTCCATGTAACTTCAAGTGTCCCCCTAGTCTTTGTACTTTTGGAATGAGTAAAAAATTGATTTACTTCTACTCATTCTACAACACTCAGGATTTTGTAGACCTTAGTCATATCTTCCCTCATCTGTCTCTTTTCCATGCTGAAGAGCCTTAACCTCTTTAGCTTTTCCTGATACGAGAGGAGTTCCATCCCCTTTATGATTTTGGTCGCTCTTTGAACCTTTTCCAATTCCGCTATATATTTTTTGAGATACGGTGACCAGAACTGAATGCAATACTCAAGGTGCAGACACACCATGGAGCGATAATATTTTTGGTATTATTCACCATCCCTTTCCTAATAATTCCTAGCATCCTGTTTGCTTTTTTGGCTGCCGCCTCACACTTAGCAGAAGATTCCATCATATTATCTACAGCCACTCAGATCTTTTTCTTGAGTGCTGACCCTCAAGGTGGACCCTAGCATCAGGTAACTATGATTCGGATTATTCTTTCCAATGTGCTTCACCTTGCATTTGTCCACATTAAATTTCACCTGCCATGATCCAAGATGGCGCCTAGTGACGCTTGAACACTCTGAGCTCTGGAAAGATTTCGAAGAAGCTGAATGCTAAGGAGTTTCCCCATACTTAGGATGGAGAAACGAAAAGGGAAAACCGGGGTACTTACCTCCTCAACCCCAGTGAAAACCCCTCCTATCCGGCAGGCAACTTTGGAAGATTTCGAGGTGAGAACGTCTGAAGAGCGGAGGCTCGCTTCAATGGGTTCTGCACCGTTGTGTGCAGACCATAGCATGGAGAGAGCGTTGTTGAGCCCTCCCTCCTGTACAGCTCCCCCGTGACCCAGAAGAGATTAGATGTCGACGGAGCCACAACCAGCGGAGGTATCGGAAGGGCCGGCGCTGGCTGAGGGAGGAGGTCCTCGAGATGCCCTGACTCTGAAAAAATTGACACCAAAAGGGACAGGAATGTTACTCCCCTCTTGTTCTCCTCGTGATTTGCCTTCCAGTGGAAACGGAAGTTTGGTGAAACCAGCTGTGGTGACAATGGAGTCATTGTGGGATGCCATACAAGGTTTGAATTCCACTTTCATTACTATTTCAAACTCCTTTACAGGAGAAGTAAAGGGAATGAAACAGACTATTCAAAATCTGTCCGAAAATACTCAAGAGCAAGCAAGTCAAATAACAGTATTGAAGGAAGAAGTAGCTAAACTCCAAAATGTAGCAACACTGCTTGTAAAAGAAAAGGATATTCAAGTTTGTAAACTTGAATTCCTGGAAAATCAAGGCTGTAGAAATAATCTCAGATTTATAAATTTTCTGAAATCTCCATTAATAACTGCCTTGGATATGTTAAAAAATATTTTGGAGAAATATTAGGTACACCTATTGAAGGTTTTCCACCTATACTTAGAGCTCAATACATAAAAGGCTCTTCAAGATCTCCCAATGAGCAACTACAACTTGTTCCTGAACTAAATTTGATAGAATTTTTGCAAAGCTCATTGGAGGTAGTGACTGAAAGAACCACACTTCTAGTGTCTTTTGCCCTGGAATCAGACAGGAATAATATTTTCAGAGTTTATTTTCGTCATATTAATGCACTTTTTTGGGGAAGTAAAATTCAAGTTTTTCCAGACTTGGCCAGAGACACACAAATACGAAGAAGAGAATTTTTGGCACTTAAACCAAGAGTTCTCAACGTAGGAGCTATGTTTAAATTAAAATTTCCTTGTAGATGTTTTGTGTCCCTGGAAAATCATGATTATCTTTTTTTTTATTTCCCCCCCCCCCCCCCCCCCAAAATGTGGCATTTTATAATTTCTAAAGCAAGTGTTAGAAAATCTTTGTATACTCCCACAAGTTAACACTATAGGTCGATTGCGAGTTTTTTTCAGCTCCTCCTTGCTTTAAAGATATTTTTTTTTCTTTGTTGTTAAAATTATATTACCTTGTACTTGGATCAAATAGGATTGTGGACAACATTTAAAAGAAAAGGTCTTAAGAATGTATATTTCCATTAAATGTAAGGCTATTTCTTTGACATTTACATCATTTATATGTAAATGTGAATGTCAAAATTAATACAAATATTAAATATATTTAAAAGAAATGTCATCTGCCATTTAGATGACCAGTCTTCCAATTTCCTAAGGTCTTCCTGCAATATTTCACAGTCCACATGTGTTTTAACAACATTGAATAGTTTTGTATCACCTGCAAATTTGATCACCTCGCTCATCGTTCCGATTTCCATACCAGGCAGCAGAGTGCTCAGAAGTCTCAGACCTCTCAGCAGCCAAAACCGGGGACAGAGTTTTGACAACTTCCAGGAGACTGTAGCCTCAGGCTCTATCTATTTTGGATGACCTGGTAGGATGGAGGCTAAAAATCTTTGCAAACATATGGCCTTTATAACCTCAATCCAGTTGGATCTCAAAATAGCCCCAAAAGAATATCATTTTCAGCTTTTGGAACTTCTTCCAAATTGCACCCCTGAGACTGTAAGATCAAGTTCTCAACATCAGGAAATATGTACGAAGAAGCTATTCCCTCTTGCAGGCCAATTCATCGGGGGAAAGAGGACAAGGATTTTATTCCAAGTATTTCCTGATCATGAAAAAGATGGGAGGATTCCATTCCATTCTGGACCTAAGGGCCCTGAAAAACTTTCTCACCAGACAAAAGTTCAGGATGATTTCCCTGGGATCTCTAAAATGGGGACTGATAATGATCTTTGGACTTAAAAGTTCAGTATATCTGCGTACAGACATAGCCAAGTCACAGGAAGCATCCAAGATTTGTCATAGGGAAGCACCACTAACAGTATTGCTGTCTGCCTTTTGGCCTTGTTCCAGCACCTTGCATCTTCACAAAATGTCTCATAATTACACCTGCATATCTACACAGACTGGGCGTGCACATGATTTCCTATTTGGATGATTGGCTGGTAAAAGCACACTTCTTGAGAAGGAGCAGAGATCTGTGCAATTAACCATTTGGGTATTGCATTTGCTAGGGTTTGTCATACGTTTTCACAAGTCTTATTTAAGTACAACACAGCAATCGGAGCTCATAAGAGCCTTGCTGTACTCGACTCAAGGAACTTCATTTTTTCCACAACAAAGACCACAAAGTTGGTATCAGTTATGAAAGAAATTCAGCAGAGTCTAAGTATCAGCTGATCAAATGTTGATGACGTTGAGCCACAGGGTGTCCATAGTTCATGTAATACTTCTGGCATGCTTTCATTTGATATGGGCCCCCTGGACTCTATCCACTCAATGGACTCCATCCACAGGGAACCTTTGAGTTGTATTATCTTGGTAGACAGCCCATTCCAATCCAACAAAAGGAGTGCCCTTCCAAATACCTCAGATTCAAGCAACTCTAAGTACATATGTGTCCAAACTGGGCTAGGTAGCTCATGGAGATGGATTTCACACCCAGGGGATATGATCTGTTCAGGAATAACTTCATCAGATAAACTTCATGGAGCTAAGGGGAGTATGGAACCACCTGTATTCACTTTCCACATAGCTCTTCGTGGGTCAATAAATGAAAACCATTCTGGCAGAAGTAGAAGTCTGGAAGTAGTTAAAGTCCCAAGTAACCAGGGCAAACCACTGGTGAAAAGTGTCCAAACGTTTATTTGCCAGAAGTAAATCTACTACTACTACTACTATTATTTATTTATTTATTTATTGCATTTGTATCCCACATTTTCCCACCTTTTTGCGGGTTCAGTGTGGCTTACAATATGAGATGAATGATGGAAATACAACTTGTTACAAATTGGTTATGAATTACATTGTGCAGAGTTATGCGAGACAATCGAAGTGTCGTTAAGGAATGTAACAATGGAACACAAACATTGAAATGTTGGAAGAAGACAATGAGAGCTTAAAGGGCGATAATAAGGAATAAAGACATATGGTATGCATATTTCTGTGAGTAAAGGTATGAGTGATGTGAGATTACGGGGGATGAGAGTTCAGAAGTGGATGTATGATGCATTAGTGAACAGTGAGTGTGGACTTTATGTGTTTTGGCTCTTTCTGTAAATTTTTTCAAAAAGATGGGTACTACTACTTATCATTTCTACAGCGCTACTAGACGTATGCAGCGCTGTACACTTGAACATGAAGAGACAGTCCTTGCTTGACAGAGCTTACAATCTAATTAGGACAGACAAACAGGACAAACAAGAGATAAGGGAATATTAAAGTGAGGATGATAAAATAAGGGTTCTGGACAAGTGAATAAGGGTTAGGAGTTAAAAGCAGCATCAAAAAGTTAGCTTAAATTTGAAGACGGCCAGAGATGGAGCTTGACGTACCGGCTCAGGAAGTCTATTCCAGGCATATGGTGCAGCAAGATAAAAGGAACGGAGTCTGGAGTTAGCAGTGGAGAAGGGTGCAGATAAGAGAGATTTACCCAGTGAATGGAGGAGAAGGGTGCAGATAAGAGAGATTTACCCAGTGAACGGAGTTCCCGGGGAGGAATGTAGGGAGAGATGAGAGTGGAGAGGTACTGAGGAGCTGCAGAGTGAATGCACTTATAGGTCAATAAGAGGAGTTTGAACTGTATGCGGAAACGGAGAGGAAGCCAGTGAAGTGACTTGAGGAGAGGGCTAATATGAGCATAACAACACTTGCAGAATAGTAGTCGTGCAGCAGAATGTTGAACAGATTGAAGAGGAGAGAGATGGCTAAGTGGGAGACCTGTGAGAAGTAAGTTGAAATAGTCTAAACGAGAGGTGATAAGAGTGAGGATGAGGGTTCTGGTAGTGTGCTCAGAAAGGAAAGGACGAATTTTGGTGATGATATAGAGAAAGAAACAACAGGTTTTAGCAGTCTGCTGAATATGTGCAGAGAAGGACACAAAGTGTTTTGGCTGGAGAGCCTTCCTCAGGAGTCAAATTCTTCAACTCCATAGAGTTGTATAAACATGTAGAACAACATACTTCTGTAGCAATGATATCACGTCAGAGTGAGCGCTCCTGCTAGCTTAAAAAACCGTCAGTGAGGCAAATAAACTTTTGGACACTTTTCACCAGTGGTTTGCCTTGGTTACTTGTGACTGTCCCACTTCCACCCTTGCTGCGTGGTTTTTGCTCTTTTCTTGTAGAAGGTGCATGGACCCCTTTCTGGTTTTTTCCTCATAAGTAGAAGTCTAGCAGAATTTGTTCCTCAAGAGAAACCTGAGAACTTTAGGACACTAGTTGACAAGGAAAAGGAGTATGGAGATACATGATCAGGTTGAAGTTTTCAAAACAGCATTGAGAGCTGTGCACTTCAATCCTCAGATATGATGTGTGAGAAAAACTCACCAACTTGCTTGAGTTACACCCTCTTCCTTTGCTCAGATCCATTGTGTTACACTTTGAACCAAATAGCGTTGCTCTGTCACGTGCAGTTTAAAACACAACACTGTGGGCATCAGAAGAGGAAGCTGTGGGTTAACAAGCAGATGTGCATAGTAAGTTGTGAGTGTAGGTAAAGAAAAGGGAATCAGAGTGGTGTAAGTGGGGAGTGTGAGTGAGGGGTTCTGAAGTGCTTCAGGATGAGAGTAAGGGCATTATGGAGGGGGGGGATCCAAAGAGGTGCAGCAGGGTATGGAGAGAGAAGAGGAAGGTGGAGGTAGAGAGGAATGCAAGGAAAATGAGGAGATCAAAAATTGTGCATCAGGGTGGGGAAAGAGTAACTAAGCGGATTAGAGATGCTGAGGGATGTGAGTGAAGGGATTGGAAGGACAGTAGAGTGTGAGTGAATCATCTCAAGAGTCAAGATCCCCTCTGTCTCCTTCCGTCCCTCATTTCTCTTCCTCTGCCTTCATTCCTTTTCTTTCCTTTGCTCTCTGATTCCATCTTCTCCTCCGTCTACATCTCCAATTCTCTACATTGCCCCCCCCCCTCTCTCTCTGCTCCAGCCTACCTGCGATGCCACCGCCTTTTTTCTTTTCTGAGATTTCTTTTTCCTCATCCCTCTTATGCCTTTACCTTCCCTTATTCTCTTTCCCCTTTCCTTCTTTCTCATCATGTTCCATTCTGTTCCATGTGCTTGCTAGACTATATTTTGAGGTCAAAGACACCAAACACTGAGATTCCTTTCCCCCTAACACTGACCAAATAAATTAACTAAAAATATTAGAAAATTGCTTTATTTTTATAAAGTAAAACAAAATTTTACATAATTTAATATACAGATATATGGAAAGTAGGCAAATAGTTTTATCTAGAGTCTTGATATACTACCATTCACTTATGAATATGCCAAGGCAGTTCACAAAGTAAACACAGCTGATATCTAGAACAAGAGTGGAAATAACAGCAGCCCACATCTTGCCTCACAGTGGCCCAGGAAACACATTGCAGTTCACCCAAATCCTTAACGGACAAAGTATACCAAGCAGCCTTATTAGAGAGCATAACATACCTATTATCCCCTGCATTCAGCCCACTTAACTAATTTCTTTTCCAGTATGTCTTGGTATTAAAATCAGTTTGACAGTCTTGACTCATTCTCCTGTAATGTTGTAGAATACCTAGGAGGTGGTAGCAAACATAACCTGTAGAATATGTTGCTATGGCAACGCTGTAGTTTTGCTGATATGACCATACAGGACCAAATTGCCAAGAGTCTTTTGCTATCAAATCAGCTAGTATGCTTCCCTTCACCAAGGTAATTTATACCTGTTTACTTTCACTTTAAACACATTTAAAATGTCCTGACTAAAACAGTAGCTTCTACTGAAAAGAAACTCCTTTTCTGAACCCTACATTGACCTCCTTCCTACCTAACTGCCCAAGGATGACCTGAAATACTCCTTTCTTTCCTTAAACCCTGAGATGAATTCCCTCCTGCCTGACATCTCAAAGATAGAGAAAAAAATCCCATCCTTTCTAGTGCTGTAAGCTCCAGCCTATAGCCCATCTGTTCTAGTTTTTTTTGCAAAAAAAAAAGATACTTATTAGATGCACACAAAACAAAATTACAGAGCACATCCAAGGACAAGAATTACTGAGACCAAGTCAGCACGGCTTTTGTGTGGGGAAATCTTGCCTGACCAATTTACTTCAATTCTTTGAAGGAATAAACAAACGTGGACAAAGGGGAACCGGTTGATATTGTGTATCTGGATTTTCAAAAGGCGTTTGACAAGGTACCTCATGAAAGGCTACAGAGGAAATTGGAGGGTCATGAGATAGGAGGAAATGTCCTATTGTGGATTAAAAACTGGTTGAAGGATAGGAAACAGAGAGTGGGGTTAAATGGGCAGTATTCACAATGGAGAAGGGTAGTTAGTGGGGTTCCTCAGGGGTCTGTGCTAGGACCGCTGCTTTTTAATATATTTATAAATGATTTGGAGAGAGGTGTAACTAGCGAGGTAATTAAATTTGCTGATGACACAAAGTTATTCAAAGTTGTTAAATCGCGACAGGATTGTGAAAAATTACAAGAGGACCTTACGAGACTGGGAGACTGGGCGGCTAAATGGCAGATGACGTTTAATGTGAGCAAGTGCAAGGTGATGCATGTGGGGAAAAAGAACTCAAATTATAGCTACGTCTATGCAAGGTTCCACGTTAGGAGTTACGGACCAAGAAAGGGATCTGGGTGTCGTCGTCGATAATACGCTGAAACCTGCTCAGTGTGCTGCTGCGGCTAGGAAACCGAATAGAATGTTGGGTATTATTAGGAAAGGTATGGAAAACAGGTGTGAGGATGTTATAATGCCGCCGTATCGCTCCATGGTGCGACCGCACCTTGAGTATTGTGTTCAATTCTGGTCCCCGCATCTCAAGAAAGATATAGTAGAATTGGAAAAGGTGCAGCGAAGGGCGACTAAAATGATAGCGGGGATGGGACGACTTCCCTATGAAGAAAGATTAAGGAGGTTAGGGCTCTTCAGCTTGGAGAAGAGACGGCTGAGGGGAGACATGATAGAGGTATATAAAATAATGAGTGGAGTGGAACAGGTGGATGTGAAGCGTCTGTTCACGCTTTCCAAAAATACTAGGAATAGGGGGCATGCGATGAAACTACAGTGTAGTAAATTTAAAACAAATCGGAGAAAAGTTTTCTTCACCCAACGTATAATTAAACTCTGGAATTTGTTGCCGGAGAAAGTTGTGAAGACGGTTAGCTTAGCAGAGTTTAAAAAGGGGTTGGACGGTTTCCTAAAGGACAAGTCCATAAACCGCTACTAAATGGACTTGGGAAAAATCCACAATTCCGGAAATAACATGTATAGAATGTTTGTACGTTGGGAAGCTTGCCAGGTGCCCTTGGCCTGGATTGGCCGCTGTCGTGGACAGGATGCTGGGCTTGATGGACCCTTGGTCTTTTCCCAGTATGGCATTACTTATGTACTTATGTACCATTGCCACATTCCTCTCGCCTCTCTTTGATTTCTTTGGATCTTACACTCAACGTTTTGTCTTTTATATGCTGACACCTCTTCAGCTGACACATTTTCAGCAGCTGTTGGTCACCAGTCTCTTCTTTTTCCCATTGGTCACAATGCACAGCTGCTAAGGGTTGCCACCGGGTTCCAGGTTTTTAGACAGGTAAAACATAGTAACATAGTAGATGACGGCAGAAAAAGACCTGCATGGTCCATCCAGTCTGCCCAACAAGATAAACTCATATGTGATACTTTTTGTGTATACCTTACCTTGATTTGTACCTGTCCTTTTCAGGGCACAGACCGTGTAAGTCTGCCCAGCACTATCCCCGCCTCCCAACCACCAGCCCCGTCTCCCACCACCGGCTCTGGCACTGACCGTATAAGTCTGCCCAGCACTATCCCCGCCTCCCGCCACCGGCTGTGCCACCCAATCTCGGCTAAGCTCCTTAGGATCTATTCCTTCTGAACAGGATTCCTTTATGTTTATCCCACGCGTGCTTGAATTCTGTTACCGTTTTCATTTCCACCACCTCCCGCGGGAGGGCATTCCAAGCATCCACTACTCTCTCCGTGAAAAAATACTTCCTGACATTTTTCTTGAGTCTGCCTGGTGATTCCAGTCCTGGTTTTACTCCACTGTCTGAATGGATCTTTACTTGTAGCCTTGGTTTTCCTAGGGAAATCAATAGAAAAATAAAAACTACAAGTCTTCATAAAGATGGTTAGTAAATCCTAATAAATAAAGGCCATGCACTTAGGGTTAAATTAGGGAGGGATCCTATCCTGGTAATCCTACAGTTGTTCCAGTGGTAAACATTATAACTAATGAGAAGAGGACAAGAACAATCAAGATTGTGGAGTTGAGAGCAGTAGGGACAGGGTTGAAGTGAAAGTTGTACAGATTAGTAAGACAAAAATGCAGGAGCTGCAGTTATATGGGGGACGAGTGGTTAATGCTGGTGCTGATCCTTGAGAGAAATATGAATACTGTTTTGTTCAATAGCATTATGATGATCTCTGCGCTTAATTAAACCAGAAGTCACATTCAGCAATAGTACGTGGGCCACAAAAGCAGCAATTGGACCCTCGATAAACCTTTAATAGCTGGAAAATACATTTACAAGGATGGATATTTTAAAAGACCTCTGTGGTCAGCACTAATACCGAAGTCATCTTATTCTTTACAAACCAATGGAATAACAGAAATAAATTATACATAAAAGGTTGAAAACTGTCTGACTGGGGACAAAATAAATCTCTGAACATTTATCAGCACAGGACCAAATTTGGCATGGAAGAAAAACAATGAAGAGATAAATCAAGTGCAACATTGGGCCAAATCAGACTTGGGAGTTTCAGAGAAATAACTCTTTAAAAAAAAAAAAAAAAGAAGGAGAAATTAGAGCTTACCTGCTAATTTTCTTTCCTTGAGTCCTTCCAGATCAGTCCAGACATGTTTATTAAATTTGCTATACCACTTTTGTTGCAAGCAAATTAAAGCGGTTTATATGAAAAGCAATATAATACAATAAAAACTGAAAGGAATGGCAATTGGAGATAGGAAAGAACTAACTACTTTACCACTTATACCAGAAAAACAGAGGCATATATACAGAGTCAAAAATTCACAATCCAATCCAACTGAAATAACAGTACACACAATCCCCCCCCCCCCCCCCCCCCATCTACCATCCCTGGTCTCTCATCACAGAGTCAGCCTGTGCCTATACAGAAAAAGTCTGCTGAAAAAGGTGCATTTTCAATAGAACTCAAAAGGAAGCATAAGATGTCTCAAGCCAAAACTGCTGCGGTAAGGCATTTCATAGTGCAGGTGATAGAAAAAAAAATGCACTAGATCTAGTAGATTCCCATCTGGACTTAGAGGGGTGTGGAAGAACTAAACTATTATCTTTCAATGAGTGTAAGATACGAGAAGTGTGTAAGGACTCACCAAGAAGCAGGGGAACCACTGTGAAGAACCTTACGGATTAGGGTTAGAATTTTAAATTTAACCCTGAAATCAATAAGTAACCAATGAAGCTGCTGGAGAAGAGGTGAAACATGATCAAAACGAGATGCTCAACAGAGTATACGTACTTCTGTATTTAGTAAAGTTTGCAATCTCTTTAGATTATATTTTGTAATCCCTGCATCAATCACATTTCAATCGTTGTATCTAGAATGAAGGAAGGCATCAAATTCCAATAGATTATGAATTGAACTCAACTTATGCACACACACACACAAGGAAACTCTTCTTAACAACCTGAGAAATTTGAGGACCAAAAGACAGAGCAGAATCTAGAATAACCGCAAGATACTGAAAAGATGAAACAGGGACAATGTGCCTACAAAGTAGAAGAGGATTGATAGTTGGTGGAGCTAATGACCCAGTGACCCAACAAGCTACATTTTTTTTTCAGAATTCAAAACTAAACGACGAACACGTAGCTAATCTGCCACAAGTTCTAAACAAGTTTGAAGAGGCTGTAAATTAATCTGAATTAAAAAAACAAAACAAAAGAAAATCATCAGTATAGTAATAAGAACTGATCCCTGACAATGGAACAAGTAAACCTAAAGGACTAACAAATACATTAAAAAGTATAGGAAAATCATTGACCCCAGAGGGACAGCAGATATCAAGGGGAAGAGAGTTGAGGTAGAAGAAGACTGAACCACCTGAAAAGATCATTGCCCAAGAAAAGGAGCAAACCAGTCCAAAACTACACCAGAGCTATCCAGAGAGGAGAGACGATGTAAAAGAAGATCATGATTGATAAGATCAAATGCCACCACCAGATCAAGAGAGCAATTTCCCCCCTTTCCAAATTACTATGTACAGGCATATTTTCAAAGCACTTAGCCTTCCAAAGTTCCATAGGTTTCTATGGAACTTTGGAAGGCTAAGTGCTTTGAAAATATGCCCAGTAGTTCACTTAATAGGGTAGAAGGGGAAAGGGGAAATGGGACTTGATATACCGCCTTTCTGAGGTTTTTTTGCAACTACATTCAAAGTGGTTTACATATATTCAGGTACTTATTTTTGTACCAGGGGTAATGGAGGGTTAAGTGCACTGTTTCCATGTTAAACTAGCCCAAAATCCAGATTGATGAGGGTTCAAAGCATTAATAGACTCAATATAGGTAGAAAGCTGATCAAGAACCACTGACTCCACAACTTTAGAAAGAAAAAGCAAATTTGATACTGGTCACTAATTTTTGGCCTGCGTACGGTCAGGATCTGATTTTTTTTTTCAGAATGGGATTAATAAAGGCTGACTTCAAAGGAACTGTTACCAAACTCTTAATAAAAATAGAATAAAGAAATAGAAGTAAACCTATAGATGGATATTTCAGCCAGCTGGAAGGAATAGGATCCAGAGAACAAAAAGTACTATGAAGGTGTGAGACTGTTTTAGTGAAGGATGCTAAAGAAGGAAGATTAAAAGAAGTCCTAGACTGAACTGTAACAGAAGGAACAAGTTCTGGAGCCAAAATAAGTGGTGGAAAATGTACCTGAAATGATTCAATTTTAGAAGAAAAATAGTTGGCTAGTACATCTAATGGTATCTGAACCCTAGGTACCGCTTGTGAAGGAGCGGAAGTGATAACATTACAAACTTTGAATAGTTGCTTTATCGAATTAGATGCCTGTCACTAGCAGCAGCAGGCAGGAAAGAGTGGGATTCTTTCCTGCCCAGCTGCCCCCAAAGAAGTCTGTAGACCACCAGGGCCCTTCAAGGTAGGACCGCCGGTGGTGGCGGGCAATCGGGCAGAGCCTCTGGGCCCTTAGACACTGCCCAGTTGCCCAAATGGTCAGTCTGCTCTTAATTACAATCAACCATCTATGATGAACCTCCGCTTCTGAATAACTTTTTCAAGTACAAAAAAGATCTCAAATGATCAGGTGCAAAGAAAACATACTTACACCTAAATAATGCACCATACATTTATATGGGAATGCAATCAGAAACTAGTTTCTTCTCGCATAAGTAGGAACTCCTTCCTTCTGTCCTGAATAGATCTAGTAACATCAGGGTAGGCTCAGTCTTTGACCACAAAAGAACATAAGAGTAGCCATACTGGGTCAGAACAGTGGTCTATCTAGCCCAGTATCCTGTTTTCCAAAAATGACCAAGCCAGGTCACAATGAAGGAAACAAACTGATTGTGAGTTCTTAAAATATAGTCTCAAAACAGCATGCAAATCTTGCTTGAACAAAATGATACCAGCTAAGTTGTAACATCAGAAAGTGAATCTTCCAATATAGCAGATAAATTATTAAGGTCACTATTTTCATCATCCTGAGCATGCCCTTGATCTTAGTCTTCTGGAGTGACCCCTAGAGGTTTAGTAGGCAAATAATATACCTTATTTAATGGGGGAATTGCTTCAGTACTAAACTTTAAAACCTCCAGTAAATACTTTTTGAAGAGATCCACTGGGGTTACTGCAGGAGCCATAGGAATGTTCAAAATCCTTAGATTCAGTCTCCTATAATAGTTCTCAATTTGTTCTAATCTATTATGAATACTGATAGATTTCACCACAGATGCAACTGTGTCATTAATAAGTTTAATCTCCATTTAAGATAATTGCACTTGCTCAGAAGACTCTCATTTAACTTTCTTAAGAGACTGTGAAAGAAGCTCCACTTTACTCTCAAGATCAGCCGTTTTCTGGGCAGATTTTGAGACTATCCAGCTTATTTTCAAAAGAGAAAAACGCCTATAGTGCGACCTAAATCGGGAGATAGACGTTTGTCTCGCAAAGGCGCCCAAATCGGTATAATCGAAAGCTGATTTTGGGCGTTTCCAACTGCACTCTGTCGCGGAAACGAATAAAGTTGACAGGGCGTGTCGGAGGCGTGGTGGAGGCGGAACTGGGGCGTGGTTATCAGCCGAGGAGAGATGGGCGTCTTTAGCTGATAATCGGGGGGAAAAAAGCGTTTTTACCGTGATTTTGGGTCACTTTTTTTGGACCTTTTTTTTTTCACGAACAAGTCCTAAAAAAGTGCCCCAACTGCCCAGATGACCACTGGAGGGAATCGGGATGACCTCCCCAGACTCCCCCAGTGGTCACTAACACCCTCCCACCAAAAGAAACCCACTTTAAAAACTTTTTTCCCAGCCTGTATGCCAGCCTCAAATGCCGTACCCACCTCCATGACAGCAGAATGTGTTCGATCCTGTCACAGCCTTTCCCTGGGTCAGATGTGGCTCTCGGGTGCAGTACAGGGTCACATCAGCATTGCATTGTGGTGGGTGTAGGGTATTGGGCTCCGTGATTTCATTAGCTTGTGTTACAGTCTCACAATGTTGGTAGTTGGTAGGCTCTTCTCCCATGGTGCTTTTCCCCCTGCCTACTAGGTCAGAGTGTGCCCTGTTGTGTTTCCTGTTGTAGTCCATGCGGTAGTGGCCATTTTTGTAAGCCAGTTTTAGTTCCCCTTCCTGTGTTAGCCACGTTAGACAACTTAGTTCTTCCCTTGAATGTGGCTGAATGAGGGCATTGTACAGCATTCTGCCAGTTCTGACCTACTGCTCATCTCAGTACCAGGGAGACTCGTTGCCAGTGGAGCACAACCTCTGATCTGCAGTTAACTGTGAGTAAAGGCGGTTATTCCAATAAAGGACGTTTTCGTAGAGATTAGTCTTCAGGTGTCAACTGGTGTGCCAAGGTTATATAGCAGCAACCAGTCCTAGAGGCCTGCGTGTATGCAGGTCCCTGGAGCACTTTTAGTGTGTACCGCAGTGCACTTCAGACAGGTGGCCCCAGGCCCATCCCCCCCCCAACCTGTAACACTTGTGCTGGTAAATGGGAGGCCTCCAAAACCCACTGTACCCACATGTAGGTGCCCCCTTCACCCTTAAGAGCTATGGTAGTGTTATACATTTGTGGGTTTGGGGGAGGGGGTTGGGTGTTCAGCACCCTTGGTAAGGGAGCTATGCATGTGGGAGCTTTTTCTGAGTCCACCGCACTGACGTAGGGTGCCCAGTTGGTGTCCTGGCATATCAGGGGGGCAAGTGTACTACGAATCGTGGCCCCTCCCAAGACCAAATGGCTCGGATTAGGACGTTTTTGAGCTGGGCGTTTTTAGTTTCCATTATCGCTAAAAAAAACCAAACGCCCAGCTCAAAAACGTCCATTTTTTCGAAAATACAGTTGGGCCCGCCCCTTCACGGACCCGTTCTCGGAGATAAACGCCCATGGAGATAGGCGTTTCCGTTCAATTATGCCCCTCCATGGGGCTTATTTTCAAAGCACTTAGACTAACAAAGTTCCATAGGTTACCATGAAACTTTGTAAGTCTAAATGCTTTGAAATACACCTCTATATCATTCAATTTGGTGATAGCTCTCCAAAGGGTCTCCAAAGTGACCGCCAGTGGGATATCAGTAAATATCTGATCCTCAATGATCTGCCAACTGATCTTCTACTCCCTTCACCATGAGCACCTTGTTGAGCGACTTCCGCTACCCCAGAGCTCGCCAGCCCTTCCCATTGTGCAGCAAGGCACGGTGGTAGTTTGAACACCGGGGGAGACAATGTAGCGTCTTGCCCCAAGAAACTGGAGGCTCCTTCCCCTACTGATGTATCAGGGCTTTCCTTGGACAAACCTTGTGGGGGCTGGACAGCATAGCACCTCTACACATGGTATTCAGCATAATAAAAGATGAAAGAAAAGCAGACTTCCAGCAGCTCAAGAATACAGCTTGCCATTCCGAACATTAGTCTGCCATTTTAGCTACTCTCCTTCCAAGACATCAACTTTAATTGATTTTGTTTCTCTCTAATTTCAAATGGAAGCCCATTTCATAAAGGAGAGGCAAGATAAGAGAGAGGAAGCTCAAATCAAGTTACATTCAGATATAATAAGTATTTTCTGTCCTCAGATGGCTTATAATCTAAATTTGTAACTGAGGCAATGGAGGATCAAGTGACTTGCTGAAGATCACAAGGAGCAGCAATGGTATTTGAACCTGGCTTTCCTGGTTCTCACAAATCAAAGAGGTGATTAATAAAAAAACACTTCACTTAACTGAACATTCGACACTAGACATTTAAAAAAAATTAAATTATAAATATGCAGGGTATCATGCTAACGGCTATCTGGTCCATATGACTGTGAGAGCCAGTTAATAAGTTCAATCATTTATTTTTATTTATTAGGATTTATTTACTTCCTTTTTCAAGGAATTCATCCAGATGGTGTACACCAAGAATAAGTTGAACATAGTCAATAGACAATTACAACAGTAAAAATGTTCAAATAAAACTACATAGAGGGGCATTTTCGAAAGGGACGTCCATGTTTCGATATGGACATCCTCGCAAAACGTCCCGATCCAGGGGCAGGAAACCCGTATTTTCAAAACAAGATGGACATCCATCTTTCGTTTCGAAAATACCGTCAGGGACGTCCCAATCCTTAAATTTGGTCGTCCCTAGATTTGGTCATCCCTAGACTTGGTTGTTTCTGATTTTCGGTGATAATGGAAACCAAGGACGTCCATCTCAGAAACGACCATATGCAAGCCCTTTGGTCATGGGAGGAGCCAGCATTTGTAGAGCACTGGTTCCCCTGACATGCCAGGACACCAACTGGGCACCCTAGGGGGCACTGCAGTGGACTTCATAAATTGCTCCCAGGTACATAATTCCCTTACCTTTTTTTTTGTTTGTTTGTTTTTTTGTTACATTTGTACCCCGCGCTTTCCCACTCATGGCAGGCTCAATGCGGCTTACATGGGGCAATGGAGGGTTAAGTGACTTGCCCAGAGTCACAAGGAGCTGCCTGTGCCTGAAGTGGGAATCTAACTCAGTTCCTCAGTTCCCTAGGACCAAAGTCCACCACCCTAACCACTAGGCCACTCCTCCACCTTGTTTGCTGAGCCCCTCCAACCCCCCCCCCCCCAAAAAAAAAAAAAAAACCCCACTACCCACAACTGTACACCATGCCATGTGGGTACGTGGGTTTGTGGTGGGTTTTGGAGGGCTCACTGTTTCCTCCACAGACATAACAGGTGTGGGGGTATGGGCCTGAGTCCGCCTGCATACTGCTGTCATGGACCTGAGTATGACATCTGAGGCTGGCATACAGGCTGGCAATCAATATTTTGAAAGATAATTTTTGAGGGTGGGAGGGGGTTAGTGACCACTGGGGTAGTAAGGGGAGGTCATCCCCGATTCTCCTCCATGGTGGTCATCTGGTTCATTTCGGGCGCCTTTTTGTGCCTTGGTCGTAAAGAAAAACACAACCAGGTAAAGTCGTCCAAGTGTTCGTCAGGGACGTCCTTGTTTCTTTCAATTATGGGTCAAGGACGTCCAAGTGTTAGGCACGCCCAAGTCCCTCCTTCGCTACGCCTCCGACACACCCCCTTGAACTTTGGCCGTCCCTGCAACGGAAAGCAGTTGGGGACGTCCAAAATCGGCTGTCAATTATACTGATTTGGACGACCCTGGGAGAAGGACGTCCATCTTCTGATTTATGTCGAAAGATAGGCGTCCTTCTCTTTCAAAAATGAGCCCGATAATGTACTACTTACAGTGCCAACACAATCTCTACTATAATAAAAGGCACCTTCAACGTTCTGAAGCTGACTCTGTGGCTTCAAGTGAAGGGTTCATTAGGATCGTTAGGTTTGTTGCTCTGTCACCATCTCTCTCGGCCCCACCCTCGCGCCTCTGATAGGTCCGCCGCCCTCAACGTCATCACGTTTTGACGTCGAGGGCGGCGGACCTATCAGAGGCACGAGGGCGGGGCCGACAGAGATGGTGACAGAGCGGCGAACATGAAGAAAAATAAAAACTTTCACTTTAGCCACGGAGTCAGCTTCACCATGTTGCAGGTGGTGTGGCTGGAGGGGAGGGAAAGAGAGGGGCAACTACCCTGGAACAGGGAGGGAGGGAGAGGGGGGGCACGACCCTGGAACTGGGTGTGGGGAGGGTGGGTGCCCCTGGACTTGGAGGGGGCCAGGCAGACCCAGAAACTGGGATGGAGGGAGGGAGGGGGAGGGGGAAACGACCCTGGAACAGGGTGGGTGGGAGGGGGGACAGCTGACACTGGAACTTGGAGAGGGGGGGGGCGGACGCTGGAACTTGGAGGGGGGCCGACCCTGGAACTTAGAGGGGGGCCAGGCGGACCCAGAAACTGGGATGGAGGGAGGGGGCCCTGAAAACTGGGGGGAGGGGGGGAACGACCCTGGAACTGGGTGGGTCAGAGGGAGGGAGAGCGGACACTGGAACTTGCAGGGGGGCCAGACCCTGAAACTGGGAGGGAGGGGGCCCCTGGCACACACTCTCATTCTCACACACACACATACACACACTCTCTCTCGCACACAGTCTCACTCTCTCTGTCACACACACTCACACATTCACTCTTTCTGTATCACACACTCACTCTCACACACACTCTGTAAAACACACACACCCTGAGGAAAACCTTGCTAGTGCCCGTTTCATTTCTGTCAGAAACGGGCCTTTTCCCCTAGTATGTCGTCACTGCAGCCGCTCCTTCTCTCCCCTCCACGTCACTGCCCCTGCAGGAAGACCCCGGAGGAGCACAGCGACGTCAGAGGGGAGAGGAGGAGCGGCTGCAGAGATGACAGCCAATGCCAGATGGCTGTCTACGGAGCCATGTTTCAGGTTTAAAATCTTTT
Organism: Microcaecilia unicolor; assembly: GCF_901765095.1. Classification (NCBI taxonomy): domain Eukaryota; kingdom Metazoa; phylum Chordata; class Amphibia; order Gymnophiona; family Siphonopidae; genus Microcaecilia; species Microcaecilia unicolor. The sequence goes on from NC_044035.1 coordinate 158,428,384, forward strand.
TTTGGCTTTTTTCTTTTTGTACCGGCCGCTGCTGCTCAACAGGAGACGCAGCAGCGGCCGGACAGCGTTAGTATTGGCGGCTGCGGGTGGCGAGGGAGTTGATGTGCCCGAAGGGGGGGGTAGGGGCTTGGGTGATGCGCTGGGGGGGGTAGTGGTTTGGGTGATGCGCCAAGGGGGGAGGGGAGGGTCGCTGGACATGGGTGGCTGCAGGGGGAGAGGAGGACGCTGGGCATGGGATGGCTGCGGGGGGGGGGGCAGGGAAGAGGGAGGTGGGGAGGGGTCCTGAGACCAGATGGGTGGCTGCAGGGGAGGGCAGGGGAGACAGAAGGGATGCTGCAGGGGGGGCAGGGGGAGAGGAGGGTCGCTGGACATGGGTGGCTGCAGGGGGGGCAGGGGAGAGAGGGGGGTCGCTGGACATGGGTGGCTACAGGGGGGGCAAGGGGAAAGGAGAGGAGGGTCGTTGGACATGGGTGGCTGCAGGGGGGCAGGGGAGAGGAGGGTCGCTAGACATGGGTAGCTGCAGGGGGAGAGGAGGGTTGCTGGACATGGGTGGCTGCAGGGGGGGGGCAGGGGGAGAGGAGAGTCGCTGGACATGGGTGGCTGCAGGGGGAGCAGGGGAGAGAGGAGGGCCGTTGCACATGCGTGGCTGCAGGGGCAGAGGAGGGTTGGTGGGGAGGGGGTCCTGAGACCAGATGGGTGGCTGCAGGGGGGCAGGGGAGACAGGAAGGGCACTGCAGGGGGGGGGGGAGATTACCTTGCTAGCGCCCATTTCATTGCCTACCGAAACGGGCCTTTTATACTAGTAAGGTATAAATGAAGGTGAAACACAGACAGATTAGATAGAGTAACAGGAGTTAGAACATAAGAGAACTGATTTAAGGAAAAATGCTTATGAAGTCAGAAAGATACATGTATATAATCTCAGCTAGAGTAGGAGTGGATAAACAAGTCCTGCTACTGTATATGTAGACCGGTATTCATGTGTATGCGTGTTAAAGGCTTGGGAGAAGAGCTAAGCTTTCACCTGCTTCCTGAAGTAGAGATGCTCTTGTTTTGCAATGCCTTTCAGGCAACAAAAATGGCAGGAAAGACCCGTACAAACAGTAGTGACAACAAGGATGGGGTATACCTGTATGGGCAATGCTAGCGTAAAAAGCAAAGAATACATTGTAGACTGAAGATGCTTTGGAATTAATGTGAGGTAATGACAACCGCAGAAGAACTTGTGAACTCACCTGAATCAAGCTGTGAATAAGCGATCAACTTGTCTTGAGGGTACACAGCAAGATGAGCATCATCGCAAAGACATCAAACCTGTATCGGTAAGCGTAGCTACTAAATATACCGTCAATCTAATGTATGCACTGCCCTCACAAAGTATAAAGTGTGCTGACAGCGTGGCAAAGGAGTGTAATCACGTGATGAGTGGAAAGAGTGCAATAGCAACACACATGCGGTAGGGGCCAAAGGGAAACATCCAGGAAAAAAATTAATATGCCAAAAATGATGAAAAATAAAAATATAAAGTATAAAAATAAAGGAAACATTAAAATAGAAAAGTAAAATAAAGAATAATAACAAATAAAAATACTAAAAAAAAAACGTTAAATTTGTCAAAAACCTATATGTATTATGTAATTGCATCTGTCGGTCAGATAGTGCTGAGATTTAAATTAGCGTTATGTGTTGTCTATACTATCTGTGGCCAGTAACATATTTTAACTTAGATATGACGTATGTGTCTGCCAAGGATGATTGCAGTCTATATTTTTGTATCTATACAGAATGATTACAATCTAAATTTTTAAAGAAAAACTGTTAAATCTGTCTATATTAAGACCTTTAAGAATTGCTGTGTTAAATTCAAAAATTAAACGCTGTTCTTCTTGTAACAAGAGATTATCAGTATCACTCCCTCTCCACTTCGGAATAATTTGTTTAAACACTAAGAAATTAGGTCTTCAATAGTATGATTTAAGGAATTCCAGTGTGATACTAAAGGAGCCGTTTGTGTATTCCAATTTATGCAACTCTTATGTTCAATGATTCTGGTCTTAACCATACGTTTGGTCTTGCCTATGTAAAGGAGATTACAAGGCCATATGATAGTCTCTATTACCCCAATCGAGTTACAATCAGTGTGTCTTCTTAATGGATACCTTTTTTTGTAGTTGGATGTGTAAAAACGTCTGTGATAACTGCATGCCTGCAGACTGAACATCTGCCGCATGCTTTATGGCCTGGTGTTGTCAGGTCTACTATGTCTCTATCTGGGAGAGAAGTCTTAAAAACTGGGAATACGGGAGGTTATTCTTCAAACTGCGTATATGGAAACTTATAAAATGTAAAAAAGTGTTCTTGTCCATTGGTTTCCTGTATACTTTAGTAGTAAAAGGAATCTGGTGAAGGTCAAAATGCATTTTAAACTGTAAATTCTTATCACAGGTATTGAGCCAATAGAAAAATCATTTGGTTTATCTACACCACCTTTCCATAATAGGAGTACAAAAACAACAAAGAGAGTCCAATATCTCCCGCAAAAAAACAAGAAAACAACAAAACAAGCAGAAGATATCCAGAAGGACCAGACTGAAGCCACAGATGTTGGAAACCAAAATAATTTATTACGACCCAACACGGTCTGTGTTTCGGCCGAAAAGGCCTTCTTCAGGGGTCTTCAGACTGGCATATACAGGAATTCCTCCAAAGAATCTCACAAAAGTGAGACGATCGCTAATGCTGTCCGAATAGACTTGCTAATGCTGTCCAAATAGACTTGCTGGTATGCAAAGCGTCCAAAGTCGGACCTAGACGTCATATCAAAAATGCCCCTCTCTATTATCAGTTCAAAGGACCCAACCTAGTGAAATGCCTTCCAGGATCCTCAGCTACCAGAAGTATTAGCCAAATACTGAATGTGATCCGAGAGGAGAGTAAGGGATTCTAAAACTGATGTTGTAATCCACCTAGGGACAAATGACCTGGCCAACAATAGCAAGTTAAGAGCACGGAGAGTGTTCCAGAAGCTTGGAGTGGGACTAAGGTCTTTGGTTCGGACTGCAGCTTTTTCTGAAGTAATTACATGTGGGAAGGGAAAGGAAAGACTACATAAAACAGAGGATTCAGTAAGTGGCTTGAAGCGTGGTGTAAAGAAGAAGGTTTTGGATACATAGGAGGATGGGCTGGTACATGGAAAAATAACAGGCTGTACTGTAATGATAGGATACATCTTTCTATGACAGGAAAAAGCATCCTTGGGGACAAATTCAGACAGCATATTTCTAGACATTTAAACTAGAGGGTGGGGGTGACAAAAGGAAACAAGGGAATTCAGAAAGTCATTTCCAGAAAAAACATGATGGGAGAGGGAAAGGTCGAATCTCAAAAAAAAGATATTGCAGAATTAGAAAAGGATCAAAGAAGAGCAACGAAAATGAAAGGGGGATGGAATTCCTCCTATATGAGGAAAGGCTAAAAAGATTAGGGCTCTTCAGCTTGGAAAAGAGATGGCTGGGGGGGGGGGCGGATATGATTGAGGTCTATAAAATCCTGAGCGATGTAGAATGGGTAGAAGTGAATCGTTTTTTCACTCTTTTTTTCAAAGAGTACAAAGACAAGGGGACACTCAATGAAGTTACATGGAAATACTTTTAAAACACATTTTTTTTTAAACTCAAAGAATATTTAAGCTCTGGAACTCGCTGCTGGAGGATGTGGTAACAGCGCTTAGTGTATTTGGCTTTAAAAAAGGTTCGAATGAGTTCATGGAGGAAAAGTCCATAGTCTGTTATTGAGATGGATATGGGGGGAAGCCACAGCTTGTCCCAGGATTGGTAGCATGGAATGTTACTACTAATTGGGTTTCTGCCAGATTCTTATGACCTAGATTGGCCACTGTTGGAAGCAGGATACTGAGCTAGATAGATCATTGGTCTGACCCAGTATGGTGGTTGTTATGTTATTTTCTTATGTCAAGTAAATATAGAAAACCATCCAAACTCACTCAGCACATGGAAAGCAATGAGCACAAATGCTCGTAGCCTAAGTAAAATGGTTAAAGATTTGCAAGCCTTGATGTTTGAAGAATACTTGGATATTGTTGCTATTACAAAGACATGGGTCAGTGATTCCCATAAATGGGATGCAACCATACTGGGCTATAATCTTTTTAGGAAGGATAGGGAGGACCAAAGAAGTGGAGGAGTGGCGCTGTCTAGGGAAAAACAATATCAGAGTGACTGGAACGCAGGGAACCTGGGAAAAGGAAGAAGCTATAGGGATCATCCTGGAAAGAGAAGATGGAACCTATATCTACACAGGTGTTATCTACAGACCTCCGTTACAAATGGAGAAGCTGGACAAGGATCTGATAGAAGATATCCATAAGCTTGGTATGAAAGAGGAGGTGCTAATGGTGGGAGATTTCAACTTGTTTGATGTGGATTGGAATGTCTCATCAGCAGAATCGGAAAGAAGTAGAGATATCATGGATGCCTGTCAAAGTGCCTTGCTCTGACAAATGATGACAGAACCCACAAGGGAAGGGGCAAAGCTGGATCTAGTATTCACATATGAAGGAAGTGTTTCCAATGTCTGGGTGGGTGCCCACCTAGATAATAGTGATCATCACAAAACATGGTTTGATATAAGAGAGAAAGCAGAGTCCAGATGCACAAAACTCAAGTACTAGATTTCAGCTGTATTGATTTTGGTAAAATGGGGGGAATACCTGCAGAAGGATCTGATGGCATGAGTAGGCATAGGAGAAGTGGAAGTGCAGTGGTCCAAGCTGAAAGCCGCTATAAATATAGCAACAGATCTTTATACAAAGAAAGTAAACAAAAGCAAGAGAAACAGGGAAGCCTTTATGGTTCTCCAATCAAGTGGCTGAAAAAATAAGGACAAAAGAGGCTTTGTTTAAGAAATACAGAAGAACGCAACAAGAGGATAATGGAAAAGATTATTAGATTAAACTCAAAGAAGTGAAAAGGAAATACAGCTAGTGAAAGCGCATGCAGAAGAAAAAATGGCTAAAGATGTAAAGAGAGGTGACGAGACCTTTTTCAGATATATTGGGGAAAGGAGAAAAGATAGGAATGGAATTGTAAGACTGGAAGATGGTAGGAATGGCTATGTGGACAGTGATAATGATAAAGCAAACATGCTGAACAAGTACTTCTCTTTGGTGTTCACAGAAGAAAATCCTGAAGAAGGACCGTGGTTGGCTGCTGAGGGTGTATCTGGGAGTGACGTGGATATTGCACTGTTCATGGAAGAAAGTGTTTATAAAGAGCTTGAAAATCTGAAATTGAACAAAGGTATGGGGCCGGATGGGATACTTCCCAGGATACTGAGGGAGCCCAGAGAAGGCTTGGTGGGACCTCTTAAGGATTTATTTAATAGATCTTTAGAGACAGAAGAGGTTCTGCGAGATTGGAGATGAACCGATGTGGTCCCTCTTCATAAAAGCAGAGACAGGGATGAATTGGAAAACTACAGGCTGATAAGCCTCATGTTGGTGGTTGGAAAAAATAATGGAATTGCTGCTGAAGGAAAATATAGTTAACTTTCTAGAAGCCAGCAGGTTACAGGATTGGAGGCAACATGGCTTTACCAAAGGAAAATCCTGCCAAATGAATCTGATTGATTTCTTTGACTGGTTGACCAAAGAACAGGATAAAGGACATGCACTAGATGTAATCTACTTGGATTTCATCAAAGCCTTTGATATGGTCTCTCACAGAAGACTTGTGAATAAGTTGAACTTAGGCAACAGAGGGTGGTGGTAAATGGAATCCGCTTGGAGGAAATGAAGGTGAGTAGTGGAGTGCCTCACGGGTCGGTTCTGGAGCCGATTCTGTTTAATATATTTGTGAGAGACATTGCTGAAGGGTTAGAAGGAAAAGTTTTTTGCCGATGACACAAAGATAAGCAATAGAGTGGATATCCTGGAGAGAGTAGAAACCATGAGAAGGGATCTCCAACCATTGGAAGAATGGTCAAAGGGCCTGGCAGTTAAAATTTAATGCAAAGAAGAGCAGAGTGATGCACTTGGGGTTCAAAAATCCAAAAGAGATGTACCAGTTAGGAGGGGAGAATTTGGTAAACTAGACTCGGGAGAAGGACCTTGGGGTGATGGTGTCTGAGGATCTCAAGGTGACAAAACAGTGTGACAAGGCAGTGGCTGCTGCCAGAAGGATGCTAGGTATATAGAGAAGGGTATAACCAGCAGAAGGAGGTGTTGATGCCCCTGTACAAGTCGTTGGTGAGGCCCCACTTGGAGTGCTGTGTTCAGTTTTGAAGACTGTATCTTACTAAGGATGTAAAAATATTTGAAGTGGTTTACAGAAAAGCGATGAAAATGATATGGGGTTTGCATAGCAAGACATACTTGCTGACCTGAACATGTATACCCTGGAGGAAAGGAGAAACAGGAGTGATATGATACAGGCATGCAGATATTTGAACGGTATTAATCCACAAACAAACCTTTTCCAGAGACGGGAAGGTGGTAGAACTAGAGAACATGAATTGAGGTTGAAGGGGGGCTGACTGAGGAATAATGTGAGGCTGTATTTTTTTTTTTTTTTTTTTTTTTTTGCAGAGTGGGCGCTAGATACCTGGAATGCCCTCCCGTGGGAGGTGGTGAAGATGAAAATGGTAACGGGAATTTTTTTAATGCGTGGGATAAACACAAATGGAATTCTGTTCAGAAGGAATGGATCCAAAGAAGCTTAGCAGAGATTAGGTGGCAACACTGGTAATTGGGAAGCAAAACCAGTACCAGACAGACTTCTACCGTCTGTGCTCTGATCGTGGCTGGACAGATTCAGCTTCAGAAGTTGGAGAAGAAGGCCAGTACTGGGCAGACTTCTATGGTCTGTGCCCTGGTCATATTGAATAGATTTGGGTGGGCTGGAGTGGAGCTTTTCAGCGGCTTCAACTTCAGCTTCAGAAGTTTTAGAACAAGGACCATGCTGGGCAAACTTCTACAATCTATGCCCTGAAGATGGCAAGGACAAATTAAGATCAGGTATACTTATGAAGTATCACATCATACCTTTATGAAATAAGTTTATCTTGATGGACAGGCTGGATGGACCGTGCAAGTCTTTATCTGTCATCATCTTCTATGTTAATGTTAGTATATAGATGAAATAGTATCTATAAAGTGCTAATATCAATATATAAATATTTAACACGTTAGACAAGAGGTAACAGAATTTAATGATAAAAAAACTGCAGAAGCTGCTTTTGAATTTTAAATGAAGCACTGTTAAATGACATCGTTTGTGTCTTGTCTGCCTTCGATGTAGCAACAAGTCTTGTCTGTTGATCATGTTCCTGCCATCTGCAACGTCCTTCCATCATATGCCCAGTTGCTCAAGCATCTTAATTACTGCAACAGATTCATCCATTGCCACTTATTTTCCTATTCATCCACTACACCCACATCTGAAAGACAATCAAATTATTTTCCCAGATGATGTAAAAACACAGGCAATCGAATCTATGAGATAAAAGTGGAAGGCTCAAGTCCATCAACATCAACAACTCAGGATCCTCCTTAATCCTCGTTCCTAGAAAGCATCACATCTGTGGAAGAGCCCCCCCTCCAAAAGAAAACAAAAGTGCTGACCAAAAGCAGACACACTTGCATGGGGGGATCCTGTGCATTCCTGCTACCAGCATATCTTCTGATAGGTCATTTTCTATTGTGGAAAGGACTGTGGAAGACAGGAGAGCTAAATTGAATCCTAAAATTGTTGATGACTTATTCATCCACATATTAAAAAATCATAGCAATGCTTTATAGGGCATATTTCTCCCCTGCTAGGGCATACAGAATGGGTTGCATTTTCTCCCACTGGACATTTTAACAGGATGGATTAGGGTTCCTTGGAGTAATAGAAGTCAGATATTGTTGGGTTGGAATGATTGGGAGGGGGCGGTATTTCAGTTGCTTGTTGTTATTATTGTTTTCTATTTGTGATTTATAAACAGTTGTACAGAATATTGTTCTTTTATATAAAAAGGTTTAACAATAAAATCATAAGTGTTCAAGGCTTGTACAGATGAGGACAGAGCCCACGGGGATGGGGAATGTGTCATTCTCTATATGCATATTTAGCACTGTCCTTTAAATGCCCAGCATGCTGAATATACACATAAAAGTGCCAGCGCTGGTGTCGGCGCTTGTTGCCTCATCATTTTTTGGATTTCTGGTATTTTCAGTCCACTGTTTTGTTTTCAGTTCAAGCAACATCCAATGACATGTATTTCGATCCTTAAACCTACATCGGGGGTTGCAGTTCCCATGAAAATTGGGTGTTGGTATAGACACACAAGGCAGGCAGGTTTTTGGATGTTGATTAATTGTCCTGAATTTGACTGCAGTAAACTCTTTATGAACTTTTTGAATTAGGAAGCTCTAAGTTGATCATTATGTGCATGAGCTATGGAACATTTGTTTCCTAGCAACATTTTAATTGCAATATAAAATTAAGGAATAAACTCTTTAGACCTATAATTAGATTTTGGGGTTGGTGAAGGTCTATCCATTACCCTTGCTATGAGTGCCCTTTAATTAAATAATCTACATTAGGTTTTTTATACCTTATTTAATTTATAATAGGTATGCACAAGCACTATAAACTTGCAGCAGAAATCAGGAGCTCTCATAAGCTAATGACCACAGAGATGAAATACTACAAAGGTAACAAAGCAAAAATTAACCAAGTTTTCTTTTTTTAAGCCCACTAATGTAAACTGCAAAGGCAATACAATAAAAAAATAAAAGTGGAAGGCAAAACTGTACCATGACCCTTTCAAAAATATTCAACATAACGTAATTCAAACTGGCATAGATCTAAGAACTGCAAATTATGAAGAATATTTCTCAAATGTTTTGGGTCAAAAATATATTTAAGCTGTTGAATTTAATCACACAAATCTATTCGGTCTCTTCATGATGTGGGATGGATTGTTTTGTTATTTACATATAGAGTAGAATTTGGATTATAATTTCTGATTTGCTAATTGCATTTGCTTGATGTAAAGCAGGGGTGGGCAACCTAAGTCCTTGAGGGCTGCAACCCGGTTGGGTTTTCAGGATTTTCCCCATGAATATGCATGAGATCTATTTTACACGCACTACCTCCATTGTATATAAATAGATTTCATGCATATTCATGGGGGAAATCCTGAAAACCCAACTGGATTGCGGCGCTCCAGGACTGACGATACCCACCCCTGATGTAAAGCATCAAAATCTATACTAAAAAATAAACTAGAAATGTAATCATACACTTAAGGGAGCGGTTCGTAACCTAGTCCTTGGGACACACCTAGCCAGTAATGTTTTCAGAGTTCCAACAATAAATATACATGAGATACATTTGCATACAATGAAGTTAGTGCATGCAAATTTATCTCATGCATATTCATTGTGGGTACCCTGAAAACCTGACCAGAGTGTGTCCCTGCCTTAGGGTAATGTAGGAAAACTGACCACCATTAGTAATAACCTCCAGTGATCTCTGCAAAAACATAAAAGCCCCTACCCCCCCCATCCCCTCCACTGTTTAGAAACTCCTGGGCCTACCTTGGATATCCTTGGAGATCTAGGGGTCCTACTGGCAGAAGTGTTGCCCACTCCTTCCCATCACAGGTGTGGTCTAAAAATGGCCACCACAATGGGCAGGAACGTGTGGGCATCACTGCTGCCTGTAGGACCCCTAGATCTCCATGGATATCCAAGGTAGATCCAGGGGGCCTATAGGATGGGGGGAACCTCGGCGGGAGCTTCCTGTCTTAAAGGCTGGAAGGCAGGGGGCTCTGGATCATGGGGGAGGGAGGGGGACTTGGAGGTTGTGAGGGCACCTGCTTGTCCTTATGAGGGACCTGGCTGATAATTTAGTTGGGGCCCTTATAAGTGTCTTGGGCGAGTCCTAGCTGAATATTGGCTGGGACCTACATAAGACCCGGTAGCCAGCATGTGCTGGCATGGCCCTGGATATTCAGAGCCAGTGCCTGGTCATGGCCTAATTCTGCCCACAGCTGCCAGTATTTTAAAAAAACACTGGCTTTTGATGTCTGAATACTGTCCAGATAATTTTTGGGCCTGTCTTCACTCTACCCTAACATAGCCTATTTTTATACAGATACTATTGGACTGTTTAGTGATGTAAATTGCTCAATACAATCCATATAGGGGGTAATTGTATAAAATTGCACGCCAACTTTGGCCCCCCCTTGGTGCATGCTCAGAGCTAGTTCTATAACAGTATCATGGTGCTAAGATTCTGTTATAGGACTCTAGCGCAAGCCACCATTAGCATGGCAAAAAAGTAACGCACCATCTGTTGCACCTACCATATGCAAGGTGTAATTAGTGCGGCAAGGGTGCACAAAACTTACAGGATTCTGTAAGGTACGTGCATCACTTGGTAACCCCACCCATGCTTTTCTCATTGGCAGGCCCCCTTGCCACTTATGCATCAAACCAGTTATGTGTGCCTTTGTGGAATGGCGCATAGCGCTCCTATGCATCTAATTGCCAAATTTTTCTCAACAGTGATGGATGTAAGTGGTGCATAACTATATGCGCCAATTTATAAAATTCCCTCTACAATTTAAAAAATGCAAGGATAAGCAAATTATACGGCTGCTGGCAAATGCATAATTGGCTTTGAATACCAGCCCAATTATTCCTGTTTTTGAAGAAACGTCTCAGAGAATTTGTATCACTTTCAAACATACAACAAAAGAGCAGTTAATTAGTTTCTGAAGTTTCCACAAGAGCAGTAACGTCTATACTATCCACATATGCAAATGACAGCTCTCTCTCCCTCCTTCTCGCTCTTCTTAAAGGCCAGATTTAAAAAAAAAAAAAAAACTGTTAAGAGGAAGAAGGACTTTGCTGGAATTTGAAGAACCTCTTGAAGATATTTATTAAACATTTTTCCTGGACTGATAGCAGAAATGCAGAGGAAATTAAGAACCTTGACCCAAATGGTTAAGGAGATGGAATGATTGTCCAGAGAGTGGCTAACAAAATGGTCAGTGGGCTTCATCATAAAGTGTATGGAGAAAGAATTAAAGATCTCAATATGCATACTTTGGAAGAAAGGTGGGAGAGAGGAGATATGATGATGATGTTTAAATACCTCTGTGGCATAAATGCACAGGAGGCAAGTCTCTTTCAATTGAAATGAGGCTCTGGATTGAGGGGGAAAGGTTAAAGGTAAAAGGGGACAGAAGTAACCTGAGGAAATACTTCACAGAAAAAATGGTGAATTTGTGGAATGGCCTCCTGATGGTGGTGATGGAGATGAAGAATGTATTAGAATTCAACCAAGCTTGGGACAAGTATGTAGGGTCTCTGAGAGAGAGGAAGGGATAGTAGATGTCATGGATGGGAAGAATGTATAGGCCATATGGTCTTCTAACTGCCTTAATATTTCTGTGTTTCTATGACTCTCTTCAGGTTAGGGCTCTTCAGTTTGGAGAAGAGATGGCTGAAGGGAGATATGATAGAGGTCTATAAAATCCTAAATGGAGTGGAATGGGTAAATGTGACATAGTAGATGATGGCAGATAGAGACCTGTATGGTCCATCCAGTCTGCCCAGCAAGATAAACTCATTACATAAGTTATGATGTGATACTTCATATGTATACCTGATCTTAATTTGTCCTTGCCATTTTCAGGGCATAGACCATAAAAGCCTGCCTGGCACTGTGCTTGTTCTAAAACTTCAGAAGTTGTCATCGAAGTCCCTGAAAAGCTCCAGTTCAACCCATCCAAATCTATTTAGCCACAATCAGGGCACAGACCATAGAAGTCTGCCCAGCACTGGCTTTGCTTCCCAATTACCGACGTTGCCACCTATTCCCAGTTAAGCTTCTTTGGATCCATTCTTTCTAAATAGGATTCCTTTGTGTTTATCCCATTCATTTTTGAATTTTATTACCGTTTTCATCTCCACCACCTTCTTTGGGAGGACTTTCCAGGTATCTATCACCCTCTCAGTGAAAAAATACTTCCTGACATTATTTGTGAGTTGGCCCCCCTTCAACCTCAATTCATGTTCTCTAGTTCTACCACCTTTCCATCTCTGGAAAAGGTTTGTTTGCGGATTAATACCTTTCAAATATTTGATGTCTGTATCATTTCACCTATTTTTTTCCTTTCCTTCAGGGTATACATACATGTTCAGTTCATCAAGTCTCTCCTCGTATTTCATACTACCATTTTCGTTGCTTTTCTTTGAACTGCCTCAAGTCTTTTTCATCCTTAACAAGATATGGCATCCAAAACTGAACACAACACTCCAAAGAGGGCCTCAACAATGGCTTGTACAGGGCCATCAACACTTCCTTTCTTCTACTGGTTATACCCCTCTCTATGTAGCCTAGCATCCTTCTGGCCATGGCCACCGCCTTGTCGCATTGTTTCCTCACTTTGAGATCCTCCGACACCATCACCACAAGGTCCCTGTCCTGATCCGAGCCCACCAATCTCTTCCCTCCTATCATTTGAAGTAGCTTTGTTATCCTGATGACACCAGTAAAGGCAAAACGTGGTTTTGCGACAGGAACAGATGCAGGAGTTGGAGTTTGAAATTCACAGAGTTGCACATTGCACGGATCATATGCCAAAGTTATTGTGAAGACCGGTGATAACAGATTTCTACATGGGATTTGCTACCTCCAGATAAGTAGTTTGGGATTTTGACTGTTTTGGGGACTGGTATATTCACAGCTATTAGACTTTTCTGGAATCATACTTTGTTTATATGACTCTTTTGGAAGATTTATTTTTTTTTACAGAGACTTGCATTTCTTTGTTGGTATTCAGATTCCAAGGATTTAAAAAACTTTTATCCCTATACTAATAGGTTTATTGCACCTTTTGATAGAAGGTAGGAGGAGAGGGCATCCAGTGTGATGATGTTTTGCAGTTAAGTGCACTGGTATATTATACCTTTGGTATAAGACTCTTATCACACTGAGCACCAAAAAAATGTTTTAAAAAATGTATAGAAAAATTTATTTAAAAATGTTTTTGAGTGACTAGAATTTAAGATGTATTAGGCATTTAAATAAGTATCAGTTTTACTATATTAAATTTTAACTGCCAGTCCTTTGACCATTCTTCTAATTTTTGGAGATCTCTTTTCATGGTTTCTACTCCTGGAGTATCACTGTATTGGCTATCTTCATGTCATCTGCAAAATGGCAAATTTTTCCTTCTAACCCTTCAGCAATGTCTTTCACAAAATTGGACCTAACTACTACCCCTGAGGCACTCCACTACTCACCTTTCCTCTGAGCGGATTCCATTTACCACCACCCTCTGCCACCTGTCAGTCAATCTGTGCATTGTTTATTCTTTCAAGAAATACAAAGACTAGGGCCAGTGGTTTTCTTGACTGGCCAGGTGGACTGTACATCTTCATGCAGGGTTCACGATATCTCTAATTTCTTAGCCTGTTCAGATGCAGCCTCTTCTGCTTCTGCTGTATGAGCATTCATTTCTGCTCTAAAGGCTTTCACAGTACATATTCTTACTCACACTTTGTTCTAAGGTAATGATAGCCTGCCAAATCAAGTATAAGGTAAGCATCTTGAGTTTCACAAACACCAATGGAATTTCTGCTGTAGAAATACTTTCAAGTCCAGTCTCAGGCTCCGCTAGATCCACAGCCAAAGATACAACAGCTACTGAAACAAAAGCTATGACTGTTCTCCCTCTCGTCGGGGTCTCTGATGCACGTCACCATAGATATCACACTCTCCTGTCTTACCTCCTTATAGTTCTGCCCTCCAGTGCAGCAGCCATGCTACCTTCACAGGTCTTGACTGTAGTGGCTCTTTCAGAATGAATTGGTAGAGGTGGCTTGACACAAACCATGGGATTCAAGGATGTTTCTCCTTCAGGTTGGAATGAGGTTCCCTACCCTGGACCAAACAACGAAAGTTCCTCCTTTGGATAAGAGCAAGACCAGGGTGTTGTGAATTACTACACAGATATTTGGCCAGACAGTAGGACTTTCCAAAGGAAAAACCTTTGTTTTCCCCTTTTTCTCTACCATCAGAAACAACTCAAATGAATAACCAGCTGGGAAAATAATACCAGAGCATGGTGTTGCCCAGGTCACTTTCACAATCTTAGGCCTCTCCTTACATTAGATTTTGGTAATACTTCTCCGTATTTCTTGATTCGTCCCCAGGAACTGTGAGCTGCTCTCTTACAGCATCCCCAGCTTTAGCCAATCCGGGGAATGAAAGATCTGAGCTAGGAATGCAAACCAAGCCCCTATGCTAGTGAGCTTGCTTTCAGGAGAGATGCTTTGAAGATGGAGCTGAGAAAGAAGGGAGAATACAAAAATTAATTTTGTTTTTCTTTAAAAAAAATGTTGATTTGATAGCCAACTCTTCTCTTTGAAAGGTTCATGGTAGAAAAATGAAGGTTCTTTCCTTACTGTTTTGTTGAGCCAACATAGATTAGTATAAAAAGTAAGGTGGTCTTCTTGCTTAGTAAACTTTAATTAAAAAGCTGGGGTCAGAAGAAGAGGCTGTTTTCCCTGCCTGCATCTGCTGTTACCCCTAGTCCTGGTTTCTCTGACTTTGTCATCTAAAATTGATAAAATGTGATTTTAACGAGCTTTGATTTTTTTTTTTTTTTTCAAATATCCATAAAATATCATTTTAAGATCCTATAAAGCAGCAGAGCTCAGCACTGACTTCTGGTAGAATACATTAGCAGTGGAGCCATTGTAGAAGGCATCCTACTTGAATCTGTCATATGTCTCCCAGGATGTTCATGTTACAGTATTAGAAGTGTTCTTGAGTGGTCTTGGTTCTTTCATTCCTTCACTCATAATCTTCTTAACTTGCTTACGGAGAGCAAGCCTGTTTGCAGTCCATAGGAGTGTTTCTCTATAAGAAACTCTTAAGGGCACCGTACCATGATTCCTTTTTTCCATGAAGAACTCTGTGGAGGAAGATTTTATCAGAAAAAAGCAAACAAATTAGTAGCTCATAGAGAATTTTTTTACTTATAGTCTTAATAGATCCTACATAACTTGGGAGGAAGACTGTAAGACAAACCTGGCCACCCCTGATGCAAGGCCTTCCTCCACAGGTCAGTACTATACTGCAGTCACTTCTCCTCTGATGACTTCCTGTTGGAGGGAGCAGGGCACACAACACTGGAGCACAGACTTGGTGCCTTAGTAAGCCTGGTAAGCGTGATGTCTCTTAAATGTGAGTGAGTTCCCTTCTGCCACACGTACTTGTACTGTATTTCACTGGTGCTGGAATAGCTCAATTTTGCTTCTGCATCTTTTCAGCTCCAACAGACTCCTGTGACCCCCTATAATTCAATTGTGGAGAGACATGATGATTTTTATATACACCTGTTCTGCTTCTCAAATCCCCTGATATATCCATTGCCCTTTTTATGCCTCATCGGCCGCTGTTAATATTCCTGTTCCTGTGATGATGCAGTCTAAAAATACCAGTTTGTTACTCTTCATTAACAGAGCAGAAATGACAGCTTACTGTGAGATTTATGATTCCTGGTTGGAAACTACAAAAAGAGAGGGAGAGATCCTGTGCCCCACAGGGAGATAGAGCAATGACCAGAGAGTTGCTGTATGCTGTGATGTGTTCTTTAGTTTTACTGTGCATGCCACTTCCTTCCCTGAGCAGTTTTACATAGCTAATTTTTCATGTTCTTCTGACAAGAAGAATTCTCCGTGAGACTCCATAAAAGCAGGAAGAGAATCATAAATTGTTTTACTCTCTGACTGGTTTGTGCTAGCTATGATGTCATAAGCATTACACAATGCTGAAACCAGTCCAATCTCAGTTAATGCAAGGCAATTTATGGCAACAGAGGGAATAATTCAAAAATTTCAGAAGCAAGGAATTGTCAGCAAATTGTTTAATGATGAAGG